>NC_138371.1:111328705-111349194 GCF_054177405.1 Leptonychotes weddellii
TGGTGGGAACGTTCTGGAGATGGATGGTGGGAACGTTCTGGAGATGGATGGTGGGAACGTTCTGGAGATGGATGGTGGGAACGTTCTGGAGATGGATGGTGGGAACGTTCTGGAGATGGATGGTGGGAACGTTCTGGAGATGGATGGTGGTGATGGTTGCACAATAGCAGGAACATACTGAACGCCACTGAATTCCACACTAAAACATAGTTGAGATGGTAAATTTTATGTTATGTGTATTTTCTCAAAATTAAAAAAATTTAAATGGTCAAATGGAAATTTTATGTTCTGTATATTCCACTGCAATTTTGTAAAAGTTGTTCAAAAGTTAACAGAGACAGAAAGAGAGAAAGAGGACTTCAAGGGAAATGTTGAGTGGAGAGCTGAGGGGAGAGAAGGAGGCAATGAGGTGCTCTCCAGGGAGGAGAGTTCTTCACAGCTGCAGTGTGTGAGGACCACTTAAGGACCCCCTCCCAGCAGGTGCTTGGTCTGAAGGGGTCAAAGGAAGGGGTGTCTGGCCCCTTTCCCATGACCGTCTCTCTATCTGATGGGTGGTCTCTCCTGACCCATGGTGGATAGTAGAAAGGACAGATAATGCCCGTCAGGGATGGTCAGGGCAACTCCCCTGATTCACTTTGCTCCCACCGCCCCAAGGATAAGTGAAGACACACCCTGTGGACAGAGTTGGCAGCAGGGACACTGGCCCAGAGGTGACACAGAAGAGAAGCTTGTCTCCATCCCTTTTTCTTTTTAAAAACTCCCTTCTCGTTGATTTTCCTTCTTGTTGGACTGTATCTTCTAGTAATTCTTTCAGGTAAGTCTGTGGGTGGGACATTTTCTCTGCTCTTACATGTCCAAAAATATGTTAGTTTTCACCCTCACACCAGAAAGATAGTTTGATAGTTTGGTTGTGTAGAGAATTCTAGAACAAATTCTTACTCTAGGTGCTGATGATGAAGCGTGATGTCAGACTGTTTTACATTCTGCGATAGATGACCTGCTTCTTTTCCGGAAGATTCTAGGAGTTTTTCTTTATCCCTAATATTCTGACATTTTACTCCAATGTCAATAGGGGTGGATTTGTTTCATTTTGTTTTTAAATGTATCCTGTTTCGTCCTTCCAGATACATTCAATCTGAGGACTTCAGTTTTAGGAACTTCTTCTCTCTTATTTCTTTAACTGTTACTTCTGCTCCCTTCTTTTGATTTTTTCCTTCTGGAACTCTTAAAAGATGAGTTGAAGATCTCCCGAGTTTACAATGTGTATTCCTTACATTCCATTTCTTTATCCCTATGTGTGGCTTTCTGGGAGATTTTCCTCCCTCATTCCCCTGCATCCATTTGGATATTTGGCCCACCTACTGGATTTTATTGATCAACAAGGAAAAATCTGAACACTGTCTACCCGGACTGCTGACAGGAAAGGTGGAAACGGCTGCCTCTTACTGTGTCCTACTCTGTTCACAGTGATGGTGGGGAGAAAGGGGTCCAGCCAGGGCGGCTCTGGTCCTCCTTTCCCAAATAAGCATGACGTCCTTGTGTCTAAGCCACCCCGGCTCCTTGCTTCCAACCCCCAGGTGGGACAAATACTTGGTGCTGCCTGAACCTCTGTGGCAGGACCCTTCACACACTTCTTAGGCTGTTCTTTTTCCCTTCCATCTGATCCTTTCTTTTAGGGATTTTCAGAGTTTCTGGTTCACCAAGAATTCCCCTTCTGAGGGGAATTCCCTTTCTGAGGATTCTTACATTACATACATTTTCTATCATCTCTGAAAACCTGATCCTGGAGGAGAGGCCGTTGTGGGTGTTTTGGCTACCATCTTGAAAAAGCAAGGCTTCCGGTAAAATCTTGACAGAAGTTTGAGATATAAAAGATAAAACAAAGCTCTGTGGCTGAAGCAAGTGTGGAGACTCCAGAAGTCAGCTTCCCTTCTCTCTCACAATGGCCTGTGGAGAGGGTGCAGAGAACACCCAGGACTCTGCAGAGCATGGTGTGAAAAACACTCACCAACATTTATATCATGGCTTAGCAGCAGCTGCCTTGACAGTTGGCACCATGATTCCAATAGCCCGTTCCCTCCAGTAGTGACAGATCACTTTTTTCTCCATTGAGACACTTGGAACCCCTTGTGGACCTTCCTTGAAATTTCTATTTTTGGTCCTGAGAGAAAAGATCTCCATTCATTTGCAGAGAACTAACATTTTCTGAGCTCAGGAAGTTATTATGCCATTCCTGGGTCTGTTTAATAAGCCCCAAGTTTTCTCTGATGACTTAGTAGGGGAGGGGGGTGTCTCCTACTTCGAACCTAAAATATTTCAAACATGTAGTGAATATAATGGCTCTAAGTTCCATCTATGAAGAGATGCTTTATAATTACTTGATGTGGATCTCTCCTGGCTATGGATATGGCCCACATGCAAAAGGCACATCAAGTGAGAGAGGCCACTGGTCTGCTATTGGTTGTGTACAAAGGCTTGTTCGTCTTTTTGTGTGTTACTCTGTGTAAGGCCTTCTTAGGGCCTTTGCAGTACCTTCCGTGAAGATTTATGTCACTTCACAAGTTTTACAGATTTAGACTTTCTTTTCTTTTGAGTATATGTCTATATAAGGCTGACCTAGGGGTGGCAAAACCTTATCCAGATAAATTATTCAGAGGTGAAAGGGATTTTATCTCTCTAAGGAAATGAGAAATCCTCATATCTGACTAACCAGTGATTTGAATAAGAGGTTTAAACAGGAAAATCTTTTTGAAAAAATCCTTGGA
Organism: Leptonychotes weddellii; assembly: GCF_054177405.1. Taxonomy (NCBI): domain Eukaryota; kingdom Metazoa; phylum Chordata; class Mammalia; order Carnivora; family Phocidae; genus Leptonychotes; species Leptonychotes weddellii. Next base: position 111,331,471 of record NC_138371.1, read on the forward strand.
AGTATCTATTATCAGACAGGCAGGCCCTTACTTTTTTCAAATAATTTTAATAAATGTTAAAAAGTCCCTTAAACTCTATGGCCATGATTTGGAGTAAACTAGTGGATGATGGAAATGATTCTGCTTATTACCTTACTTTTCAGAGCATGTGTATACAAATAACATTTATGTACATCATAGTATGTCCACCCTGTCTCTAATTTTTCCAAAGACTGAGATTTTTTCAGTTCACCTGGGACCATAGAATGGATTTTTGGCAGTATAACTGGTTGACTCTTGTTTCAAATTCAGCTAACTGGATAGTTTGTTGGTCACATAGTTACCATCCATTCCCTACCATCCTCATTCTCTACTTGGCAGCCAACCACTTTCTGCTGGGGATCCATGAGGTTGGAGGGAACCTGATTTCACCCCCATCTCCAGAGGTGGGACATGTAGTATAAGCTGAGCCAATAAGTATCTTCCACTTTTCTGGACATAGACATTGGTTACAGAGTAGGCATGTGACCTTAGGGGGTCCAATCGGAATGAATCTTCAGATTTTCCTTGAGAGGCCTGAGCAGGGAAGCTCTCTCTTCCCTTTTGGACTAGAATGAGGAAGTAGCAGCTAGGAGAGCTGCTGGAAGCCACAGAGGACCTTAAGGGGGTAAGTCTGAGAATTTGACACCAAGAAGGGCAAAGTGAAGAGCTGGAAAGAAATCAGATTCTTGGTGACATTGTTGAGCTACTAGATCAAGACTTGCCTGAAGCCAATTACTTATCTGTACCATTTTCAGTTACTTGAGCTAGCAAATTCACTTAATGGTTTAAATCATATTGAGTGAGTCTTTCTGTTACTTGCCTAATATAATTTATAGATGATGTATTGGTATACAACTTAACAGTTTACAAATCACATTATGTTACTTCATTTTCACTTCTCCACAGGGATGTTCAGAAAGGCTGTTATTCCTCTCATTTTACATGAAGAAAGGGACTGTGAAGGCATTGCCCTAGGTTACACAGATGGTTAAGTAGGAACGTCACATGAGGATAGGAATTACGTACACATTTTGAAGTGGAATTCTCAGTGTCTTTTCTGTACTTGTCAATTGAATATGGTGTTTGTTGAATGAATAATAAATTGAAGGACGGAACTGAATAGTAAAAAAGTAAAAACCTTTGTTTTAATTATTCATTCAGTTTTCCAACAAATATTTACCAAATGCTTACTACGTATTGTATTTAATTTGTATTTGTGCTAGCAGCTCTAGTGCAAAAGAAAAAAGAAAAAGAAGAAAATTGTTGATGTCTTTAAGATTGTTTTGCTCTTTTAAAAGTTTCAGCAGTTAAGAGATTATGTATATTTAAAGTCCTGCAAAGGTTTGTGGGGGAGGATCCCTTTGTCTTAAAATCTTCTCTTTTCTGTTGCATGTATGCACGGTTTCTGCCTTGTTGACCTTGAGAATGGACTTCTCAGGTAGAAAGCCATGTGCACAGTTGTAAGTGCTCCGTGCAGTCTGAATAACTCACAAATATTGAATTATTGTCTTCTTAATGTTAAGTCTCTCCCTCTGGCAGCATGTTAGGATGTCCACTCATTCAGATCTCCGGGGGACCATTAAGATCGAATTTTACTATTTTAGTTTGTATCATAGTAGATCAAAAATCCATACTTTGCAGAGAAAGGCAATATATAGATTTGAGACCCTGTCAGAGTTTAGAGTAACAAGAAAGTAGAAGGAAGATCACCCTGTGGGGATGATCTAACTAACCAAGTAATCAGGAAAAGAGTCTGAATTGTAATTCCCCAGGGATAGAATGTGGAACAGAATGAAGACACCAAGCAGTGCAACTCCTTCTATCTCATAGAAACCTCAAAGAAACCTAAACTCACAGAATCAGTAGCTGAAAATGTTTTCACAATTTAAAAACTCAGCAAGGGTCTGTTTCCTCTTTTCGTGTCCTGCATGAGAGCAGAGAAGAGGAGAGAAGTTCCTCTTGGATGTGTTTTGGAGGTCAGGTTTGGGAAGGGCAGCCCTGGGCAGTGGAGAGAACAAAGGCTCTCGACTGAGACTGAGCAGGGTTCAAATCCCACCTCCAACAATTCTGGCAAGTTACTTAATTCTTCTGAGTTGCCTTTCCTCGCCTGGAAAACAGTGATCATATTGACCTTAACAGGGGGTTACAGCAATTAGAAACATGTATAAAGCGCCTGGCATATACCAGGCCCATAGGAGGAGATAACAGCTGTTATTTTGTACTTTTTATATAAGTAGGACAAACTTGGACTCATTAAAAAAGTGTTGTCACACTTATTTCTTGCTTTTCTTGAAAGGAAAAAAAAAAGACGTATCTTCAAAAGTGTCCAATAGCACAGAAAGGAAAAAAGCATGAAATGAAAGAACACATGGTACTTACCAGAGAATCAACATTTCTTACTCAAAATTCAATCACGGCTGCATAATGAGGGTGGAACACTGCCCTCTTGTATCTCTCATTGCTAAATTTACTAACAGTCATCTGAAAGAATGGGGGAGGCTTTAGTTCACATCCTTGAATACCATTCGAGATGTCTCATGTTTCTGAAAATGTCCTGCAGGACCTTGAGCAAACGAACAATAAAAGAGATGGATGACTGTGGATTATTCAGAAGGTTCTCGGCATCCTTTCAGAAACTTTAAAAGCCGCTTCTTAACCGTTCACTCATAAACTTGGTGCTGTTTCCCCTTAAGTAATGTCTCTCGTCTTTGAAGTTGAGTCCATGATAGCTGTCAAAGGCACGATTTATCCCCGTTAAGGACCAAAGGAGGAAGCAAAATGGTGGGTGGCTGTTGGCTCTTGCTGTCGCCCCCTGGGGTGATGGATTCTGAGCACACTGAAGGTGTGCAAGGCTAGGGTGCTGGGGGGAGGCAGCACGGAGCAGAGCCCAGAACAAGTGCGATGGGGCAGCCTCACTGACCATGTCTGATCTATTCTAATCTGCGCTGTTCTGATTAGAGAAAATAACAAGATGAAGTTTGCAAATATTGTGAAATGGAAGTGGCAGTCTTGCGTGATACTAATACATTTGGCGCAAGGTTTATGGGGAATCAAAGCCACTTAGGAATTATGAGTTCTTTTCAGCTGAAATGTGTGATAATTAACCACTTCTAATTTTTTAAGTTCTAGAATTTGAATTTTGCTTTTTTTTTCTTTTGATAGCACATGAAGTCAATTCTGTAATATTCTAAAGGTATTTATAAAGTGTCACTGACATGTTTGAACAATCCCAAATGCTTCCCTGTACCCAGCTTCGGAAACGTGAGTGAGCTTATTGGCCACTAAGAATTAGGGAAACTGACAGTTGGAAATTCTCACTTCTCTTTCAAGGTAGAAGAATTCTCCAACCTTGCACTTCTATGTCTCACTCCTTTTACGTCCTGAATTTGGTAATAATTATGCACACTGCTATATCATTTAATACTTTTCAGCACATGTTTATTTACAACATAACAAGCAGAGGAATTTCCTTATTTTCACTTTTTGGAGGGAAAATATTGATGTTCAAAGAAATTAACCAACTTGGATAATGATCGGCTTATAGAATCATTGAGTCTAGAGGTGAAACCACACATATTAGATACAAGTTGCAAAGTAAGTTTGATGTAAATCCAATTTTTAAATGTCAAAAATGACATTATAAATATTTTGAAAGAAAATGAAAAAGATTATTGTTATCATTTAAGAACTTTATGACTTCCAGGACAAAAGTTATAATGGAAAGTATTGTTAGGTTTGAGTACTTAAAAACACACATGTGCAGGGACACGTGGGTGACTCAGTCGATTAAGCATCCGACTCATGATTTCGGCTCAGGTCATGATCTCATGAGTCCTGAAATCAAGCCCCGCATCCAGGCTCTGCACTCAGTGGGGACTCTGCTGGAGATTCTCTCTCTGCCTCTCCCCCCACTCTTGCACATGCCTGCTTGTGCTCTCTCTCTGTCTCTCTCTCAAATAAATAAATAAATCTTTAAAAGAAAAAAAAAGAAGGATCTCCCAGGTGGCTCAGTTGGTTAAGCGTCTGCCTTCAGCTCAGGTCATGATCCCAGGGTCTTGGGATCGAGTCCCGCATCAGGCTCCCTGCTCTGCGGGGAGTCTGCTTCTCCCTCTGCCGCCCCCCCTGCTTGTGCTCTCTCTCTCTTGCTATCTCTCTCTCTGTCAAATAAATAAATAAAAGCTTTTTAAAAAATAAGAAAAAAAAGAAGAAAAGAAAAAAAAACTTTATTTTACAAATGAGGACACCGAGGCAGAAAGAGGGAAGACCTTGCCCAAAGTCACACAGTTGGGAAGGCAGAGTCTGGGTTCAAAGCCAGGTTCTGTGGCTCCAGACTGCCTCATCTTAACTATGAACCCTGCTATACTAGGTGGAAAAGTGCGCTTTGTGTGCTCACTTCACATGGTGAAAGCTTGGTGGGGTGGGGGATGCACATTGACCAGCTTTCAGTGTTTATCTCTGGGTGGGAGGATTATGGGGAAAAGCTTCTGTTTATTAATTAAAAAAATTAAATCCAATATATTCTGATTTTTCTGCACTTCACACATATCACTGGGTGGTAATGAATTACAAGGTTTGCAAAGTTGTCAGAAAGGGTGAGGAAATACTCATTCTCCCCCTTGTTCCACTGCTTTGGTAATTTACAGGCCAAAATAGGATTAAAGAAAACCAGCTCAGCTTCCCAAACCTCCGTCTCTGCTAAACCCTTGATTGTAAAGCCTCACAAAGGCACAAAATGTGGTGTGTTGTTTTTTTTTTTTTAATTTTATTTCTTTCTGAACATTCTGTGCCTGTCATTTTTTTCTTCTAAAAGGATTACTGAGCTGAGCCCAGCATTCCAAAGTCCTGACGTTCAGACCAGGAGCTTGGCCCCTCTTCCCCCTGCTGTCAGCCCAGCATTGCCAAGATCCTTGTTATTTCTGCTCTGTGTTTTCTCACAATCCCAGAGGATCTTGGTGAGAGGAAAAGCCTCTCTCTCTCTTTTTTTTTTTCTGATTCAAATCATTCTGGCTTTTGAGATTGTAACAAATATCCAGGGGCCTAGAAATAGTACAGTGTTTCCCGGTATTAGATCTTTAAAAGAGAGAGAACACACTAGGGGTGGCTCTTTCGAAATCTGTGTCAGCTTTATCAGCTTGAAGGTGGGCCTGATCAGATTCCTCCAGTAACACCAGTGATGTGACTGGTGATTCTGAGGGTGGATATAATTCTCTGGGGTTGACCCAGTGCCCTGCCCTGTACAGAGTGCTTTGCCCACACTATTCTACTGACCACTCCTAACAGGAATGGGAGGGAGATAAGAGCATCCCCACTTCTTGCAGGGTTCTGTGGTCTAGTCCCTCCCGTGCAGTCAGAGCTCAGAAGTGGAAGAACCAGGATCTTAACCCTGGTCTGTCCAAGTTCAAAGTCTGTCCCTGACCATCTAGGTCAGAGTCTAAGACTAGAGGGAACTGTCAACGAATGAGGGTGAGGGTCCACTTTCCATTCCCTCACCCACCGTAGAAAGCACCAAGGCCACGGGGCTCACCCAATGTTCATGGAATGAATGAATGACTGGGTGAACAGAACCACCACCATCTTGCCAAAGAATGTGGAAAATGGACATTAAGTACTTTTTTTTATTCGAGAGAGGGACTTGGGGGATGGAGGGTCTGGGTTTGGGAGGTGGCTTTTATTCTCTTGTGGTCTGGAGTCTCGTACATGGAGGTGGGGGGTCCTCTAAGCTCTGGAGAGGTAGAGGGGCCCAGTGTTGCCTGGAGAACAGGGCGCCACACCAGAGAGGAACCCCTGACTCTAGATGCCACCAGGCTGCGGAGCAGGGACTGGTACTGTTTCTCTGTAAAGGGCTAGACAGTAAATATTTTAGGTTCGAGGGCCAGACAGTCTCGATGGCAACTCTTGCAGTGGTGTGTCAGCAAATGAGTGTGTCTGTGTTCAATAAAACTTTATTTACAGACACTGAACTTTGACCTTCGTATAATTTGTATGTGTCACGAAATATTACTCATCTTATGATTTTTTCCAATTATTTACAAAAAAAAATTCTTAATCACAAGTGTACAGAAACAGGTGTCAGGCAGGACTCGGCCTGGGGACCGAAGTTCGCCCATCTAGCTCCGGAGTCAAAGCCAACGGGAGGAGTGAACCTTTCCATCTAGGATGTGAGCTCAGCCATCTGGGGGAGGATGGGGTTTATGAAGAGTGCTCCTCTGTTGTACCATCTGTGTAAGTTTGGGCAAACAACTGGAGCTCTTTGCGTGCCTCTATTTCTCCTTCCATAAAATATGAATGTGAAGGGGCGCCTGGGTGGCTCAGTCGGTTAAGCATCTGCCTTCGGCTCAGGTCATGGTCTCAGGGTCCTGGGATCGAGCCCTGCATCGGGCTCCCTGCTCAGGGGCAAGCCTGCTTCTCCCTCTCCCTCTGTGATCTTTTTCGCTTTCACTCTCTCAAATAAATAAATAAAATCTTAAAAAAAATACCAATGTGGAATAGGAATAGTCCCTAGCTTGGAAGATTAAATGAGATAATCCTTTGAAGGCAGTTAGAACAGAGAAGTCCTCACTGACTGCTAGCCATCATCATGATGGCTGAGGTCACGGCTGATGCTGTAATGAATGCAGGTGGATGCGAAATCCCAACAACGGCTTGGCATATTTGTTTCTTCCAGGGAGCAGCAGTGATTTGGAAGGTATTATGGGGTTCACTGGGTCCATCTCCTGGCCCTCCCAGTCTGCTCACTTTGGAGTAAAAGTGTTCAGAGTTGGGTGGGCTCTCAGGCCTTCTAGTGCAACCTCCCATCCCAGGTGGGAATCTTCTCTCCGGCCACCATTACAGAGTCAGCTTTTCAACTGCATCCAACCCTGTTCAAAGTTCTGGAGATGCCCTTGGTTGTCTCCTGTGTCTAACCAACCCTTCTCTTCCTGGACTTCAACACCCTCCATCCTGACGCTGTCCCCCACATCTGGCTGTCCTCATGTCCTCCTTCTTTCTTCTCTGTGTTTTCTTCCATCCTCTCTCCCAGCAGTTAGTAAACACTTGTAGCCGGCGTCATTTGAGGTCCCTGGAGGCGGTGAACAGGTCGTCGGCATCTTCACGTCCCAGGCACTTAGCGCACACGAGGATCTAACTAGCTTTCGGAGAATGGCCTTTCACCTTTGTCCTTATACGTGGTTCTCAGTAGACCTGCTCTTCTCCAGTCATTGGCACTAAACGCTCCCTGTGGTAGCTGCTACAACATCCTAACCCACATTCTCCTCAGTGCCCTGACAGCAATCACAGAGCTTTAACCAAAGGGCCAAAGAACGTAGCAGGACTGGCCTGGGGAGGCTTCCCTGTGAACTCTGCTACCAAGAGGGAGTGTTTATTTGGGCAGAAAGGAAGCAGTGAACTCAGAGAATAACACAGCCAGAGCCCAATGAGGTAAGCACAGAGGGAAAGAAATAAAATTTTCCATTCTAGTTCAGCCATGACTAAAGTTGTCAGGAATCAGTGCAATAACGACGAATTTGAACTGATTTGCATGGGTAAATCTCTTTGCAAATCTGGGCTTTTATTTTCCCATATGTTCCTACTTTAGCTTTCATAAGACTTCAGCAGATATAATCGCAGAAAAAATGATCTGAAGCATGTTCAGTATATTTTGGTTCATTTATTTAACAAACACTCAATAGTACATATTATGTGTCAGGTACCATTCTAAGAATTTTATATATAACCACAACATGATGCTGCCTCTCATTCATTTATTCATTCGTCAATAAAAATAAATTGGATATATTCTGTGGAACCACATTGTGCTAGGAATAAAAAGGCACAAGATACAGTCACCGCCCCCCTTGGTTTTAGTGGGAGAGACAAACAAGTAAATCAATAGCACACGACCTGTAATTAGGGTGTACACAGCATATATCATTTGTCCTGGGGACTGGGAGGAAGGGCATGTAACTTAGCCCTGAGGAGGTGATGTTCAAACTGTGTCTTCAAAAGTGAGTGAGGGTCTGGGAAGGGAGGAGGGCCAGTGGAGCAGAAACCGCCTATGCACAGCTTTGAGGAAAGTCAGCCCACACCTTCAGGGAGCTCTGAGCCGTATTCCACAAGCTTACAGCAAAGTATCTGAGGTTGAGGAGGGGTCTCAGTCTGCCTGGACTGCCATAACAAAATACTGAAGATTGGAGGCTTAGCTAGAAATTTATTTTCTCACAGCTCTGGAGGCTGGAAGCCCAAGATCAAGGTGTGAGCAGTTGAGGTTTCTCCTGAAGGCTGTCCCTTTGGCTTATAGATGGCTATCTTCTAGCCATGTCCCCACCTGGTCGTCCTTTTGTGCAAGCATGTCTGGTGTCTCTTCCTCTACTTAGAGTGACATCAGTTGTATTGGATTAGGGCCCACCCTAATGGCCTCATTTTAACTTATTCACCTCTTTAAAGATCCTGTCTCCAAATACAGTCACATTCTGTGGTACTGGGGGCTAAGGCTTCAGCATGTGACTTTGGGGGATGGGGAGGCATAATCCATCCATAAGCCACGAAGAGGAGGGATCGAGGGGGCTGAGGCTGACATGGCGGCTGCTGGAACAGTCCAGGGGAAAAGTGATGGAAGGCAAAGTGAGCAACAGGCGTGAGGATAGGAAGAGAGCGATAGATCCCTGAGGTTTGTGGAGGGCGCCCCTGCACACGGAGGCGCCAGCTGGCTGGGGTGGAGGGACAGCGGGGGAGGGCGTGGGTGGAGGGAGGAAGTGAGAGGGTGAGTCTAGGATGACGTTGAAATTCTGAACAGAAGGATGGGGATGCCTCCCTGGAAGGAGGAACAGGGGATAGGGAGCACATCTGGAGGTGGGAGGAAAACAGTGAGTTAAAGATGCCAGTGGAAAATCACAGGGAGAGGTTAGCCAGCAGTTGGGTCCATTGGTCTGAGGATCTGAAAAGAGGCTGGCCCGGAGCTTGAGATTTGAGGTCATTGGAGCCAAGGATTTAAACAGAGTCATCCAGGGAAAGGGAAAATAGTCAAGGACAGAACTCTGGGACTCGGAAAAAAGGAGTGGCCTGAGATGCAGGGGGAAGACCAGGGGAAGCCAGAGAGCTGGCGCTGATTTAATGAGGGTCTATGTGCCGAGTGCTGTGCTGGATGCCATCTCCTTCTACTGGTACGGAAGTCCCCTGATGTAGGCATAGAGCAGAAACTGAAATAGCACAGACGATGTGCCAGGCACTCTTTGGAGTACTTTGCAGTAGCTCATTAAATCCTCACAAAGCCCTGCTATTTATACACGAGGACACTGAAGCACGTAGGAGTGATGTGCTCAAGATCCCAGAGTAGACTGCAACTCGGGCCCAGCTGATAAGGCACCCAAGTCTGAGCTCCCAGCCATGGTGCTCTTCTGCCTCACCCTACACTGCACCAATTTTAGAGATGAGAAAGTTAAGGATCAGAGAGGTTAAGACATTTGCTCAAGGTGACATGGCTAGTAAGTGTCAGAGTCTGGTTTTAAACTAAAATGTTTGCACTTTTTGCTATACCGTGCACCTTCTTCACAAACTAAGGGAAGAGGGAATTGCAGGGACAAGCGTTATCTAGTGAGAATGGAACAGAAGGTGTCTCACATCTGGCCACACATAGGCACTGCAGTCAGTTTCAGTGGTGTGATGAGGCAGAAGGTGTAAAGTCTTGAAGAGTGGATGACAGGCAAGGAATTTAAATTATGCTCTCAGGAAGTTTGACTATCAAGATAAGAAGGGAGACGGGAAAGTAGCTAAAAAGAAAAGTGGGATGTGAAGATGTTTAAAAATTATCTTTTGGTTAAGAGGGAGAAACCTGCAGGTATTGGCATGCTGACAGGAAATCCAAGAATGGGGGTGGAGGTGGTGGAGCACTGGTTCTCAGTCTGCTATGAGTTTGGTTAATGTGAATCAGGTTCTCTAACTTTGGACTTCCACTGAGAAATTGAGCCGATAAGGTGGTGATGTTGCCAAAGCACAGCCACCCCAGTGGGGGCACATGGGGATGGTCCACATCTTTATTTTGCCTAGCTTTAACTGCAGACACAGCCACAGACTCGTCAATGGGTGACTGTTCTGCTATAAAAAGTCTCCAAATCTGAACACTAACATCACAGCTAACCTGTTAGTTTCACTTGTAATCTAAGACATACAAATGTAAATACCAGGAGGTACCATACACCCAGTACCGAAGATTTAAAACCATGAGAATTCCCTGCTGGTGAATAGACAATTTGGTACAATTCTTTTGGAAAATAATGGTGCGTGTTTCAATAACCTTAAAACATTTTCATATCACTTGTCCCAGTAATTCCATTTCCAAGACTCTGGATACAGAAACAAGCTAAAGTGCAAAGATGTTCACTGCAGCATTGTTTACAATAAGGAAAACTTGGGAACAGTTTGAGTAGTCATGAGTAAAGACATGTCCACACAAACAGTAATAATTCCTCTTGACGGGGGCGCCTGGGTGGCTCAGTCGTTAAGCGTCTGCCTTCCGCTTATGTCGCGATCCCAGGGTCCTGGGATAGAGTCCTGCTTCGGGCTCCCTGCTCAGCGGGAAGCCTGCTTCTCCCTCTCCCACTCCCCCTGCTTGTGTTCCCTCTCTCACTGTCTCTCTCTCTCTGTCAAATAAATAAATAAAATCTTAAAAAAAAAATAAATCCTCTTGATGGAAAATAACCTAGTGGCTTCAAATACTACATACAAAGACAATTTTTGATACTTGATATACATATGGTGTTAAGTGAGAAAAGCAGAATAACAATTCTACAGTATGTACACAACATAAATAAGCCAACAGTATAAAAAAGACTGAAAGTATCTTCACTCGCAGTGATTATGTTTGTTTGGTTGGGTCTTTGATAACGAAAAAGATACTGAACAGGAAAAGATCTCTATAGCTCTCCACTGATTAGCAACGGCTGACATTACAATGAATTTTTTTTTTCCCGTTCACTTTTTCATACTATTCTTTGGCATTTTGGTAGTGCATAAATTATCCATAAAGAAATGCAGGTGTTTTACTGAAAATGCATCAAATGAAAACTCTAGATAACACACTAGGAAAGCATCCTTAGAATGTTTTTATTATGCTTGACACCATTTTTCTGTATAAAACAATACACACTCATTTGGAAAATGTCGAAAAATTGTAAATCAGAGAACTATGAAGAAGCAAAGAAAAATTTCATTTAATCCTTCTATTTAGATAATAAATGTTGATATTTTACTTTATAAAGGAAACAGCTTTTGGTGGGAGAAACTGCTGTGTTCATCTAAACAAATTGCACATAACTGTGACATAAAGCTCTTATGCTACATTTTACCCCTCAACAAAGCCAAATCATCCACAAACAGCATGGGTTTAAGGATGATCAACAATGTTGAGCTTAGTCTATGTGGGTCTGGGTGGGGTTCTGCAGTGGACCTGCCCTCATTAACCTTACTAATCAGAAAAGCAACTTCTGTAGCTGTTACCCTTGTTGAGTAAATCAGAGACATGCTATAAGCAAAATACAGCTAGAATTCATCAATAAGTCTGGACGTGGTGCCAGAGGACCAGCTGGGCTGATCCCGGCGTTCTTCCCTGTTACTTGAGGATAGGACCAGCCTCTTGTAAACCTCAAAAATTAAACCAGGAAGGTTATCAAGCAGTAGATGAGTTTATTCTGGCATAGTGAGGAATTGCAATTCGGGACAAGCAAACTATGGCAAACCATGGGCAAGTACAGAGAACAAGGGAAAGGGACTTGCTTTCACAGAGGAAAGGAGGGGATTGGGAGGGGTGTTTTTGAATGACAGTTCACTGGAGGAAATAAAAAAAACGTTCATTAGAGGAGAGTTAGAGTTTGGGGTTGTGGTGTCTTCTCATTGGCTGGGTTTGTTGCCGGGCAAGGAGAAAATCTTACTTCCTCCTGCCACGGTATGGAAAGTAAGTGTCTTCCTGATGGGGCATATAAAGTAATAAATGGTATGAGTGGTACCTGTAGAAGGGCTCCCCCTTCCAGTTTTCCTGACCCCATTTTGAATGAGGTTTTCCTTTACTCATTTTCACTGTCTCTACTCCCCTTAATCTTCAGCTGCTGGCCCTAGAATATAGCAGGTGCTCAATAAACATTTATGGAAGTAAACTAAAGGCTTGGGCTCAAATTCTTACCCTATCACTTATCAGCTAGATGCTCCTATCCATTTCTTTGGTTTTAACCCCTGTCTTTGAGCTCATCAGTTTCAAATTTCAATTATTAACCTTGTCTTCTCTCCAAAACTCCAGACCCAGCTAATTAGCTGCCTCCTGCACTTTTCCACTTGGTTGTTCCGTAAGTGGCTCAAAATCTATATCATCTGTATCAGTACCCCAGTGAGACACTAAATGTCTCTCTCTGCTCCTTTGTCCTTCTCTTCCCTCTTCCATTTATTTGCTCATAAAATCCTGCTGGATTCTAGTTCAAAAATCTCCCAAATTCATCCTGTTATCTCCGTCCCCACAGCTGCTGTGTGAATTAGTTCAGACTCTCATTATATCTTACCTGGATTGTTACATCAGTCTCCTACCTAGTCTCTTTTCCTCCAATCTTCCTGTTTTAAAACATCTTCTACGTGACCATAACCAAAGGTGTCTCTCCAGGCTCAGGCATAATTATATCACATCCTTCCTTCAAAACATTCAAGAATGTTCAAGAATCTAAATTCTTAGACAACTCAGAGAGCCTATCACAATCTGGCTCCAACTTCCCTTTCTGGCCTCATCTCTTATAAAACTCACCCCTCTCACCCTAAATAGGCCTTGTCTGTTTTAGCCATACAGAATTCCCATTCTTCCCCCAATAGACCATACTTTCTCCCTTTGCATAGATTAATCCAGGATCTTCTCTCCCAGCTTCTTATCCATGATGTTCCTTCACCTGGGAGCTCCTATCTTGTATTCAAAGTCCAGCCCACTTGTCACCTCTTCTGAGAACCCTTCCTAGGGCCTCCCAGGTAGAGCCAACCACTCCCTTGACCCTGCTCTCATAGTACGTAGTCAGCATACCTATTATATCACTCCTCTTGATCTCTTTGGGAGCAAGAATGAATGCCCCAGTAGAGTGTGATGGTCTAGAGCTGGTGCCATGTCTGTCCCTGTGAACACAACCCCAGCCTCTGGGTGTCGCCTAGAGCCTCAGCCACTCCACACCTATCCTCTGCGCAGTGGTCCGCAGGCTTCACTTTGTGAGAGAAGCCCCCTGGGCGCTTGTTTCACGGGCACATTCTCCCTTCCTCCCCACAAAAGACTGATTGAGTCATGGTCAATGCATCTTGGGCGAATTAGATTTGTTCAGAGAGACTCAGCAATGGGGACTGATCCTGGGGCAAAGGGACCCATGTCTGGAGAAGGGAGTGAATGGAGTTCATATATATTCTGGGATTGCAACAAGATCTGACAGAAAGGCTCTTCACTCAACTTGATTAAACCTATGCGGGTGTCCATGCTGGGTGCACGCAAGGATGAATTAAAAATACCCTCTAAGTTCTAGTCAACTTTTAGGATCCAGTTTTGTGTCCTAATTACTGTACTTCAGGAAGCCTCCCCAGCTCCTCAAAACTGGGCTGACTTGTCCCCCCATAAATCCAGGTTTATCCTCAGCAGAGCTTTATATTCAGTGCATGGCAGCTGCTGAAATGTTGTCTACCCTCTATAACCACACTGCAGGTTAGGCAAGGACAGGGCCTGTGCTTAGTCATCCTAGTCTGCTCAGAATTTACCTATTGGCGGCTCCTAGTAGCTATTTCAGAAACAGTTGTTTAACTAAATCGAATGAAATAGCCCTTTCACACCTCAGGAGACCGAGCGCATTCAGTATGTCCATAGAATGAGTACATAGCCGGCACTCCAGCGTCTATCGACTGACTCAACAAACAAACATATTCGGGGCACTGGGGAGCTCAGCCGACGCGGTGGAGGGTGGAGGCGGGCGAGAGGCAGGAATGCCGGGTCCCTTCCGTGGTCCCCACTACTCTGTGTACTGAGGCCGGTGGCCCACGTGCAGGAGAAGCAAGCCGAGGCAAAGAGATGAAATCCACGGTGGATTCACGAAGGCTTTATGGAAAAGTGACACCATGATCAGTGGAATTTCCACATGGAAACGGATCCAGGGAGAGGAGCGAAAATGCAGGGTATGGTGTGGAGGAAAAAAAAGAAAAGAAAAGTTAAAACAAGCTGGGAGGCCGTGGTGGGTAACTGACTCCACATCGGGGTGCAGAAGTCCGCACGGCCGGCAGACCCCTGGGCCCCAGGCGGCGAGAGCCGGGGAGAGGGACGTGCCACGCTCGCATCGGTCCGCAGAGGTGTGGGGTCTAGCGCACGGGTGTTTGCTCCCCTCTCCCCCGAGGCCCAGCGCAGCAGTCCCCCGGGCCGACCGTCCCCACCCCGGCCCCGGCGGTGTCGGCCAGGCGGGGGCGGGCCCGGGCCCGGGTGTGGAGCCGCGGACCCAAGGGGGATGAGTAACCCTCGGCGGCGAGCAGGCGCGGCAAGCCCCGAGCGTGCCAAGTTCCAGTCCGACGCGAGCTCGGCCCGGAGCATCCGGGGTCGTGCCCGAGGCCCGGGAGGGGCGGGCGGCCGCACCCAGGGCGGATAAAAGGGCGGCGCGGCGCGGGACCCGCTTTCTCCACGCCGGGTCTGCGGCGCGGCTCGCGGGCGGGCACCTGACGCCAGGGGCAGGCGCGCGAGGCCCTGGGCACCGCGGGCAGGGGCATGGCGGAGGAGGCGCGCGCGCCGGCCGCGCGGCCGAGCCTGACCTCCATCTCGTCGGGGGAGCTGCGCAGCCTGTGGACGTGCGACTGCGAGCTGGCCCTGCTGCCGCTGGCCCAGCTGCTGCGCCTGCAGCCCGGCGCCTTCCAGCTGCGCGGCGACCAGCTCGTGGTGTCCGGCCCCGGGGGACCCGCGGCGGCGCGCGGCGGCTTCAACGTCTTCGGCGACGGCCGCGTGCGCCTCGACGGGCAGCTCTACCGCCTCAGCAGCTACATCAAGAGGTGGGTGGCCTCGCCGGGTCCCCGCAGAGGCCTCCACCCCGCTGTCGTCCCCGGGAGCCCCGGGTGGCCCCGGCTTCCCGCCACCCCCCTCACCTCCTCCCCGTCCCCGCCGCCGGGACCCCCCCGCCCCCCTTCATGCCACTTCTAGGTTTGCCTCATTGCTAACGTCACCTGGAGGTGCACAGCTCCCCCAGCCCTGGCCTTTTCTGCCCTTTGCACTGACATCCTGCAGCTGCCGCTTGAAGCCGCCCAGGAGGGCATCAGGGCAGGCGCGTGGCGTAGGGCTGGGTGGGGAGCTCGTAACCGGCGGGTGATTTTCCCTTTCTGGCTCCTTAACTGGGTCAGATGAGCTCAAATGGAGACACACCCTTCAGGGGGTGTTTGCAGAGGAGAGACTCACGCCCTGGCTTTGGATTTGTGGGGAGGGGAGAGGCTGCTCAATTCTGTGTATTACTGGCTTGATCCAGTGAGGAGACCCAGTGGAAAAGCGTGCAAAAGTTCAAAGTTTCCCGTCTTTGGCGTGCCTTCGTTTTCAAAAAATAATGAAATAAACCATGTCTGAGAAAGGAACAAAGCCTGGTATGAAGTCCAACCCAGGGCCATGTGGGCTGTGATGTGGGCAGGCGAGTTCTGGGAAAATAGGTCCAATGAGGGTAGCTTCCAGGATCCTGGCGCAGAGCTGGACCCAAACTTAATTTGATGGCGTGTGTCCAGGATGCTTAGCTGTTGTGGCCAAAGCGTCAGAAGCATTTCTTAGCAAACTTGCAGCCAGCAGGCTGTAGTCCATCTGAAGCAGGCTTTGATCATCATGGGATAAAGGAAGAGGGAGCTTCATGCCTGATTCTACATGGCCTCATGCCTTGCAGAGGTCATCCTGTACTTGTGTGTGTGTGGGTATGTGTGCGGGGATGTCTTATACTTGTGCTGTGGAACGAACTGAGCTTCGGGAAGAGGGCAATGCAGTCTAGAGTTTGAATCAGAGCTGCGTAAGCTTGCCAGCTCTGAAGATATAAAGTCTTCGCTACTGGGAACGACAGCAGTGCCGTGGTACCCTGTAGGTGGGATGGAACCAAAAAGGGCAAGCAAACAAAATGAGATATTTAAAATGCCTTCTTCAAGGCTGCTGGGAAAAACATTGCTTTTCCACACAAAGATAGTGAGGGCTTTGAATGCCTGAAAAACCATTCTGCCGCAAGAATTTCTCCCTTTCTTAGTGAAGAAAGTGCCCCCTCCACATAAGCAGGGGATGATGGGAGGAACTGAGTTAGAAATCATATTTGCAAAGATTAAAAAAAAAGTTAACCATTGTATTTGAAAACAGAGTATGAAAAATTAAAATGTCCAAAATTAATTGAAGCCATAGGTTAGGCTTTTGACAGAGCCAGCTCCCTCAATCTTAGCAAGCAGTGCGGCAAAATTGAAAATGATGTCGAAGTCTGGTTATTAAATTCTCGCTTTGAACACCTCCTACACAAAAGACTATTAAACAGCAGTGGTCCCCTGGCAGTTTAGAGTCCAAAATAAACAATGACCAGACCAGAATGCAGTGAGGATGCAACAACAAGCTTCTCATTGTCAAAGCGGTTGAGTGAGGGCCTTTGGACCCTGGGACATAGCAAGGAGCATCTGAGACTAACCTGGGTGATAGAAGGAACGATCTTTCTCTCAGGGGACAATGCCGCGGCAGGGGAAGTAGGCTTTTATAGGTGGGTGTACAGTCCTGAAGGATGAACCTGATCTGGATGGAGAGAGCCTTCTAGAAGGGAGGAAAGACTGTGTTGAGGGCAGCAGTGAGAGGTTTTGTCTTCATGGATCAAAAAGTGGGCGCACAGTCAGAATGCAGACATCAAAGTTGCCTCCTTAGATCTGCCAAATTTACCGAGTTGATTTGGCTTTGGGGATAGCATACAGCTTCCTCTCTCAGAACATTGCTCCAAAGCAGTGATTCATTCCCTCCATCCCTCCCTTCCTTCTCTTTCCTCCTCCCTCTCTCCCTTCCTCCCTTCCTTCTTTCCTTCCTTCCTTCCTTCCTTCCTTTCTTCCTTCCTTCCTTCCTTTCCTTCTTTCCTTCTGTAAGCTTTGGCCAGTTTTACTAAAGAAAAACTGCATGGTTTTCTTTTTACTAGTCTGTTCTGGCACAATTCTAAAGATGACAGAATCACCTGGATCAATGATAGCCAGCGTGCGTTATTTATTTTCGGCATGCTATGCCCCATTCAACATTATTGCCACTGCCATGCTGGACAGCAGTTTTGGCCAACGGCACAGTACTCTCCTTCAGACTTCCTCAAGGTTGGGCCGTTGTTGTTGAGGATGACCAGTTTCGCTTTGCCTTGTCAGTCATCATAGTCGGCTTGTACCCCAGCACATACTTCTCACTTTTTATGTCCAGTTAGGACCTAGAGTTGATGGACTCCAGCAACTTTTTCTTCTTTTCTGGGGCCACCATATTCCTACCTTAGGTGTGGGATGGCCTCCAACCAGGAACAGCTGCCAAGATGGCCAGGGAATGAGAAAGGCAAGCAATGATTGTTAATCATTTTAGACTAATAGAGCTTTTGAGAATTTCTATAGACCATCTCCCCAGAGGTATATATATATGCACTAATGTTGCTGACCATCCAGGTAGTTTATGAGATACTTGGATCCAGGTTAAGGATCCTTGTTCTATTCATTAATTTAGTTCCTTTTTTTTTTTTTTTT
>NC_138371.1:111349694-111366425 GCF_054177405.1 Leptonychotes weddellii
AATGAATGAATGAGTAGATGAACATGTGTGTCCTTGATTCGAATCACCAGACAGTAGAGTGATAAATCAGAAAATTTTGCTTAATTTCCCTAGAGTTGGGGCAGAAGGAGGGGAGGAAGTGAGAGAAAAGGAGCTGTCTGACAGCTCAGGCTGAGGCCCCTCCCGCTTGCTCCCAAGGGCAGAGTGCTTTTGCTTAGTGTCACAGCGAAGGATTATGAAAGCCTAAGCAATTTCTGGGCCTTCTACACAAGGACTGTTCCATATGTGTTCCTCTTTTTCTGGGCTCCCCGCTCCATATTTTTTTAGATGAACACACACATGCACACACACACCCCCTCAGATGGAAGCCATAGGTCTGAATTCTTATTGGCCTCTGAGCATTAAAGCACCAGAGCCAAGGGAAATTTAGGGCAGCTTTGCAGATCATGCCAGAAATGATGTGAAAGCTAAAGGAACCTCCAGAAAAAGGTAGGCATCTCAGAGGGAAATGATCTCTCAGCCACTCCAGATTTGCTAGAAGCAAAAATACAGTGTTTTTTTCTTGGTCTCATCTTCCAGGCATTGCCTTCACTAAGCTTTGCGTTAGCCTTCCAAACTGAAAAACGGAGGAAAGAAATTGGAGCAAGGAAGGAGAAACTCTTGCTCATGTATTTTTCAGATGCTCCTGTTGTCCTTTTTCCTGGTCACTCAGATGAACACAGCCCTGGTTGTGTGTCACGAGTCTATAGAACTTCACCCTATGGCCAGTAGAGTTGGCCAGGATTAAAGATACTAACCATGTTTGTTAAGCAGCTACTATGGGCCCCAGTACATATGTGTCTATTACTTGGGCTGCCTTGAATCCTCGCACAGAAGGAGATCCTGTTATATCCCTTCTCCAGATGAGGGCACGGGTTCAGATAGGTGAAGTAACTCACTCAAGGTCACAGTGAGTTGTGGCTCTGCGGCTGAGTTCACACAGCCAGTCAATTAGGGCATGCATTAGATCTTCTTATTTCGAATCACTAAGCATTGCATCACATTGGTCGGCCTTTCAATCTCTGGACTGAAGCCAGGCATAGAAAGTTTCAGCCTAGAAGCATTTTGGGGCCAGGGTAAAAGCAATGAAGACATGAGAATTTAAAGGAGCTATCTTAAACCCTTTGTTTTTTATCCTGAATAACTTCGGCAAATATAATAAACATCCAGCACACAAGAAGCAGTATTTGCATTAGTAATTCAGAAATATGCATGATTAGAGATGAAATAACTAGTCCCTAAAGTAGTCTGGTAAGGCTCCTCTTAAAACCAGCGATTGAATGTCAGATACTTAAATACCTGTAAGACTTTACAACCAGGTCCTCAGTCTTTTTGTATTTTAGTGACTTACATATCCAAATTTTGTAAGAGTGAATTCCAAAGGAATGCTTGCATTTATTAATTTCACTGGAATTTGAAGGTGTTTAACAACTGTTCCATCACTGGTAGGCTGGGAATAATGAATTAAGAAGGTATTTCTTATTTGTGACCTGGTTTAAACAGAGAGTTCATTAAGTAGGGATCTTGTTACAATCTCTTGTCTGTAAATTCTGTTACAGAGCTCTCTTATAAATAGCAGCATTTTCACACATCTGTGGCATCGTGATAACTGACATGCTCTGTGGTGATGTATACAGCCCCGTTAACATCCTAAAAGTGCCTCTAAATCATCAAAGGAAGATTAAATTATGTGGAGCATAGTTTTATTATTCAGGGCATCTTATTAAATTTGGACTCCAGAAAGGAGGACTCATGTATAGGTTATGCATTAAACTCAGTGTGTGGCTATCCAGAAGCCCCCCCCGTCTCCCCTGGCCCGGCCCCCCTTCTCTGATCACATGAGAAACAACAACTCTTGGAGCCCCAAAGCATTCCAAACAAAACCTTCCACAGTATTTTGGGGAAAACTGATTACTTTCCCAACCAGTGGTCATTTCTAAATTGAGATTTTCATCCTTTTCCTACAAGCTGTGGATTCGTCAGAATAAAATCGATGGTCGCTCAGATTGGATGTTGACTGGTCTCAAAGGCAGAGGCAGGTACTGTGCTGTCATTTGCAACATCAGAATAGTAACTGGGATGGCAGATCTTCCAGACGCGCTGTACATCAATGCCGTGTGCATGCCCTAGAGAATGACACTCAGACCATGGATATTGAGAGCAGAGGAGTCACCCTGAGGAAAATATGAAATGTTTAAGTGACTATAAATTAACTCCATGGCAAACAAGGCAGGAGAATATGAAAATCTGCCTTGGATGGGTCACAGGTGGCACCTGATTCTGCCCCAGCATCACGCATCTATCTTGTTGATGTTTACTCCAATCGGACTTGCCCTTTTTTCTTCCATGGCTACAAGGGTTTTCTTCCATTGTTCGTCCTCGGCACCTCTCCCCACACCCCCTGTAACCACAGATCTCGCTGGCTCTCCGAAGCCTCTGCCAGGCCACTCTTGTCTGCCCGTGCCAGGTCCTGGATGGCAGAGGGGCTGGGAGGACATAGGGAACCCCTGTACTGCCACCCTCTATCCCAGCCCCACCTCGCAGGTCCTGAGCCCCTCTGGTGTGATAAAACATGTGCGATGACTATCTGGTGCCCAGTGCATAATCGGTGTCCGATTATGAGTGAATGAATGAATGGGAGCAAATGAACTCCGCAAATGGCAATTCCCTTTCTCCCTTCTCTTTTGCTTCCTTTTTTTAGTGCCTTTTGACTGCTGGTCAACTGGGACAAAAAGGAACAGGAACACTTTCTCCCTGCTGGTATGGAACACAAGGGCCACTCTCCTTCGGGTGCCCCACCTCTCCCCCTTCTCACTGGGCACTGTGCTGCTCAGGTGAGCGGGACGACAGAAGAACCATACAAAAATCCCTGGTCTGCATTATCTTCCTCAGTCCATTCCCTTGTTATTCCCACTAGTCCCCCACCCCTTCTCCCCGACTCCTGCCCTCCTCACCCCACTCCTGAGGGTCAACACCTGTACCCCCTTCCCTCCCCTGGAACACACCCGCCCTGCATTCCCTTCCCCGCCCCAGGACAAGCCCCCTGACCACCCCCAGTGCCCCTGGCATGGGAAGCCGAGAGTACATTAAAAGCCTGGTGAAATACAAGGCAGGAAGCCTTTTAGAGGCTCCATCAGGGGTCAGGTTTTAAAAGCTCTTGAAATCAGGCCTGACAATCACAGGAAAAAGATAATGATACAGATTTCTAAGAAGCCAAGCTGGGAGACAGAGAAGCTGAAGCTGTGTTTTTCTGCCTTGGGGGTAGATATTCTCCCACGTGCTCACAAACCATGCCCGGGTCCGGGTCTCGTGTGACGGCCCCTCTGAGTGGGTTGTGGGAAGTGGGATGGGGTGGGAGGCCGAAAGCACTGCGTGGTCGCAGCTCCCTGCCGCGGAGATCCCTCCAAGGCTGTGATTTTCATGTCAGGCACTGGACAGACAACAAGCCAGAGAGAAACACTTGCGCTGTCTCTGCCCGTGACTAGATGTAAGAAGCAAACACACCTCAGCACAGCAAAAGTAGCCCATGCTGTCAGCCAGGGCAGCCGTTCACTCCATGCAGATGCACACAGCTGTGCCTGTCAATGGGGACCCAGGTCTGTGTTGGCGAGGGATTGTGGCAGGTGCCTCCTCCAGCCTGCTGGATGCCATTCTGCCTGCCTGCGTCCACGTGGTCTCTGAGCTTGGGTGTGGATAGGAAATTAGCCATCTTCTTGAGGGAAGCCGATTTGCACCTCGATCTGTCTTTTTCTCACCAATGCAGGTAGAAAGACTACTTGGAAAATTCATAGACTAGGGGGAGAAAGCTGGCATGCTGGATGACAGAGTCAAAATGCGAAAAAGAACTCCCCAGGCTGGAATAATGAATGAAAACCAAGGAGGCTAAGTTGAATAGGGTCATGGGCAAAAGTCCAGCATTAGTGTGTTTTTTTTTTTTTTTTTTCCATTGCACAAAGCTCAGGGGCAGGGAGATATGAATTAGTTCATATGACTATTGGTTGACTGTGTAATCTACGGAGGGGCTGGGATCTTATCTTGGGATTAGAGAAGGGAGGAGGGGAGGAGAAGAAAAGGAAAATTTCGGACCCACCAGTTTGGCAGGATGACTGGAGAAGACCCAGCTTATCCCCCTCGTTGAGTGTAATTCCTTCTCAATCTGGACAGACACAGAGCTCCTATTGCTCCAAATTAACTCTTATGGCCCCAAAAATAGCTGGTGCTGGCCATCATTTGTGAGGGCTGCCCCTGAGAGCCAAGCATTGGTGCCAGGGCACCCCAAAGACCACAGCCATCTTAAGGTTATGTCCCGATCTCTCATTGGACTAGGGAGGGGATTTCAATGTATGTTATAAAATATGACTCCCTCCATAGGACACATTTTAGGTGACTTCCCTCACGAGATCTGTGGATGTGGCAGGCACCTGTCCAGGACATCCCCCTCCTGACCTAGATAGGAGGGTATATTACATTTACAATTATCTCTGCTTTTTCCATAGATATGTGGAACTGACCAACTACTGCGATTATAAAGACTACAGGGAAACTATACTGAGCAAACCAATGCTGTTCTTTGTTAATGTACAGACCAAAAAAGACACCTCCAAAGGTAGGTATATAAATATTTTTGGTTGGATCCTGCCTCCTGAGGCTGTGGGCTGTGGCACGCCAATGAGGTAGAAATTGTGCATGGGGTAAGCAGGGTGGGTGTCAGCTGTGACAAGGCCGGGAGCGAGGAGGAGCCGGGAGGGAGGAGGAGCTTGGAGTATTAGACCACCTGAAGCACAGCACAAGCCTGCAGAACCTCTCAGTGATCTGAGGGCAGAGCCCTCTGTTTCAGGGTTTTGTCTTAACTTCCTGTCTAGGCAGGAAGTGCTATTGTGTTCCGAGTTGGCCGGGCTTGAAAAAATGGCTGGAATGATGGTGATGATCTGTAATACTGTCTACCACATACCAATTGCTTACATATGTGAGGCGTACTCCTGTGTCATTAATTGACACAACAGCCCTGTAGGGCTTTCATCCAAATGGGAAGAGTTTTGAGCATGAAAGTAGGGACTATTAATAACTATGCTGGGACTGAGGTATAAACGGGCACTGACCCAGGGGAAATAGGATACATAGTCATCCTACCTATGAGGTGCTTATACCCATTTTATAGATAAGGAAACTAAGGTAAAGAAATAATAACAGTTGTAGATGCTTTTATGTTTCACGCTATGGCCTTCAAATTTCAATTTTAGGGGTATCTCTTTATTGCTTCTTCCAAGAAATCAGATTAACTGCTAACAACTCTATTAATTCCAGTTCTGATATGAAAACATTTCCATTTTCCCTTTTTCCTGCCCCATGTTATGTGGGGAAAGTAACAGGCATCATGCTCTGGGATAGAAGCAGAATTTCTTAATTCTCCTTCCAGATAGCATTCTTAAAATGAGTCCAGGGTAATGAGAAATGATCTACAAATTCCAAATAGGCTTTCTCAAACATTCATTCTCATTCAGATTCGTGGAGCCGATTCTCTGTTCATTTCATTCAGAATCATTCAGATTCTCTGCTCACTTAATAATTCAGTCGCAATGCTCTCTCGGCAGGAAGGGCTGGGAGCAGAATACAAGGTAACAAGCCGTGCTTGTTAGAGCATCTGAGCCCCTGATGTTATTTGGCTTGATGATGACCGGAAAGCTGGAGAGTTCTCCAGGAATGTAATTCACAGACATATCAAGTACACCTCCTGCGTCGATCTCTCAGGAGGAAATCTTAAGAAAGAATAAGAGACCTCTCCATTTTAGCATTTTAATGAAAGTGCAGGGAATGGTACAGGAGGTATTTGTGGATTTGCAGGTGGCCTACAAAAGGTACACAGTTGTATGACAGCTATCGTGGAAGGAGGTACAGAAACCCAGTGCTGTGTAATTGTGAGGAAAACCATGAACTAAAGAGCTTCTATGATACAGAAGCTTAAGATGGTCAAGTTTAAATTATGAAAATTTTAAGTAAGGTAACACGTCCAACCTTGCTGCTAAACGGCACTTTTGTGCAGGTTAGAAAAAAGCCACCAGTGACTCAACACAATTTACTAATCCTTTGCTGAAGTTTGTCGTAACAACTATACAAATAGACGATGTCTATGAATGTCAATGGCATCCTCTTGAGTTGTGCAGTGCATAACCTGCCCAATCAGCACAACTGTAGAGTGTGGTAGCCCTTAGTATCTAACGAACCTAAAGATCTTAGTTTTGTTTATGTGAAAGTTAATTCAAGGTATCAAATAGCTTGCTTGCTTTATCTCTTACCTCAAAGAGCATATAAGGTAATTTATATTTAAAGTGCCCCCCCCCCAAAATGGTAATTTGGGAGAAAGGAAACAGGGGTAGAGAAAATAAGATGAATAAGGTTAGTGCAAAAATTAGCTCAATATATATTCCTCAGGGATGTAAGACTCATTACTGGTAGACCACAGGTTTGTCTCTCAAAGCCTATGCAAAATGCTCAGTTCTCAAAATCACATAATGGCTGGTCCATGGCCTTTAAACAGAGAGTGACCATCTATGTTTCGTGTCCGTCTAGAAAAAAAATGCTTGACTAATTAGAGCCACGGAGCTTGATTCTGGGGCCTGGAAAAGTTAAGAAACTCTTGGTTTATAATATTTCAAATTTCCTAATGAGCAAACAACCCTCTCTTTGCTTAGATTATATAGAATCAGACAGAATTGGACATAAGGAATTAAAAGAAACAAAAAAAGAAAAAAAAAACCCAAATCAAACCACCACCACCATCAACAAAACAACTGTCTGCCTGGGCAGAGATGTGGTATTGTTTAAACAATGGGAAGGACTTCTCCTGCTGGGGACAGTGTTGGGGTGCGGCGTGGAGGAGACTCAGTCTCAAATTGTCTTGATCCTTAGAACCCTGGACTAGCCCTTTGGCAGAATGCATGCCAGGTCTTTGGGGAAGGATGGGGAGAGACGGGTGATGCGGGAAGAAGGCATGGGGCAGCTTCCTTCCCTGGACTTGGCTGATGTTCTGCTTTGCAAATGAGGAAATGTTGGTGAGAGGCAAATCACTGTTTAACTATCCAGCAAGGTTGTTTTGACTTTAGCCCCCCATGCTGGACGCATGCCCTGGGACTCAGTTCTCATATGTGATCATTAGGATGACAAAGTGCACTTAGGGGAGCTGATTTTCTAACCGGCTATTACAGTATCCCAGAGCTTCCTTCATATCTACAAAATTCTCAGGAACATTTCTAGAAATCTGGTTAGGCTTTGCAGTGAGGGTCTGAGGGAGCCTTGAGGGACGTTACAGATGAATAAAATCTCCCAATAAGGTCGGAATCACTGCTTTATCAAATGCTAAGAGATATGTTTATGTCACACATGCACACTTCTATTTGAATTCTGCTTCCTAATTTCTAGAAAGAACATACGCATTTCTTGTGAACACAAGGCACCCCAAAATAAGAAGACAGATAGAGCAAGGGATGGACATGGTCATCTCCTCAGTGATTGGAGAAAGCTACCGGCTTCAGGTAAGCTTTG
Organism: Leptonychotes weddellii; assembly: GCF_054177405.1. Classification (NCBI taxonomy): domain Eukaryota; kingdom Metazoa; phylum Chordata; class Mammalia; order Carnivora; family Phocidae; genus Leptonychotes; species Leptonychotes weddellii. Next base: position 111,357,252 of record NC_138371.1, read on the forward strand.
GTCAATATGAATCCAGGGCTGCTAACCACATAGAAAGGGGTCTGTGCATTTCATGCAAGGCCGAGTCCCTAGAGCTTAATTATAACCAGACACATAGATTTTCTATTGTTTCATTATCACTACCAATAAAATGAACTTGGTTTCTAGCAACTGATCTAGAAACAATAAATGTCAATTTGACCACACAGTTCAAGGGCTTTGGATGGCTAGGATGCAAATGCAAAGGTCTATTTTAAAAAACAAAAGCCAACTGTTTAAAAATATCTGTCAGAAGGAAAAAGAAATAAGGGGTGTGGCATCTTGGATATTCGGACTATTGTTAATTCAATGCTATAATTCCATAGTAATATATAATTCTGTAATATAACATTATAGTTATATCCATGACATTAATTAAATGCTTCTCTCTCTTTCAGTTTGACTTTCAAGAGGCAGTAAAAAATTTTTTCCCTCCAGGAAATGAGGTGGTTAACAGAGAAAATTTGAGCTTTGTGTATGAATTCAAAGCTGATGCATTATTTGATTTCTTCTATTGGTTTGGGCTCAGCAATTCCACTGTAAAGGTGAAAGGAAAAGTTCTGAATTTGTCAAGTACAAGTCCAGAAAAGAAGGAGACAATTAAATTATTTCTGGAAAAAATGAGTGAACCTTTAATCCGAAGGAGCAGTTTCTCTGACCGAAAATTCAGTGTAACTTCCAGAGGTATGTTAAAAATTCCCAAAGTACCTGAGGAAGGTAGTTAAATAAAAGGGTAGAATAATATCACGGGAGTGGAAAGTCAGTTAACTGAAAAAGAAAGGCCTCTTGATAAAGGGGAAATATAATATCACATAATTCAGAAAGAAGCAAGAAATGTTTACTACTAAGAAGAAACACAGTGACTTTTCTTTTTAGTCTCCTTAAAGTTTTCTGACACAGCAGTTATAATGTGCAGCAAACCCAGAATATAATTTTAAAATATATTATTCATTTAAATACATATTACTACTCATTTAAATATTAATAATAATTGAAATATTAGGAAAGAATGATGCTTTCCTGATGGGCACATCCAAGGCAACAGAATGTTAACAGTGTCAGCTGGGGGAGGACTGTACATGGTCAAGATATCTATCTTTAAAAATATGTGAAAGGGTTCTCCAGAGTTTATAAGACCACAAAAGAACAAATCTGGAGAACGCTTTACCTAACAGATTTTAATCTAGATTTGAATATCCAGTGCCTCCTCCCCAGGAGTTGGTGAGACTTTTCAGTCTGCTTGCGGCTAAGGCAGATGACATCCATCAGGTCTTGTCTGGATTTGCCTTCTGCTGAGCCATTCTCCTGTCCCATGCTAGTCTGGGCTGGAAAGAAACTTCCTTGAACCAGGACTCTTGCTGCCAATTGCAAGAAGAAAAGACACAAACAAAGACAAACAGAATCACACCAATCTCTATGAACCTGCAGTTTAAAAAATGTTCAGATGTAAAAAACAGAGTCTTGATTAATTCTATTTAATGAAAGTTGCTTTCTTCCAATGTTTATAGCAAAAGTGCTTACTCCTAAGTATTTCTTATCCTGGAAGGAGTCCCCACTCCTGCGCATGCGTGTGCTCTCCCTCACCCTCCTGCTCTTCCTTCCTCTTTCCCCTCTTCTCCCTGCCCCCTCTTTCTCTGTCTCTCTCCCTCTTCCTCCTCCCTTGCTCCTCTGCCACCACCCTTTCTGTCTTTCCCTCTCTGTGTCCTCCTTTCCAGCTCCCTCCCTCCGCCTCTCCCTCCCTGTCTCTTTGGCCTTCTCTGTCTGGGTGTTCCTTACAAAGATGCTTTGTGCTTTGCCCCACTGCAGGCACGTGGGCCCCTGCTGCAGCCCCGGGTGCCTGGTCCCTCCTGTGACTCCCCTCCAACCCCACCCACTGGCCTTGGCAGCCTGTAGGGGTGGGGGTTTCTGTCGCACATCCGTCCCCCTTTCCCTCTGTGTGTGGCTCCCTGGGATGTCCACTGCCATCCAGGGGACACCGAGGGGCATGGGAAGTTGGGCAGCGCTTCCTTGCAAGTTTGCTAGGAGCCAGGCCTGGGGCCACTTGCACTCCAGAGCAGTGGGGAGGGATTCTTCCAGGCCTCCTGAGCCTTCATTATGCACCACAGGTGGCCCAGCCAGGACGCATCCTCTGCCCTGGCGTCCATTGGCTCTGCCCTGGTGAATCGGCCCAGCTCTGTCCACCTCGCCGAAACGGACTTCTGTCCTAGGCCCCTGGGCCCCAGCTCTGGGCCTTTTGTCACAAGTGGGAAAACTGCGCATCTACTCCGTCTCGTGGAAAAGCACATGGTCCATGTCCTGCTGGTAGACAAACAGCCAGAAAAAACTCTTCAGCTTTCTTTTTTCTGAGGAAGTCAGGAGTTTCCACTAATTATCGAAATGGTTACGTTGTATGTTGTAGGAGTTTTAAGCCACTGTTGTTTGTTTTGTTCTTGTTTTTCCAGTGATGATAATAATGTGCCTTGTTACTTTCCTCAGGTTCATTAGATGAAGTTTTCAACTGCAATCTGTCACCCAGATCATCTCTGACTGAGGTTCTTTTGGCAGAATTGCCGTTTCCCAGCGTTCTGGAATCTGAAGAGACACCCGACCAATTTCTCTGATTGGATTGAACATGTTGTGGTCACTGCTACCTGCCAGGCAGGCCTGTTGGAGGACAGAAGGCTGAGGGGAGGCGAGAGGCAGAGGGAGGCGGGCACTTCCACCTGCTTGTCAACCCCTCTGCTCCCACAGAGGGCTCCTATCTTCCATTTCCTGGGCCACGCCCTGGCAGGCCCATTGCAGCTGACTTCAGACAGGGAGGGCTTTGGCCGGATGGCCTCTCCTTGTAACACTTCTCCAGAGAGGCCGAGGGAGCAGCAGAGTCCTGCCAGGCTGAACACTTTGCTTAGTATCCTGGCGTCCTGGGAGCTCCCCTGGCAGCCTTTGAGCATTCACTCTCCATACTGCATAAGTCAGTGGCCCTCTGCTTGGGACCTCCTTGTCTGAACCCAAACCCAGCAAGCAGGTGATTAGCAGTGCTGTTTTCTTGCAAACATGGCTTACAAAAAGCCTAGGACATTTTTCACTGGAAGACAGGTAGGTTTCTCATCCTTAGGAGGAACATTCTAGTAAGGGGTGCCGGAGGATTGGCCAGGTTGAGAGGACAGTGACCTTGCCACCCACTGCCTGAAATTTGAGCTGCCTTGCTGATCTCTCTCATCAAAGTGGCCTGCGTGGAAAGTGGCCAGGTGATGTGGTACCAAACAGTGACAGGGGAAAGATAATGTACAGGGCAGGATCCTCTATTTGGAAACACATTAAGTCAGTTGGGTACTTTAAATAAGCTTTAAGCCATCCTAACACTGAAAGCAAAATAGAAAAGCTATAACATGACCATAATACACTGTTACATCAATACATTTTTCATCTCATAGCTACAATGGAATTCTTCAAAAAGAAAAAAAATTCTATTTACATATAAAAACCTGCATGAATGAGTCACTACATATGCTTATAATGAGGAAGATTTATGGGTCCTGAGTATAATTTTTCTATCCTTTTTAAACAACTTCCTGTATTATACATTTTGATAGCACTACTGATTGTCCCTTCATTTATATTGATATGTTGGGTACTCTATTTGTGCAATTAAAACTTTTCTTAGCATTCAACATGGAATCAATTAAATTTGTGACCAAGCGTGTATGTGTGATCTTGTCATTGTGCTTTGCAGGTGGTATATTTGCCTTATAACTTACTAAATGACAATTAGAATTGTGGTTTTCTCAGCTACTTTCTCAAGAAGGGCTTTTTGAAGAACGCGTCTCCAAAGCATTTGGAGAAAAGAAAAAGAATCTGATACTGATCTTTCACAAAAGGAAAAAAGTTCCTTAAAAATAACAGAAGAGGCTACACATTTATTATTCAACTCAGTGCAAAATGAAGAGTGTTCACAATAAAATAAGTTTTATACCAGTGCAAACAAACCTTAGATGGATATCAAATATTAAATACTTCCCAAAAGAAATAGGGACTCTGTTCACAAAAGTTGACAAAGAAGAATTTTTTAAAAGTAGCTGAACTGAGAAAAACCATCAGTAATCACTCCAAGAATGGACTAAAGATCTGGAAGTTTTCTTTTATAATTAAAACCTTTTTTTTTTCATTGAACTAAAAGCAATTTTCATTGAATACATTCACTCATTCAGTATTCACTCAGCAAAGTTTTATGAAGTGCTTCTAAGGGAATATACCCTGTGCCAATATATTTATTAGCATGCGTCACACAGAAGTGCTATTGGGTGATCTTTAAAATTGGTGAAAAGCATATTGGGACAGATCTTTCTGGGTTAAGTGGGCTTCAATCTGGGTATAAATGCAGCCTAATTCAGATATTTTAACAGTTCAAGATCAATAAATTATAGGACAACAATGATCTAAGCAATTCATCCGTTCATTCAATTCATCCATTCATTCAAGTCATCCATTCATTCAAGTCATTCATTCAACGCGTATGATTGCGTGCCTACTCTGTGCAGTGCACTCAGGTGGGTGCTGGTATGTAAAGTGTCTAAAGCACGGCCCTTGCTTTCAAGGAGTGTCCAGTCTTAGAAGACAGATGTGCAAGCTGAGAAGAAAAATAAAATGAGTGCTACGAGAGACGTTCAAAAAAGAGAACATCTAAAACACTTAGCGATCCAGTTTTGGAGGTAAAATTAATGACGTAAAACTATAAAACTTAGTTTTAAAACAAATATGTGAGGACTGATTTATCCAAGTGATTGATTTATTGAAGCTCTCAGTACAAGAGTCACCTTGGAGGCTATTAATTTATTCCAACAAGAACGCAAATCCAGACATTATCTACAGAGTGAGGGAGGTTTTTTTCTCATTACCTCATGGTTAGAGTTTGATTTTTGGCTGAAGGATAACATTGCCCAACTTGATTGCCTACCTTAATTATCAGCTCGAATGTGAATGTCTTTTTACTGTTTCAAATCCCCAATCTATCTTCAAAGAGCCAAGTTATGCCCCTATTTAAGAAATTCAAAAGAACATGCATCTAGTTCTGAAAGGAGTTTCTAAAGAATTTCAAAAATGCTTTAAGCAATGGCAGTGTCATTAGAATAAATTATTACTTTGAAGAAGAGAACATTCATTTGGATGGGTAAATGCTGGTATAACAGATTTAAAAGGAATGTTCACACTTGATGTTCAACACTTGAATACACTTGAAAGAACCAACAGTGTAAAGCATTAGTAATTACCCAATGGCTGGCCTGGCCCACTTAACCTCTCGAGTTCAGAGAAGAGGAACACACAAGAACCCGGGAGGGCAGAGCTGGCCCGGGAGGGAGGTGACATTTATACTGGATTGACAAGGTTTTGATAGAATCAACAGTCTGAACTTGCTGCTATGGCTTTATTTGGATTAAATGTGAGTAAGTTTGGCGAGTGGCACATTAGAAGCAGGGCTTAGAATCTGCCCCATTAGATTGGACTGTCCTAACAAAATAGAGAACATTGTAGAACTTTCTTTTCTGGATCTTTCAGTAAAAGGATGGCAATCATTCTTGGCTACTTAACAACAACCCCTCCGAGTGGTAGATAATGAATTAGGTGACTTCAGAAAGATCTGGACCTGTGATGGCTAATTTTATGTGTCAATTTGCCTGGGCCATGGTGTCCAAACATTATTCTCGATATTTCTAGGAGAGTATTTTTGGATGAGACTAATATTTAAATTGGCGGACTTTAAGTAAAGCAGAATTGCCCCCTACAATATCAGTGCACCTCTCCCATCAGTTGAAGGCCTAAATAGAACAAAAGCCTGACCTCCCCTGAGCAAGAGAAGATTCTGCACAGGTGACCTTCAAACTTGAACTGCAACATCCGCTCTGCCCTGGGCCCCCCAACTGCCGGCCTCCTTTGCAGACTTTGGGCTTGTCAGGCTGCACAACTGTGTGAGCCAATTCATTAGAATGAAATAAGTCTCTCTCTCTCCACACACACACACACACACACACACACACACACACACACTCACTCTCTCTCTCTCTATTGTTTTGTTTCTCTAGAAAACCCTGAATAATACAGACTCCATCACAGAAATTGAGAACATGTTTTACGAATTAATCAATCAGCTAAAACAAAGGAGAAAAAGCAATAGGCTTTTTTTTTTTTAACATGAAGACACTTGAATAAAAGCATTGCATATTACTTAGTAATAGAAAGACTTTTGCCCAGATGTACTAAGCTGGAGAAACTTCACTCAGTATATCCATATCCAGAGTACTTGGGCAACACTGGAGATCGTTTGTGACCTCTCCCAGGCTTTTGGAAGCAGTCCCCTGCCAAATCTTTTACACATCCTTTGTTGGCTTGCTCTTTGAATCCTCCCATCAACTAATTTCCCATTCTCCTTCTCATTCAGGAGACACCCTTGCCTGTCATATTTCCTGGAGCAGAACTTCTCCAATTTGAATGTGCCTAGGAATCTCTTGGAGGTCTTGCTAAGCTGCAGACTCTAATTCAGTAGGTCTGTGTTCTAGCAAGCTCCTGGGTGATGCAGAGGCTGCTCATCCTAGGACCAGGCTCTGGAACTGTCCATCTCAAACTTATTGAATCATCTGGGGATCTTGTTAGAAAAACAGAATCTCAGGCCCCACCTGACTTATTGAGTCAGAATCCGTGTTCTCTAGATGCCCAGGTGTTGGTGGATACGCTCGGTTTGAGGAGGAGCACATTCGTCTTCTCCAGGTCTGGGCCCCATCTGCTCTTTCCACACAGCAGGCAAGCTCCATCTCTCTCCCTGCTTCTTACCCACAGCCTAAGAACTTGGTTCTTCCTCTCCAGTTTGGGTACTAACTCTCTACCTGACCCACTCCCTCTCCTCCAGCTGGAGTCTTCCTTCTCCTTCATAGCCAAAAGCTGGGTATTCTACCCTTGCTGTCCCCTCCTGCTACCACCCACCTGTTGCTACTCCTTCACGTCATGTTCCTTCTGTGTGTGTGTATGTGTGTACGTACGCGGGAAGAAATTTATTATAACAATTTAAATTGGAAAAAACCATTTAACATTTAGCCCCTTCAATACAGCTACTCTCAAACTGTTGATCAATTTGAAACTCTGTAAAAGGCATATTAGTAAGCTGCATGTCTTAATTTCTAAATGGTTAACTCTTTCTGGTAGGTGACATGGATGATGTTGCTTCTCTTTCCCCTGGAAAAAGAGGCCAGGACTTACGCAAGGTTCTGACCTGATCGCTTTGCTCTGTTGCTGTAACCCACTCCAGTGAATAATTCTCCTGCTCAGGGGAAGCCCAGTTTCTCAGCACGACGCCCCGCAGGGCCTTTGGCTCAGTGTTCCCCAGCTCCCCCTTCACTCTTTCCAGTGTGGCAATCCCATGCTGCGCTATCCCCTGCCTCTTGGGCCTTTGCTCCGCCTGGTGGCAGCTCTCTGTCGCCCCTTGATTGCCTCCTAGGCATCCTTGAGAACTCAGCTCGGGCATTTCCTGTTCTAGGACCAGCTCCCCAAGCTCCCATAATATCCAGGGCATTGCCCTTAATGTCATCATGCAGCTCATTTTCAGCACATAGGCAGTGTTTGTTGAGGGAAAGTAGAAAGGAAAAAAAAAATCATCTTAATCATTGAAAGGGGTTGCCTCAAGCAACCCAAATTCAGAGGCAGGAATAGTGCTATACCGGTCGTGATAAAATGGACTTGTACCAAAAATCCATTTTGAGGCAGGAATGAAAGACTATAAAAAGAATGGAGCTCAGAATAGCAATAAGACAAAAGAGCAATACCTTAGGTTTATGCGGCTTTATAATTTATAAATTATTGTTAGAATTATTCATCTTTACAGCCTGGCAAGACAGGCACTGGTATAGTCATTTTACAGATAACCTGGGGCTCAGAGAAGTATCTGCTTGATCCCAAGGGCCCCAGGTAGAAAGTACAAAGAGATTTCCCAGCTCCCGATTTGGTGCGTAGGCCACAATTTCACATCTTGCCTAAGAGGAGACAAATGTAAGATATTAATAAGAATTCACTTTCGGGGGCGCCTGGGTGGCTCATTCATTAAGCGTCTGCCTTCAGCTCGGGTCATGATCCCGGGGTCCTGGGATCGAGCCCAGCATCGGGCTCCCTGCTCCGCGGGAAGCCTGCTTCTCCCTCTCCCACTCCCCCTGCTTGTGTTCCCTCTCTCGCTGTGTCTCTCTCTGTCAAATAAATAAATAAAATCTTAAAAAAAAAAAAAAAAGAATTCACTTTTGAAATTCTATAGACTCCCTGCTCTGTTTTTAAAAAAATATTTTTCTTAAATTATGCTATGCTAATTAGCTCTGTCATTTTCAGACAGTAATCTGTTATCGGGTGTTATTTTCCTCATTTAGATGCCACTACTAAATCCTAATTTAGACTCATTCCTTTTAATAACATCGACAGAATGCTATACCTTCTATGTGCTCCACCACCATTCATAGCTATAAAATCTGAGAGTCTAGAATGTGTTATATGTGTTCCATTATATGGATAGGACCCCTCTCAGAAAATTCTACTTTAGTTCTTAATTTTTAAGCAATACCTTGCATATGCACTTGGCATGCTTACTTTGATGCCTATTCTGTGTCCTTTGATAAACTCCTTTTTTTAAACGTCAACTTCACCTAAGGTCCTACTTTTTCAAATAACCCCTTTGCAGAGAAGGAATGGTTGTAAATTGCTTTCTAAATGCGATGCCAGCAGTCTCTAATGAGTATTTCCTCTCTTTTCTTTGCACCCAGGTGGCTAATAGCTGTGTCCTAGCCTGGAAGCATTCAATTTTACTAAGCGCCTACTATGTGTCAAACTACCAAGCTAGTTGCCAAGAATATGAAGATAAAAGACCCTCCACACTCTTGGAAAACTGTAACACACACACGGGGGCGGGGAGAGACACAGTTGAGTCTGTGGGGGTAGAACAATTACATTGACAATCACAAAACTCAATGGTTCATGCCAGAAACCTCCCCTGGTGAAGAGAAAGGTGTCACACACATCCCTGCCCACTCTTGTTTCCTTAGTAATGCAAAGATCTATGACAACTTTGCCTACAGTCACTGAAAGTTGAAAGTTACCAAGAGATGAAAATTTGCAATTGCAAATCTGACAATAGGACTTTCTCTTCAACAACTC
>NC_138371.1:111366925-111380978 GCF_054177405.1 Leptonychotes weddellii
AAGAGGGGGCAGCGGAAGGGGGGCAGGCTTTTTCCTGGGAATGGGGTACCCTAGAGCAAAGGCTGCTTCTGTCTGCAAGGCTGTTTGCCTCCCTCTTATGGGTGGGACTCAATCCATGGAGAGTCTGGGAGTCAGACCTCTACAGCCCTTCGCCATGTTTCTGCAGATCCTCTCCCTAAACCGCTCAAGTGTTTTTAAACACCCCCCACGAAATGCCTAGGAGGGTTCAGGAGAAGGGAGAGAACAGTGCCTTTCCAGGAGAACAAGGTCAAAGACAAAGAAGGTACCGAAGTCGGAGGCTCTGAAGACAGCAGACCCAGCAGAGACCGATCCCCACGCAGGATCTAGGGAAGAGCACAGAAGGCTGGGAGGTGCAGAATGCAGGACCCCTAAGTGGATCTGCAGAGGCAGCCTCCCCCCACGTGGCTGTAGCAGAGGCTGGGAACTTGGCATTCAGTTGCCACTTCTACCTAACCTTTGCTGATTTCTCTTTCAATGAGATTTTGCATTTAACAGAGGTAGAGCTTTTGATGCTAATTTTGTATGCAAATGCAGCAGGTTTACAAAGTCAGCTTTTTGTGTCAGCGGAGGGAGAGCATTCTAGCTGTGATGCTAGTGGCGTGATTACTGTGTAGTCAGCTCCATCCTGGCCTTTCTCATGGCAATAATAACCCACCGCAGCCCTCTAGCTGGGTAATTGTGGTTCCATGGTGGCTACAGAGCTGTGGGAACCGTTCAGCTGCAAATACCCTAGAATTGTAGACCTGCCAGAAAGAACGAAATGCATATTTTCATTCCATTCATCCCTTTGTAAAATTAAGGATAGAAAATGAAAATACTTAATTTGTACAAAATATATTGAAAACACTCTGTTTCTATATGATAACAAGGCAAAAAAAAAAAAAAGAGGCGGGGAGAGAACCTCCTTCCCAGGATTCCCCCACTACATTCCTTTTTAATCTCCTCCTCTCTTTTCAGCCACCTGTGTTGGTTTCTTTCACTGCCTCCTCTCCCCCTTCTTGTCGGGGGGAATGTGAGAGTCCTCCAAGATCTATCCTTCTTGGTTCTCTGTGTGGTGGCCATGTCCTACCAAGGACTTCAAGTCTACTGAAATGTGCCGGTGGCTTTCTAATCTTCTCTCTCACTCACTCCTAATTTTCAAACCAAAGTATTCCACTGCCTACCAAATAGTTCCATTTGGATGTCATAGAAGGGCCTCGAACTTCTATGTACAAAATGACACTCCTTGTCCTCCCAGACTTTGCAGGCTCAGTTAGGAGGGTGCTTTGCTGACACCTCACTTTGATCAGCAAGGCTCATTGGTTCTGCCCCCAAAGTTTCCCTTCCTGTGGGTGAGTTTGACTGTTCGTGCCCAATCTTGGGGCTCTCTCTGCCACTCTATCTTCCACTGCTAGAAGTGTCATGTTCCAAAAGGTGGGACTGAGGTGTCACTGGCTAGCTTTGATCCGAAAATAAGATGAGGTTGACATTGACTACCATGGGCTACTTGCTATTGAACTATTACCAGATATGGGCTTGTAATTGCTGTATCAGTTTGAAGGACTGCCATTAATAACCATGAACTGGTGGCTTGGAACAAAGGAAATTTATCATCTCACATTCTGGAGACCAGAAGCCCAAAATCACGGTGTTGGCATGGGGCCGAATTCTTTCTTGCCTCTTGCAGCTTCTGGGGGCTGACAACCTTTTTGTGGGCTCCTCACTTCAGTCTGCCCCTCTAGGGTCACATCGCGTACTCTTCTGTGTGACATCTCCCTCTGCTTCTCATGAGGGCGATGAAATGGCATTTGGGGCCCACCGATAATCCAGCATGATCTCCTCATCTCATCATCCTTAACTGCATCTGCAAAGGCCCTTTCTCCTTACTTGGTACCGTTCGCAGGTTCTGTGGTTTGGATGTGGATGTATCTTTTGGGTCCCCGTTCAGCCTACTCTAAATGCTTGACTCTACCGTCCCCTTTAATCCTCCCAACAGCAAGGCAAACTTAGAATTATCAGGTACTGTTCATACCTGCCCATCTGTTGGGCTATTGTGGAGGATAAAACAAGATTCCATATGTGGAAATGCTCTGTGAAGTGTAATATAATATGCAACTGCTAATTACTTTTTTATAATATTTTCAAAACCTCATCATAAATTTTCATAATAGTGAATACCTTCAGGGGTGATAAAGCACCAGGGTAGAGCAGGGCAAACCAGGCCTTGCTGACCTGTCACTGGCCACTTCTTCCCCTGCCTCGCTCACATTGGGCCACTTGCCGGGTCTCAGACTTTCATACCTCATGCTCCTTCCTCTGAAAAATGCTTCACTCCGCGTCCTCCTGTGGTCCCTGTCCAAGTCCCACTTTAAGTCCTGGCTCAGATGCTACCTATTCTATGAAGTACCTCCTGGACCCACCCTCGATGCCCCTTCTCTCATCCACCCAGAAAGAATTTCACCTTCTTTGGGAGCTCCCATGGCACACGGCCCAGCTGTGCATCTATAAGCTTGTGCTCACTGGAGATTTGCTGTCTCCTCTACTCACCTAGGAGTTCCCCAAGGGCAGGACAGGATCTCTATGTACTAGGGCCCAGCAGGAGGCTTGGTCCACAGGAGGGGCTCAGGACTTGACTGTAGAATGAACAAAAATGAGAGAAGGTAGAAACAGAAAGACAGAATCCTGAGAGAGGTGGACACAGATTACAGGGAAAAACACTGAGATACTTACCAAGAGTGAATGCAAAAACAGGCGGTAGCACATTCCGGAAACAGGTGTTTAGAATCTTAAGATCATAGATTTTTAAGTTACTATTTCTATTAATGAAGAGGATTAATTCTAATCACATTGTATTTTCAGAAGCTGTGTCAATGGAAATAGGAAGCACAGACACAGACCTGATGTAAAGACTTCTAGTAAGAAAAGTCATTAAACAAAACATTGTAGAAAGATGTAATGGAAATTGCGCATCTCGTCATTTTAGTCATCCAAGTGGGTTAGAATTAGGGTGAGGGAGGTCCATTTGGTCTCAGGTCCTAGAGGCAGCTGGGCATGGCCTCTCCTGCACCTGATACCTTCTGGAATAGGATCTTAGCAAAGGAGGCTGCCAGCCCCCAGCCTGTCCTCAGGAAGGGGAAAGGCCAGAGACAGGGATACCCAGAGGTGTATCTGGCTTGCCCGTGTGATTGACGCGGAGATGTTGCCTGGATGCTGTGTTGCCAGGGTTTTTGAGGCATATGCGGGCCTAGAAGGAAATTGGTCTGGTCTGGGTTAGTATTGTCTGCTTTAGGAAAAAGAGGGTGAAATGTTGTGTAGTCTCTGTGCGGAGGATCTTTCCTGAGCCTTGCAAGAGTCACACTCCGAGGTTCATATCAGGTTAAGCGAAGGTTTCTTTTAAGAGCAACTCTGCCTCCCAATTTCTTCCCACTTACTTGTCCATACTTGGAATTCTCTGAACAAGGAACATTTATTCTGCCGTTGGAACAAAATGCTTGAAAGCACGAAATGACTCCCACAAACCAGCAGCGTCAGAGAAGAACGTCATTTCTCGTCAAGTGGGACCTGGGTGGGGACATCCAGAGTGTGTGTGAGCAGAGGCACAGGGTGGAACAGGCAGGGGCTAGACTTTTGTTAGACTGGGGAAGCTGGTGGAGGTGAATCCCAACCAGAGAGAAGGCGACGAGGAAACGGTCACGGAGGAGAAAGTCCAGCTGCCCGGCTGCACCCAAGGGCCTGCTAAATCAGAAAAAAGAACTGGCTGGGGGATGGGGAGATGACACAGGAAGAAGTACACAGACAGCAAAAACTAAATGTTTGGTCAGGGCCCTATATGCTAGACAGTGCATATAGATTTTAGGACTATTTGGAAACAAGATGTATTCGAGAAGAATACTGTATAACAATTATATTTAGGATGTGTGAGTGGGAACATCACAGGCCATGAGGTGGCTACGGGGGTCTAGCAGTGAGGCGCTCGACCCCACACAGCAGGGTATTCAGACATTAAAGGGGACCGTTTCAACCCAGGTTCCAATGAAATGTAAACAGGTGAATTGCCCAGGTAGGAAGAATGAGAGAATGACTGAGTTAAATTTAAAATCTTTACTCCCAAGAAGTGTGGTGGTACTTTGTGGACAATGAGAGGTTAGGGCAGAAAAATTCTGTTGTTGTGAGCTCATGCCCCACGGTTAATTCTCTGTCTTCGTCCTCCTGGATCCAGCCAGCAGCATTTCCCATAGACGATCCCTCCTCCTCCCTCCTGGAAACCCCTCCTTCCTGTGGCCTTCGGGACACCACATGCCCTGGTATTCCTCTGCCCTTACGGACTGCTCTTCTCCACCTCCTCCTCTGATTCCTTCAGCCTTTGGACTGGTCTCCTCCATCTATCTTCCCTCTCTTGTTGGTCCCACCCACGCTCACCGCTTTTATTCTCATCTGTGCTGCGGAATCCTGCTCAGTCCCAACAAAGAACACATTAGAGCTGCTCCGGATGAGTTGGAGGGCTATTCCTATGGGAATAGGACACTGTTCAGGGACAGAGAGAAGAAAAGGACACTTTGTGAATTATGAGCCCACTTTTGTGAAACGAGATGGTGAAAACTAAAACCCAATGTCAAAATAGTTATATATGTATATGTAAATCTCTAGATAATTCTATCAGCAGATGTAAAGCATGGAAAGAAACCAGCACAGTTGTTCACATGGGGTGGGAGGAGGGCTGAGGAGGAGGGTGATAAGGAGCAGAGGAAGGAAGGAGAGAGGAGAAGGTGCCCGGGATAAAACGGGACATGTAAACTTTGTGTAAAATCATGTCGTGTGTGTATAGGTTTATCTACTACGGTGTATGAGAAGTTGGTCACTAAAGTCAAAGCGGGCATCTTAAAGTGATAGCACCTCAAACAAACTTTCTGTTTTATATTTTTCATGTGTTGCTTGAACTCTTCAAAATAGCATGTACGAGTTCTCAGGAAAAACAATGGACTTATTTCTATTTAGGGAGGAACTCAGTTCATTCAATTGAGCTTTCCTCTTTCCTATAAGAGGCCGCAAGTTGGACTTTGTTCCTTTAGACTTTAAATCACTATCCAAAAAAATTTTTTCTCTTGCAAAATTATTTTAATTATTAAAACAGCATACGACGGAAATATTCTGGTTTGCCACATTTCAAACTGTTTTGTTGTACTTTTGACAGGTGATACCACCTGGGATTCCTATGCCACCACCATGAGGACTGCTTACACGCCCAAGACTGGAGCTGTGCCTGCTTTAATTCGGTAGATCCTGATTTGTGTCAGGTTGACGTACATACCTTAAACTGTTCACCTGTATTCTATTATTCAGAATCCAAAACCAAGTGAAAGAGTAATCAGAGAAGGCTTATAAAAATGTACGCATGGAGAACCTATTGCATGCACGGTGCTCCTCCAAGCACCAGATAGCCTTCCCCCCTTTAGACAGTATCCAGACCTCTTACAGGAGAACTAAGAAAAGGAACATATGAATCCTTCATAAAGGACCCTTCACTGCGGGTCCTGCTTTACAACAGAGCCGGTGTATAGGTTAACAGAATTGTGCTACCTGAACACAGAGTATGAATCGAATCCATTACCTGGTACATAGTAGGCAGGCAATGACAATTGAATGAATGGCTGAATGCAGAATTGTTAGCACTTCCATCACCAACATTGGTCTTCGAAGCTGGATGGTCATAACACACTCACCCTTACCTTCACAGCGCCGCTTACTGCTTCCTCAAATGGCTTGCAACTTCTCCATTTCCACCTGAATTGTGAATGGTGGGAATGTCTGTCCATCACCTGCTTCTTTAAGCTCATTGGTGGGTGAGTGAGAGTGGGATCAGGAAAGCCCTGTCATCATTCATTGCATCTGTGGTGGGTGGGAAACCAACATGGAGAGCCTTCACCGGCCTGTGTGAATTGTTTCCAAAAAAGAGGACCTTTTCACCCCCAAAGTTCAAGTTGTTGAGAAGTCACATGGAGTATGGGCAAGACCATGGCTGAAGAGTCAGGCAGAAATGGGTTTTAACCTCTGCTCCCTGCTCTGACCCTTATTAGTTCTGCTACCTTTGGCAGGGAACAAGCCATCTATGGCTCAGTTTTACGGTTGGCGAAGTGGGCATGATGATCCCTGCCGCAGGTGGTTGTTCAGGGGATGGAATGAAAGCACTAGAACAGTGACTAGCACCAAGAAGTTACTCGAAATTTTTCATTAATTTTTTCCCCAGCATAATACCTGATAGACTTTCAAACACTACAGGTTGCAAGACTCTTGATATCTGAGTTGCTGTCTATCCCACTGAGTTACATTATGTCCCCTAACTGGGAGATTTATCATCTGATGGCAATGATCATGCCAGCTTCCCAGTCAGTAACAGTTGTCTCAAGAAGAAATATTTGGGATGAAAGCCAAAAGCAAGTGGGTACTAATGGAGTCTAGGTCAGTGGTCTTCAAATTCACATATTTTTTAAGTTCACAGAAAAGTTTTCATTGTAAATTAAAATAATTGTGAAAGATAAAGTGCATAGCCCATCCTAAACATTGACATTTTAAAATAAAACTATTAAGTCACTTAAAAAAATACAGCCAATGGGTAACCTAAACACCTTAACAAATAGATACTTGCTTTGATCTTTTAAAAAAATACACAAACTCTTCTTTAATAGACCATTTATTTCATTCCTTTTGCTTCTTGAACTCTTATTCCACTCCACTTCCTCCATAGAATCTTACCCTGCTGTAATGTATTTTGTGTTTGAAGGCCATTTATTGATCACTCCATTATACTTTGTTGAAACTATTTTAGTATATTAATTGAAATTAATTTTTAAACATGTTATGTGACCCTAAGTATTGAGTTATCACAATTATTTTTAGTACACAATTGCTCAAAGCAATAAATACATTACAAATGTTAATAATTAATTAACACAAAAAGTAAATTCTTTGGAATTGTAACTTAATGAGATAAATGTGACTGTTCTGTTTGCAATTAATTTATGTATTCAGTTTTAAGTGTTATTATTTTTGGAACGGGACTGCAATTAGCATCAATTTTTTTTCTGTTTCTCATGTTTATTTTTCAATTTATAGACGCTAATGTTAAGCAAACTTGTTCACATAAATAAGTAGATGTGAATGAAAGGAGTTAAGTGTGGCGTTGTCATTCAAGACTTTGAACTCTTCCTGAGTTATACACCAAAAATTACAAGGTGATTTTTATGATTGAGCAGCTGACAACTTGGCTGGGTTAGTCTTTTGATTTTATTGAAAGGAAATAATTAGATGATATGTCATCCAGTTATTGAGTTATTCCCTAACTCCTTTTCGGAAGAGTATACTGAAAAGCTACATCTTAACAAATGACTATTAAATTACATCAGTTGCTCTTTTACTTGGAAGAAACTTGTTTGATTTTTTTTTCCAGTTTTATTGAGGAATAATTGACATGCATCACTGTATAAGTTGAAGACATACGGCATGATGGTTTGATTTACATACCTTGTGAAATGATTGCCACAATAGATTCAGCTAACATCCATCTTCTCTCATAGATACAGATCAAACATTTACTATACATTTAATGAGAGAGAAAGTTCTACATGCTGAAAATTAATTGGTCTGGCAAGCCGGCGTATACTGCCATGTGTCGCTACATATTTTACAATATAGATAAAATGAGGACTGGCTGCGTTGGATTAAATATTTCATAACATGTTTGGGTTAAAAAAATAAGACTTAAGTACCTGATTGACGAATACAAAATCCGAAGGAAAAAAATAACAAAATTTTTATGTACCAGTTTTACCCAGTGAATCTTTCAAATCTGCTAGTCTCAGAAAAGATTGCGGTTCTATTCAAAAGAATCAGCATTGCTGCCCTGTACCTGTTCAGAGATGCTTTTCTTTCTAGCTAATGACATGTCTTAGGGATTTTTTTTTTTAAGCTGAAAAAAATGTTTAAATATGTGGCGGAAAGAGTCATTTGAAGCACTCTATATTCTCTGCTCTCTTCTCAGAGGCTTCCCCCCCACCAAAGGGGCTGAACATTCTGTAATTGTTAGGAAATGAAAAACTACACATTACTCTTAGCCATAGCACTCTACAATGTACTTAAATTCAGGACATCCCCCCACAGACCACATGTCCTGGTTAGAGCAATGCACTCCCTCCGCCATCCCCCTTCCCTACGCCCTCCCCACTCTCTCAGACCTGCAAAGGCAAGTCCAAGGTAAGGGTATGGAATTTGGATTATAAGCTATCTGTGCTGTGTTGCCTTTGGAAAATCTTCATGTGCCTTTGATCACTTCAGTTTTATTCAGGACCACAGTCCTACCTGAGCCTACACATCTGAATGACAAGTAAAATAGTCCATCATCCAGATGTATCCCACTTTCCAGATGTTTGATTTCTTATAGACAGTACCTAGGCTGTCTTTAAAGAAACTCAGGCTTCTTTAAAGAAAAAGCCAATATGAAATATTTTAGACGTACACAAAAGAATATACAATGAATCCCTAGCCATTATCCAAATACAATAATCAACACAAGGACACTTTTTATGTATACCTTCTACCCAGCCTTCCCGCTGGATAATGCTGAAGCAAATTCCAGGCATTTTATCGTTTTAATTCCAAATATTATTTTTATGTATCTCTAAAAGATAAGGACTCCTTAAAAATATGCAATACCATTGTCTCAGCTCAAAAAGAAATAATTCCTTAGTATCAAATGGCCAATCAGCAATCAAATTTTCCCCTAATGTCTCAAAATTAAAAAAAAAACAACAACCAGTCTGTTAGAAATTAAATCCAAATATGTTCTGCACATTGCTCTTGGTTATTGTTTTTTAACCTCATTTAATCTATAAGTTCCCCTTCTTTTTCTTTTCTGAGAATTTCTTTGTTGAAGAAACAGATTGTTGTTCTGGACTTTTCTGATTTCAGCCCCATTGTGTTGTTTAAAATATTCCTCTTTTCATGTATTTCCTGTAATCTACTATTTCAAAGTCTTCATCTGGTTCAAGCTGGGTGTTTTGACAAAAATATTTAATAGATGTTGTGTATGTCTATCCAGGGCATGTGATAGCTGATGAAACCTCTTCTTGAACTGTGAGTAGGAACTGGTGATCATTGCCTGGATGCATGGTTTCATTAGGGCCTTGAAAACAAGTGATATCCCAGTTCTTCTGTATCTTCCTTTTATTAACTGGAACACTTCCATAGAGAAACATTTCTTCACCAGGTATTTGGTTATGTTGAAGTACCGTGTAGAGAGGAGAGTACCAGCTCTTTAAAAAAATTAATTAAAAAAATTATTGAATTTCAGATGGTTGTTCTTTTAAATTCCATTTTAGGCTTCCCATACTTTTGTGAAGAGCCATCCTAAGATACAGGATTGTTTCTTTTCAAGGGAATCTGGAAATTAAATTATTTCTGGCACCAAGTCTTGAACCAGCCAATCTTTAAAAAAAAATGTAATAAGCAAAATTATTTGACATGTGTCCTGCTGTGAGATTTGGTATTTAATCCCTTATTCTGATTTCCACTATCTTTTCTCATAGCCAAAAAAGTATCAGAAGACTAGGATATACATATTCACTTAGTGACCCTATTCCCAACCAGACACAGTACAATGATGAGTATGTTTGGAAAACATATTCGAAAGAAGATTTAATAAAAAACGGGACTTCAAGAGGAATCAGGAGACACAAATCTCACCCCAGTCAAGTAAGATAATATCTACATATCTATTGAATTTAATACTGTACCAGTAATCCATAAGAATGAGAGTTTGAGTATATCCCAAAAAATCCTTCATCTATAGTTATGGTCCTTCTTATACTATGTTTTGTCTACTTTCTCACATTTATTTCTAACCACTTCCCCTTATCCTCCAAATTTTTAAAAAGATTTTAAAAAATTGAAATGAAATTCACAGGGCATAACATTAGCCATTTTTAAAAAAGATTTTATTTATTTATTTGACAGAGAGAGACACAGTGAGAGAGGGAACACGGGAAGGGAGAGTGGGAGAGGGAGAAGCAGGCTCCCCATTGAGCAGGAAGCCCGATGCAGGGCTCGATCCCAGGACCCTGGGATCATGACCTGAGCCAAAGGATAACGACTGAGCCACCCAGCCGCCCCAACATTAACCATTTTAACATGAAGAATTCATTGACAATTAGTACATTCATAATGTTCTGGAACTACCACCTTTATCTCATTCCAAAACATTTCCATCTACCAAAAGGATACCCCACATCCATTAAGAAATTACTTCCTGGGGCGCCTGAGTGGCTCGGTCGTTGGGCGTCTCCCTTCGGCTCAGGTCATGGTCCCTGGGTCCTGGGATCAAGCCCCACATCGGGCTCCCTGCTCAGTGGAAAGCCTGGTTCTCCCTCTCCCACTCCCCCTGCTTGTGTTCCCTCTCTCGCTGTCTCTGTCTTTGTCAAATGAATAAAAAAAAAATCTTAAAAAAAAAAAAAGAAATTACTTCCTGCTTCCCTCTTCCCTAGACTCTGGCAATTACCAATCTGCTCTCTGTCTGTGTGGGTGACCTATGTGGATGTCTATGTGGATATTTTTTATGGGGAATCATACAATATTGACCTTTCGTGTCTGGTTTCTTCACTTAGTATAATGCTTTCAATGTTCATCCACACTGTAGTTTCTATCAGTACTTCATTCTTTTTATGGTTCCCGTTTAGGGTTGAATAATATTCTGTTGTATGTGTATACCACAGTTTGTTCATTCGTTTATTCATTGGTGGACATCGGAGTTGTTTCCACCTTTTGGCTATTGTCAGCAATGCTGGCACTCACAAGTATTTATGTTTGGCAGTATGCATTCTCAAACTCCCATATCTTTTGTCATTTTGTTTACTTTATCTAGAATCCCTCTCCTGTCCACCAAGGAAATTTATACATTCTTTAAGACGCAGCTTAAAGAGAGCTATCTCTAATTCCCTTCTCCTCTAGATGGAAGTAACTGATACTCCCTTTGTGTCCTTGGCACTGTATAGCCTTCTCCCACCATAAGCAATGCTCCATTGTAGTAAAGGATTTCATTTACTTGGCTTTTTCCTGGCATGGTGCCACGTGGGGTGGAGCCACCTGGATGCATTCAATAGATAATAAGGTGGTAGAATAGGCAGGAATTGGCTACTGAAAAGATATAAAGGACAAGGAAGAAGAATGAAGGATGAGGTTTCCGTTTTTGACTTGGACATCTGGGCGTATGCCGCTGCTGTTTCCTTAGCTGGAACGTGAGAAGGACCAGGTTTGGTGGGAAAGGGCATGGGGGAAATGTGAATTCAGTTGAAGACATATTGGTTGTAAATATGTCCAACAAGCAGTTGCATATACAGGTCTAGAGTTTGTGTGGAAGAGGAGAGCTGTAGATGTAGACTTGGGAATCATTAGAACATAAATATGCCATTTAACTTGGTTCCTCATGGCACCCATTTATTTTAATGAATTTACCCCTTAAATATTTGCCTTAAGATTTTAAATTAATGAAAAGCAGTTAGTTACAATATTATACTGTGTTTGTATACGTACACACACACATATACACACAAAGCATTTATTTTCCCTTTAGGTGTCTTGAAGGTTCCCAGCCAATGAGAGCTAGAGTGGGAGGGTGTCCTGTGCATTCTCAGCCGATGAGCGGTAATGAGGCAGACTGCCCTCTGTGCTTTCAACCAATGAGGGTTCCACACCAGGCTGAAGTCGCTCCAGCACGTGAATGCTCTTCCCCTTGACCTGAGTTGAGGGTGTGCTGCGTTGTTTACTCTGCTGAACCTTCTTGCTCTGCCATTTATTGTTTCCGTTGAATGGTTTTGACTGTGGCTCAGGGCCTGAACTAGGATGAGACTAGCAAGATGCTCCTTCTCTGCTAACAGAAAAGATCTGCTGCTAAAGAACAGTTGCCCTGGGAGTTAAAATGTAGAACTAGTGGTTTCCTTCAAGGAAAAGGGTGGTGGGAAACAAGGGCCGGCTGATATATTGGTGACAATTATGATGCATCCAGGTGTGGGCAGTCAGGTAGAAAATGAGACTGGATGAGATCATCAAACTAGAAAAGAGAAGAGGTTCAAGGACCAAACCTTGGGGCACTTCACCATTAAGAGGCCAGTGGAAGAAGCAGCAAAAGGGACTGAGAAGGGGCAGCCAGTTGTGAAGGATAAAACCCAACATAGTGTGTTGTACTGGAAGCCAAGTGAAGAAAATGAAGAAAAAGGACTGACCACTATGTGAAATGCTGCTGGCAGGTCAGAGAAGATGAGGATAAAGTTGGCCATTGACTTTAGCAGAATAGAGTTCCTTGGTTGCCTTGACAAGAGCAGTTGTGGTGGAAGAATGCTTGATTAGTGTGAGATGGAGGGCTTCTTGGAGAACTGGCTGAGTCCAGATCTGGGGTGGGAAATGTGCAAGATGAATCTGGAACATCATGTCATGCCACATAGGAAAAAATCCCATAAAAAACTACTAGAGTTATATTAAAATTAAAGAGGTGCCCACAGGCCAAAAATGATTTGAGCTTCTATTTGGATAATGTATGCAATAGATTGAAACACACCAAATATGCTTAGATCTGTGAGTTCTGTAAAAAAAAAAATTGGGGACACTTTCAGAGGATAAGAAACCAATTCATTATCTTAAAAACTGACAAAGGGGGAAAAAATCAAGCTTTTTTTTCTGCCTTATCTATATGAACTATGCCACTGGTAAGCCAAGTGGTAGATGAGGGAAGTGTCTCTTTATAAACATATTTTAGCTAACAAGTGAAAAAGAAATGATGGAATATCACCCCTTTGCATCCATTAATCTAGGCATTAAGCATCAACAGCTGCTAACATCACACAAAGAGAAAAAGCTGCATGTTATGATCCTCCTCGCCAAATACAGTCTTGCCAAAGGGATCTATTCTGAGTGTAAGTGAGTCTCTGGATCTAGCTGCCAATTGCAGGAAATACAGGAAACAGAGGAACTTGTTAACCTGCGCAATGAGTATGCATTCCACACAATCTGGAGTGTGGGAACCTCTACACGTCAAATGGCTTGGTTTCTTCAGTAGATTATAAGGGAAAGAAGGGGATGGAGAGGGGCCCTGAAGATTAAAAGACACTTAAAAGACACATTTTGGGGACAGGGAATATATGTAACTATTTGGGGGAATTTTAATATAAAGGCAGACTGAGAAATATCTTAATAACTAGAGGGGAAAGTAGAATGAAGAGAGAGTTTTCTCTTCTAAGAGAAATGGAGGCAAGTTTGGATATTGACGACCATGACACCAAAGAGAGGGAGAAATGGAAGTTGCAGGAGAGAAGTGAGAATTTTGGGGGTCATGGGCCGGAGTAGACTAAAGGCAGTGGGCTGTGGCGTACCAGATGTGGTGGGCCCTGCTAGGAGCACCTGCCACTCCATTCCCATCACAGCACAAGTGAATGCAGATGTGGTGGCTGAGTGACAGTGTGGTGGGCTGTATATGGAGGTCCTCGTTAGATGGCTTCAGTTTTCTCAGGGAAATAGGAAGCAAGGTTATGAGAGAGTGGGAAGGTGGAAAGAGGTCCTGGAGGTTTCAGGTTTCATAATCATAAAATTCCTTTGCAGGCAAAGAGGAGAAAGGGCCTGCCCTCCCCCTCCTACAGGCTGATTCTGAGGCCTCTCCATGGGAGGCAGGGTGTCTCTCAAAGCTTGGGGCTCTGAGTGAAAGCAGCAGCTGTCTGCTTGGGCACTTAGAGCCAGAGTTAGCATGGGTCTTCTCCTCTGGTCTTGGCTGGAGATTTTTGGTTGCAGGTACAACTCTTTGGATTTTGCAATCACATTCTCTTGTCTCAATATGAAAAGTCAAAGAAATTACAAAGTACCTGTGTTACAGCTGGGTAAACTGATGGTTCCTGTTGACAGGCTCCTGCATACATTGCAGTGTGGTAGCTGGGTGTAAAGGACCCAGAAGAATATGTACCTGCAGACACACAGAGTGTTCATTCCACAGAGGAACCCATGTGAATTTTCTTTTTTTTTTTTT
>NC_138371.1:111381078-111415350 GCF_054177405.1 Leptonychotes weddellii
GACAGAGCAAAAGGTAAACGTGTTCATTTTTCTCCTTTTCCTGGTTATGTGTTGTACACTGGCATTGCAGTGGTAAACAGCACAGATACAGTCTCTTCTCTCAAGGAACTCACAGTATAGACACAGGAAAAGGCAGGTTGGCAAACAAAGATAGTCAAGTATGAAAAGGTGGACCATGTGGGAAATGCTGTGGGTGCGTGCTGTAGGACATGTAGCCTAAAGGAAAGGACTTCCTGGCCTGAAAAACGAGGATGAAAGAACATGACGAAGATGAAGGGGTCAAGTTAAACATGCTGTTTCCAATTACTGCTATATTTATTTATTTATTTATTTATTTTAAAATTTTATTATGTTATGTTAGTCACCATACAATACATCATTAGTTTTTGATGTAGTGATCCACAATTTATTGTTTTTGTATAACACCCAGTGCTCCATGCAGTACACACCCTCCTTAATACCCATCACCAGGCTAAGGCATCCCCCCACCCAAAACCCTCAATTTGTTTCTCAGAGTCCATAGTCTCTCATGGTTCATCTCTATTGCTATTTTTAAAAATTAAAACTTACTTTTATTAAACTAATGTATGCATACAGTGAAATCAAATAGTAACATAAGGGCTTATTACAAAATAACAGCAGTTCTTTGACCCCATTGGTAATCATCTCAATCCTTTCAACTGTTTCTTATGTAATCCTCCATATTTTAAAATAATATGCATATACTGCTATTTTTGATTCATCAATTTTAGACATTATTATTGACTTCCTGTTATGGTGGTTGAGGATTTGGCTCTCCTGTAACTCTTTATCACACCCTTTCCATCCATTCTCTCAATAATTATATTACAAATTCTTGTTTAATTCAATTGCTAATGTTTATATTGTGGTGATATGATGATATGATTATGTAAACATTCACTGCTGATCCAGGTGGTATTTTATGATTGTTTCCTTTCCTTTTTGCTTTCTTTCTTTGTTTTGTTTTGTTTTTTACCAGAGTTAATAATTGAATTTTTTTTTTCATATGCTTAGTCTTATATGTTCCTGTCACTAATTTTTTCCAAATACTTTGTCACATACTTACCAGGATTTTTTCCCAACACAGTTTCAAACACTCTACCACTTCTAGTATTTTTCCCAGAGATGATCTTTCTGACACTCTTCATCATTCTCCTCTAATCTAGACTGGTTTTTCTGTGGGTTTGCTGCCCAACAGTGCCCTGAGACTTCCTTTTTCATCATTCTGGGAATTGCTTTGGCCTCTGCCTGCCTGCATTGGATCTTGTTTCCTCTTCCTCTTTCTTGTCCCTCTTCCCTGGTTTTGCTGAAGCACATCTTCCAGTAGTTTCCTAAGAAAGAGTACATGGGAGGAACTTTTTTGAATGTGTTCTTTCCAATTTGGAAATGTCCTTTTTTTCTTCCTTGCTCTTGTCTGATAGTTTGGCTGGATATAAAATTCTAGGATTGTAATCACTTTCCCTTAGAATCCATTCCTCCAAATGTCCTCTAGCATCCAGAATTTCTTTGTTGAAGACTGATGCCGTTTTGATTCCTGACCCTGTTGTATTTTTTTTTCTGGAAGTGCTTAAGATCCTCTTTATTCCTGACATTCTAAATTTCACAGCTGTATGCATTAGTAAGAATCTTTTGTCATTGATTATGTTGGACATTCAGGGGCTCTAGAAGCTAGAGTCATGTCCTTCAATTCTGGGCATTGTTTCCTGCATAGTTCCTTCCTACTTTTTTCCCATCTCTTTTCTCTGTTCTCTTCTGGGACTCCTATTAGTTGGATCGATCCTCCAATTTTCTTACCTTTTCTCTCCTAGTATCTTTCTCTTTGTATTTTTCTTGTGCTAACTTGAAAAATTCTTTACCTTTTAATGTAGTTCTTCTATTGAATTTTTAATGTCCAAGCTTTTGTTCTTCCTCTTGATAATTTTTTGTTGTTTGAAGAATAAAATTAATAAGCATATTTACTGCAATATATAGACCCCGCCTTCAACATGATTATTTTTTAAATAGCATTCTGTTCTTGTTCTATACATGTAGTAATTCTCTTACAAATTTTAGGATATTTATGATATATTTAATTTTCAACATTTTCATCTATTCCTTGCTTTGTCTCTATTTTCTCTGAGCATTTTAATGGTCTAATGAAAATTTGGTCTTTTCATATTTACAAGAGAGCAGAGGCAGATTTACTATCACACTAATAAAACTTGTCTCAATTCTGTGGACACTTCTTTTTCTTGAAGTGAGAGTATGCAAAATATTAATCTCTAAGGTTCACAAAACCTACAAGGGAGATACTCAAATCTGATTGGAAGCTACATACAGAGATGGGGCTTGTTAGCTGGTGCTTGATTTAGGTGATTAGTTGATAAGCTCTCTTTTGGTTGGGAAACCCCCAAATGCCTGTATTTAAAGGTCAGTTTCTTCAGGGAGATAAACACTTGGCTGTTGGCATTCTGAGACCAAGATTGGGGAGGTAACTGGGATCTTCCTGCATGTTGTGCAGATTCTCACTGAACACTTCTTTTTCCTGTTGGGCATCCCACTACACCCACTTCCACTGTGCCTGATGTCCTGGCATCCAGAGCTTCTTTGGTTCAGTTTTGCACCTAATAAACTTCTGGTTAGGAAAGGACGGCCAAATGACTGCATGAAGTTAAGAAGATGGTGCAGGAACTCTATTCACTCTGTATATAAGCTTTCACCCAAGCCTCTTGTTTTCAGCTTGAGCTGCAGTACCTGCCTTCCCCTGTACCTGTTACAGAAGCCTGTTGGCGTTCTATAGTGTAGATTAGCTCACTGTTTTGTTATCCCCTTCGACAGTCACTTAGTTTTAGCTTCCTCTACTTTGCTAATTCATTTGGCACATCTGTGTTTGATTTCCATCTTCTAAAAATGTGTTAACCTCTAATATACTATCATTCTGGTGAAATTTGGGGAAGGAGGAGCCAAATATGGTATAGAGATGATCTTTTATGAATCTGAACTGGATCATATTATTCTATTGCTTTATTTCACTGGCTTTGCATTGCACTTTGAATAAAATCTAAGTTTCAGTTCCTTCTCTCTGTTCATAATGTCCTGCAAGGCTGGTCTAGACTTTGCTTCCCTCCTCACCCTTCCTTCACGCTCCATCCCCCTCATTCACCAGGCTCCAGCCACATGGGCCTTTTTAAAATTCCTATAGGATGTCAATTTTTTCCCCCACCTTCAGCCAGTGTGCAGGCTGTCCCCTTTGCCTGCATTGTACTTCTCCCAGCTCCTTCTGTGATTTTACTGTGTCATTTTATGGACTCCAGCTTAAATGTCACCTTGCCTATGAGAGCTTTCCTTACTATTTTATCTGAAGAGGGGTGCCACCGCCTCATTTGTTACCTTCTAGGGCCTTGCATTTTCAGTTGTTTGTTTACTGATTCTTGTTTGTTGTTTTTGTTTTGCTCTTTCCTTCACTATTCAGTGGGTGCCCCAAAGGCCTTTATTCACTCAGAATCTAGTGCAAAATATATAATCTAGTCCTGGTGTAGAGGAGACGCTCTGTAAATATTTGCTGAATGATGGAAAAAATATATGGAAAGTGCACTTTTTGAAGTTAGATGAGTACAGAATCAAAAGACCTCCATACTTCAGATAAACATTAAGGGTGATGGGAAGACTTTTGAAATGTCAGCATTCTTAAAAGATGTCTTCGAGCTTCTAATCAAAGTCCTTTCAGTGTGCACAAATTACCATTTCCCCATGTGTAGATAAATACCCAAGACCTGCCAAGAGTCTCTCCTAAATCTCTTAGCTCCATCTGCTTCTCTTCCTCCCCAAAGCCACTGCTACCCGTGTCTCCTCCTTGGATGACCTCTAATCCAGCTCCCTTTTCCAGTTTTGTCACCTCCAATCCACAGCCCATCCTATAGTCATAGCAAGTTTCCAGATATGCAAATTGATATCACCTTCCAGCTGAAAACCCTTCAGTGACTCCCCATTGTCCTCAGGTTAAAAGCTAAATGCCTTAATGTGAGTCTGTGCAATCTGGTCCCTGCCTGCTGTGCCAACATTCTCCCTTGCCACCCCCCACACTCTCCATGAGACCCACTGCCCTCCTTCCTCTGGACTCACCATGCCTCTGGCAGCCTTGTGCCTTTTGCACACACTGCTTCCTTCCTATGGAACACCTGTCCCTCCCTTCTTTTAGCCTATGTCTACCCGTAAGTTAAGTCTAAATATAGGCTTCACTTCTCTCCTGGGAATCTCCTCTGATCCTCCAAGTTTGGATCGGTGGCCCTCCCATATGTTATAGATCTTATTCTAATCTCTTTTGTAGCGTTTATCACCTAATATTGCAATTCTCTTTTTTTGCACCTGTTTCTCTAATGCTTTAAGCTTCTGAAACACAGGGACCATATCTTATCTTTGTATCCTTATTATGGTATTAAGGCAAATGAGTGAGAAGCACTGAAGGGTGCTTGTTTCACATTCAGGCTTGGAGAACTTGGCTTTGATGAATTGGGACAGCAGAACTAGTTCTCACTTGGCTGTAGATTATGTGGCCAGTGGTCCTAGTGGTTTTGAATAGTCCTTGCTGTAGATGTACTTTTGAACTGGGCCTTTCTGCAAATGCCATACTAATCTTCAATGGGCCGGTTTCTCTCTTTGGGCTATAGCTACGCTAGTGTAGCATCACTGTTATCAAGAGGAAAAGAAACAGTGGGAGGTGAGGTCCTGAGGAACACAGATGGCTCCCTGGGAGGAGTCCAGGCCTTGGAGGTGCTGTTAGCATTGGGTCTGTTTAGCTCTGAGTCATGGTTATCCTGTCCGTCCAAACTTCAGTACCACTATGGGGACTTCAGAGGTTGGTTGGATCCTTTGTATCAAGAACTTCTCTTCTTAATAATG
Source organism: Leptonychotes weddellii (assembly GCF_054177405.1). Classification (NCBI taxonomy): domain Eukaryota; kingdom Metazoa; phylum Chordata; class Mammalia; order Carnivora; family Phocidae; genus Leptonychotes; species Leptonychotes weddellii. The sequence goes on from NC_138371.1 coordinate 111,385,978, forward strand.
CTAAAGGAACTCATTAACATGAAATTTTATAAAGGCAATAAAAACATGAGTTGAGAAGAACTAAAGATTACTGTAAGCATATATCACATAGTCACTAGAGTGTGGTTCAGATTGTTCCTGATTTTTTCTTTCACTCCCTCATTAATTTGATAAGCATTTAATGAGGTCTGTTACTGTAATAAGTGCTAAGGTAGCAATGAAGAGTAAGACAATCTTTATCTTCAAAGGAACTCAGCAAGTCTAGGCCCTGATTTTTGTCTTTTCTGAGTCTTCATCTCCAATTGCTCCACTATGCTGGTTCGTCATGGTCTACGTGGACCAGCCCCTCAAGACGATTTGCAAACTGGTTCCTCATTTCTCTTGCTTCACCCTCAGCTACTTCTCCCTGCCCTGCATATCTTATACTCCTGCCAGCCAGACCATACTTCAAAAACACCCTGCACATCTTTTGCTTCGGTGTTGACACATCATCAAAGCACATCCTTTGCTGTGTCTGCCTTTTAATTCTTGTCTTCCTTCCCTCCCTTAATAGAGCTCATTGTATGCTCTCTGGCCTTCTGTAGCACCTATTGAAGGCTCTGAGGGAGTGATTCTTAAGCATATGGGAAGCTTGTTCACAGTGTAAGTACCTGGGCCCCACTTCTAGAGCTTCTCAATGTCTGGGAGGTTCAGCAAATATGTTTTGTAAAAACCTTCCTTGGTAAGTCTGATGTATTATCTCCATGTGAGAACCATGGTTTCAAGTGTTAGGGTTATAAGACATCACATTCCACATCTGTTTGTCCTGTATATATCTTTCTAATCACACTAGATTGAGGTTGTATTAAGGTAGAACAATGACTACATTATATTTAATTTTGGCACAGAACACATATAGGAACTGAAAACATTTGCTATTGAGTGGTCGCTCTAGGGAAGAAGGATAAGCATACATATCAAGTACTTCAACAGGAATTTGTTTTTCTCCTATAAAGCTATCAGCAATTTACACAAACCAAGTTATAGATGGTGCTTACCAGGAACAATACCAGATGATTTTCCAAAATATCTTAAAGGATGTCCCAATATTAAGCCCTAGAGTTGCCTCTTCCCTATAACCTTGTCTTCTCCTTGGGCAGTGTATGAGGTCATTATAAGGCCCATTGAATATCACGTCCTCTTTTCCTGAGTCATCTAAATGAAGAGGCAGCATGTAGTGAAACTTTCTCTCACTTTTCTGGTCTAGACAGAGATCATTTTTTTAAAAATCAATATTAAAATGCTCTTGGATGCCAGTAGATAACATGATATATTGTTTAATGTACATTTGAATTTATTTTGAAAAGACCTATTGAAGAATGAATTCAGAACAAGATTCAAGTTTCGTTTCAATAGTAATTGGCACTGTTTGGATATAGTGCATGCTTTCCATGTCTTCAACACTTTTGTCTTGAATAAAGTTGGTGTTATATATGATGTGCCTCTGAACCAACACTTGATGGCAAGGATTAAGGATGAACTCATTCTAAGGGAGATGGCTTGCAAGTCCTCTATTATCTGGTAGTGTTTGTGGAACCTGGCATTCAGTCAGTGCTTCATAGATATTTAACGATTATATATTTAATAACTAGTTGTTAGCAGAGTTATTTCAAAGAAATAATAGTGCTATTGTCCACCAATGACAACAATGTTACCTAACCCTCCAGCAGTAAGGGATAAGCTTCAAGTGGTTCTTTTCCAGGTAATGGAAAATTGATGATATGCACTGTCCCATCTAGGGCTGCCAGATTTAACAAATAAAAATATAGGATGGCCTGTTAAATTTGAATAATTATATATAGTAGATAAACAATGAGCACTTATACACACTTATACCAAGAAATTATTCATTATTTATCTGAAATTCAAATTTAACTGCCATCTTATGTTTTATATGTCAACCCTAGCCTTATCTAAAATCTCTCACTCTGCTCCCCACCCCTGCCCCAGGGACTAGGCAGGCCTACTGGAAAGAGGAATGCCTTCTGTGTCCACCCAGCAGAGCAAAAGAGCACTCTTAACTGACATATGATATCTTCATTAGAAGCAGCTTCTAATCATGGGAGCGTATACTTTCTGTGCCTGATAAAGCAGAAAGTTATTTCTTGGTTGAAATATCCATAAAAACTACATTGATTGTACCTCTAAATACAAGAAGAGCAGGTTTAGTGTGATCAATTGGAAGGTACTGCCAGAAGCAAAAAGGGGAAAATAGGATGTTATTTTAAATAGCTTACAAGGACTTCTGCATTTGTAACCCCAACCCAGCTCAGAAGATTAAGGAAAGTTCTCCCATGTCTCTGGAATGGAAAAAGTTACTTCCCCGACCTGCAGACACTGAATTTCGACGGAATTACCAAGTTCCAGCTAAAATTCCTGAGTTGCAGGATTTTAGTTTCAAATATGGATGCTACTCAAGCCTACCAGTTGCTTCTCAGGGTCTAGGTAAGTACACCTGTAGCTTTTAAAGCAACTTCATAGATTCTGTCCTTGTTCCAAGATTCTTCGGCACACGGGGCCCTGGCAGGTAATCTTGGTAACAGTTATGAAGAATGCCAGCGATCCCTGCATCCCTGCAAGGAATCAAAACTATGCCTAGCTTCAAACCCAGGGAATGAGTAAGCCTTGGAAAAGAACTGATTGCTTATGCTATGAAATGAATACCTGCTCTGCCTGGCGGCGGGAGGGGGGGGGGGAGGAAGGTGGGGTAATGGGGGAGGGCGGAAGCAGTTGTTGGGATTGGCAGACGTTTCCCCTTTATAAAACAAAAGGAAGGACTTAGCTGCTATCAAATGACCAAAAAAGAGACTGGATAGGACTCACATTAGACTTGTCAATTATACACTGGAAGCTTAACCATATGGTACATCCATCAAGCATCTTCAAATTTGATAACCATTCTATTCAAGTGATCTTTTATGATCCTGATTCCTATTGTTTTCAACAAAAAAGTTTTTAAAAGTTCCATGGCCAAGCCACCTCGACGCTACTGGTTAAGAGTATAATTTGGTGTCAGTCTGAGATAGTGATCTATTCCTGGCATGGAGTTGGAATCAAGTAGCGCTGCAGACAAAAATCACAGGATAGAAACTTAGCATCTCGAGGTTAGAAGACAGCCTAGAAGTCACCTCACACTCTGTGGGAATCCCCTCTATCCCGTCCTTGCCAAGGGGTGATGTCATCACTCTTTGGGGGAGTGCCCCCCCCCAAGGCAACTCTTTCATTTTTGGATACTGTTGGAAAGTTCCCAATATCTGGAAACTCTCTTGCATAAACTTTGGCTTTGGTTCTACTTCTTCCTACAGAGGTTAACTAGTATAAATTATTCTATGAAAATCTTACTACATATCTTCCATGTTCTCTTCTTAAAACATTTCCAGACCTTATAAACACTCTTCTCAGGATGTAGCATCAAAGTACCCTCACCAGTCTCTTCCTCCCACCGGCTGGTGGTCCCTGTAAAGGGGACACCTGGAACAAAAAGCAGTATTTAAGGTGTCCTTAAGATTGACAAAGATTAGGCATGTTGTAGAAATTAGGTTCTCACATCATGTTTTCATTGCTTTTTTTTTTTTTTGTCATTATAATTCCATGACTATCAGAACCCACATTAAATGAGCAATACTCAGAATCAAACATAAATGATTTAGGTTTTGCTTGCACCTGATACCTTTATTAGTCTGAATGTGCAATGAGTGCTGGCTGGACATTTCATCACTACTCATCCGCACTCACCTGGGTCCCTGAGGGACTCCTCAGTGTGTCAGCCCACGTCTGCACAGGAGATGGTACGAAAGGGAAAGAAGCTTCTATGAAGGCATTTGTTTACTAAGGAGGTAGTGAATGCTACTATCCCAACATGCTGACCTGCAGAAGAGTCGATTTCAGGGAGAACTTTTCTGAGAATGGTAGTCACACTTGAGTTTCTGGCCATCAGCCCCTGTCACCCCCACTGCTAGCAGCAACCGTCCTGAGTCACAGCAGCTCTGCATAGCCTGAATCGTGGGAAGAGTTACTCCTACTGTGCCTCGCTTTCCAGTACCTCAAGGTTGTTCATTAAGCTCCAAGTGGGGCTCATGGCCGTTGGGGGCGCATTTGGCAAATAAGGGCAGGAATTCTTTGCTCAGTGACAGCCTCCATGTCTTTCCTTCCCCTGTGTCCCCCTAGTCCCTGCTGTGCTGTGCAGCCACGTGAGGAATCAAGAACGCACAAAGAAGCAGACTACATACCAAAGCGATTATGGAAAAACCTATCTGGATTTCTTAACGATTTTAAACTCGTTTACTCCCTCCCAAGTCACAGAGTACCTTCAGAGTGTTTCCTACAAAGGTAGGAGGAGGTCTTGAGTTACTATTGAATGAATTTACAGATCGTAATACATTGCTTTTTACGTCAAATAGAAATAATCCCAACGTTTAGCCACTGGAGTTAAATGTTCACAAGAAGATAAACATTGCTTCAAAGAAATCCCATAGTTTTGTGTAAACCTCAACCCACTGAAAATAAATTTTTCTTAAAAGAGGCCCCAGTGACAGTAGCCCGGCTTATTAAAAAAGAAACATCTAGCCTTTCACTCCTTTCTGATCTCACTCATTTCGCTCCTTCAACCCGTGGTTGCATTTCTCCAGGATGATTTCTGGTTTTATTACAGTTAAGTGATTTCTTCTGTGGGTGTTTATGCTGTCTCACAGTTTTGTTTTATGCATAATCTTTATTTCCTGTCTGATGGTACTTTTGGTGACAGGCTTTTTAGGGTACATGAGAATCTCTGTGTAGAATATCCACCAAAAGAGCAAAGGCCGTTCTCAGGACGGTGTTAGTTCATTCTGTATAACAAACACTTATCCTAGCTCCGGGCCCCGGGGACTGGAATCTGCTTGGGAGCATCTCAGGGGCAACTGGTCAGTCTGTGCATGTATAAGATGTCAACTCAGAGACTAGGAGGTGGAGGAGAGGAAACTAAACTCTTCCAGCAGCTGCCCTCAGCATCCCCTGCTAGTGATCACACTCCCTGTTACTCCCCGTTTTTGAGCACATGCCCCAATGCAGACATAATTTATTTCTATAAAGTGTATCCATACGCCACTAAACTAGTGTACTATGTAAGTTATAAAACATACTAAATGCTGAAAAAAGAAGTAAAAAGCGATACAGTATAATGTTATAGAACATAAATATGTAGACTATAAATATAGGTTCTACTATTTCTTCCTGCACACCATGGACCATCTTATACCTGCCACTTGGTGCTTCAGGCTCTGTGGCGGTCACTGCCTTGTTTTGTGCCCTCTGGTCAGGCTTAACTTGGAACTTCCACCAGCTCCTCAGTAACCCTCCAACTGCTCCCTGCCTCCTGCCTGCCTTGGGTCCCCAATCTCTGTCCTTTGCCTGTCCCCAGCTACAATCAGAAGAGCTAGGTCCTCTGAAATCCTCACCGAAACCCTGTTAGGCTAGGATCTTGTGCCCCACACGAAACCGAAACCCTGCTATAGGCAAGACTGGCGAGGGGGTGTGCATGTGTGTGTATGTGTGTGTAAGGAGGGAAAGAGGATACTTTCCATGATTGCAGACTGAGGGTTGATGACCCAAAGGCCCTTAAAAGAGCTCGAGCATTGGGTTTTAAGAAGTACCAGAAGCAGGTGTTTTGCCTCACTCTAAGGCACAGGCAGAAGCCCGTGTTTGCCATTGGGAGCCTCGTTCCTCTCAACAGCAGCTTCTGGGCCAGTGTGACACTTCAGAAGGAAACCAAGAGGCTCCTTGAGGTCGGCTGCTCAGGTCTTCCCGGAAGGCAGAGCAGAAGCTACCCATCAAGCTCCAGCCTGCTTTCCATTCTTTCCATCCCAGCTCGGGTTCGTATATATAAAACCATAGTCTGCATTTTGTAATGTGTTCTTTTCACCTTTGGAGCCACATCTGTTTGACCCTACAGAGTGCGCCCAAAGCAGATGCTCCCATCTGCCCAGGGACTTGCAATACAGGTGGAGTTGGCGCTTCTCAGCCTGCATGGGAAAACCACGGTGGCTGCCGGCACCTCTGTCCTTGGTTGTGTGTGTGTGTGATCTGTAATCGAGCCTTAGTGGTGCCCCTCAAGGGTGAACTGAGGACTCGGCAGGTGCTTTGACATCCTCTGCTCTACTCGGAGCTACCTTCTCCAAGATTCCTAGCCTAAGCTGATTCAGTTGGGCTTTTCCAGTTGGGTTTCCTCCCCAAACAAGTAACACATGATCTATTACCTAACAAGGTAGCTTTAGGGCCAATCTAGACCTTGGTTGCTTTTTAGGTATCCTGCTTTCCTGGTGCCCTTAGGACGGCACTGGGGGCAGATACCCAGATGCTCAGGCCCCAGAGCCTTGACATTTTGCACTGACTTGGACGTTTGTAGGATCTGCTTGCTATGGGTTTTAGTTTCTCTTTCCTAGTTTTGCATGCGAATGACCTACTCATCAGCCAGCTATGCCAGAGGCTGACAAGCAAGTAGGAGGTTCCCTTTGAATTTTTATGCCCCAAAACTCTCGTCATTTTCTTGCCATTTAGTTGTCATTAGTGTCTGGGAGGACGTTAATTCTTTCCGGATGGTGAGTGTCTCAGCAGAGCTCATGTATGGTAGGGCTGAGCCAGTATGCAAGAGAATAAAAAACTTGGCAGATACACTAGGCTGAATGAATTATTACTACCTCGCTTAAAGTATTTTACTGGATTATCCCTCTTGGCAGTATTGGTACCTGTTCTGGTACATTTTGAAAGAGAGAGGGGAACATCATGGCCCAAATCAGGGGGCTAGGGAGATGGTGGTGTGAGGTTGGATAGAGAAGATTCCAGGAAGACACAAAATGAAGCTAGGGAAATAAGAAAGGAGGAGCAGCTTAAGGCAAACCCTTTGTTTCCAATAATTCTATGTTTTGCTATTTGGTATTGAGTTTCTCTATTATAACTTGAGAGATTTGAACTGAATGAATTTAGTGGCCATTTTGTTTTCAAAATTGTTTTAATCTTGAGTGATTCAGACCACCCAACATCTTACTCTTTGGGCCTCTGTTATTTATTGGTAAAGACCGTCATCTCCCTACTTATCCCCCACCTTAAAAGACAAAATTATCTGAACTCTGGTTTTCAGAATCTTTCAGCTATCACTTCCTCCCCATCTCTTCCAATCCAAACTCCCATGCATATGGCTATCCAAAGGGTATTTCTTCCTAGGCTGTGATTCAGTATTGTTAAGAATATATTCAGTGACTCAAGGAACTTCATTGACTGAATACCTGTAATGCTCACTTGATACAAAGATAAATAAAAAACAATTCCTCCTTTTCAAAGAACTTGTCACCAGGTGTGGGAGACAGACACATAGGTAGAATGTGATAAACTCTGTAATCAAGATAGTCTTTGGGTATATTAGAAGCCTACAAGGGGTACTCCCAGCCTGCTGGATTGAAAGGGCTTTAGGGAAGTCTGCTCCAAAACCTCTTTTAAAGGTCAAGGATGAATCAACATGATAAGCAGAAGCAGAGACATTCAGAGGGAGCAGAGGGAACAGCATAAGCAAAAACATGGGGACATGAATCTGCATCGATGCATAATAAATACAGGTAGCATTTGAATTACAACTGGTAGCCTTTTTGAACAGTTGTTTAAGTTGATATTAAATTTGATACCATCTCATCTTTTTTATTCATTCATGCTGAACTTGATTCATCTTGTATGCTTATCTTTGGCATAAGGAGTATTTTTTTTTTATTCGTTTGCTTGCTTATTTAAAATTAACTCTTTGGTGTAAGATTTAAAATAGAGACATTTAGGCTTAAAATGACAAGGACTAAAACTAGCAAATGTTGAGAATATGGAGCAATCCATTGCTGGTAGGCATATCAAATAATAGCATCACTGTAACATTCGTAATAGATCTGGCAGTTTCCCATAAAGTTAAACCTATATTTACCCCCAAGACCCAGAAATTCTATTTTTGGGTATTTACCCAAGAGGAAAGAGAACATGTGTCCACTGAAGGACTTATACAAAAATGTCCGCAGCCACTGTTTTCTTAAGTCCCAAACTGTATACAGCCCAAATTTCCACCAACAGCAAAATGTAAACAACCTTGTATATTCACAAAATGAAATAATGCTAGATAATAAAAAAGAATCTGTTATCATTGTAGTCAACAACATGAACTTCAAAAACATGATGCTGAGTGAAAGAAGCCAGACACAAAATCTTACATTTTGTGTGATTACGTTAATTCAAAGAGTTCCAACAGGCTACACTTCTCTGTGATGAAAGAAATCAGGACAGTGACTGTCTTGGGGTAGGAGTGGTGCTGACTGGAAAGGAGCATGACAGGTCTTTCTGGAGTGGTGGCAGTGATCTTATTATATGGGTACAGGTTACATGCACACAAGTATCAACCCATCGAACTGCTTGTGAAAGACCAGTGTGTTTCACTGGTGAAAAGGATACCTCAATTTAAAACAATATTGAGGTCAAAAAAGATATGGAGTAGGGTGGGGATGTTAGGTCACAAAAACAAAGAACCACGAAGAACTGGAGAGTAAGCCAGGACCACACACACACATACACCACACACATACACACACACACTCCTGATCTTTACACCTCAGCTGACATTTCTAACACTGAGCATGGTAACAGGGACATTGAACATGATAACATGTACCACTTGCATTCTTCCTTTCTTTTGGTTTTTGCTGCACGGAGGATAATTGCTAGGAGTGAGAAAAATTATACAGTTCTACTCTGTAATATTAAAAAATATTATATTTTTATAATATAATATTTATTTATAATATATAATATAATATTTAAAATATAATATTAAAAATATTATATATAGGCAATGAGAATTAGGGAACTGTAGCTGTTCAGAACCAGACAAGATTCTTTTACTTTCCAGATGAGGAAATGGAGGCCAGGGAGCTGAAGGGCCCTCTGGTGGTCAGTTGTCAGTCAAAGATAGCAAAGCACACCAACAGTTGGTGGGCAGAAAAACAGCCCCCCACTTCGAAGAAACTCTGGGAACCATATTGAACTTAATATTCAAAGGATCAGCACGGCTTCCTGGAAAGAGCATGGCGTTTTGAATATAATAATATTCATAATAAGCCTATATTGTTTTTTTGTCATCGCTATTTATTACTGTGTTCTCAATAATAAAGGGTAAGGCTGTCCCATTTATTGTCTCTTATGGACCAGGCCCTGTCTAGGTGCTTCACACACAGCATTCCTAATCCAGTCCAACAACTGTGCAAGGTAAGTCCTATTGTATGTATTCAAAGATGAGGAAATGAAGGAATGGAGAGGTCACATGATTTGCTAATGCTCACCAAGGCAGAATGGAAACCTAGGTCAGTTTCGTTCAAAACGCCATGCTCTTTCCAGGAAGCCATGCTGATCCTTTGACTATTAAGTTTACTCTTTTTTAATCAATAATTATACAATTGTGCCTTTTTTAGATGTTAGACATATACCCTTTGATTATTTTGGTCTCATCAAATTTGTATATAGATTACTATTATCTGATACTTGCCTCCTTCCTAGAATTTCTCTATTTAGCACTTAAATAGTTAAATGGAAAATTTCATCCTGTTTTTCTTTGTTATTTTCAGACAGACAAATTCTCGATCGCTTTATCTGCTCTCACTGTGACTTTGGCATGGGACAGAAAAATAAAGGAAACAGTTCAAATGAAAAAAAATTGAAAATCAATAAAAGCACTGGATCATTTTCTCAATAATGAAAAAAGATAAGATCCTAATTGTTCCAAATAATATATTCATGGCTTTGTGTAATTTTGTTTTGTTTTATTTTGTTTTTAAACAATAAAATCATTTAAGGCCATAAATCCTCCCCTCCCCCACCATGTATCCAATAGGTTTTGCTATAATGTTTTTTTTCCTATTCTCTGCTGGATACTTAATTCGTGGTTTCAATTTTGATTTCCTCTTTGACCCAGAAATTATGCGGAAGAGGCTTCTTAATTTTCCAATAATTAGAGGATTTTTAAAAAACTTTTCATTGTTGACTTTCTGTTCAAAGTTTTTTAAAAAAAATCTTTGTTTTGGGAAATTTAGCAAGGTTTTCTCTTATGCCAAGTATGTGATTAATTTGTATATTACATGAATATAAGAAGAGAAAAAATGTATAGTTTATTGTATTTCTCAAATCCCTTATATCTTTGCTATAATTGTGAACTTGAACTGTCAAATTCTGAAAGAATAATATTAAAAACATCCCACAGTAAAAATGTGTTCATCTATGTTTTCTTGTATTTCTAGGGTTTCATATATATTTATATAATATATATTATGTATATATTTATATATGTAAATGTATAATATATATAGCTGCTATGTTGTTTATCAGTGTTTATGACTCATACAAAGCTTTTTCAGTGATTAATTTTTTTCCCCCACTACATGCTATTCCTCTTTGACTTCATTAATAATTTTGGCCATGAATTGCATTTTAACTGATATTAAGGTTGCCATTCATGCTGGGTTTGTTTTTCTTTACCTTTCCTTGGTATATATTTGCCTTCCCTTAATTTCCAATCTTTCTTTGTAAATTTCTTTCAGTATGCTCCTAGAAATACCTTATGTTTAGGTTTTATATTATTACTAATATGAAAATTTAATTCATACACAATAATTATGATGCTTGACATACTTGTTTATGATTTCCATATTATTTTTGTTATTCTTTGTTGTTCTTTTTAGTCTTACTTTTCCTAATTTACTTTATTTTTTTCTTGCACTGTTAATTTTTTTGTTTGTTTGTTTTGAGAGAGAGCGTGCGCATTGAAAGCATAAGTGGGGAAAGGGGAAGAGGGAGAGAGAAACTCAAGCAAACTCCCTGCTGAGCGCAGAGCCCGACTTGGGGCTCAACTCACAACCCTGAGTTCATGACCCGAGCCAAAAATGAAGAGTTGGACACTTAACCGACAAGCCACCTAGGCACCCCATACACAGTTAATTTTTAAAATATACTATTTTTCGCTATACTAGAGGTTTTTAAAAAATCACAATGGCCATTGTTACATACGGATTTCTCTATTAATATATAAAAATTACACATTCCTATGCCTCCTGTACCTTTTCCTTCATAATTCCTCCCTTCTCCACTAACTGAGAGATCTTTAATTTCCCATCCCATATTGTACTCCCTACTCCATCTGTGCATGCACATGGACACACGGACACACACACTCACACGCACTTCATTGCTCAGAAAGTTTGGAATTTTTCCTTCAAGATTTTCTTAGGGATTTCCTTACAATTTCCTGTCCTATTTAAAGAAGACCTAAGGCATATAAATTTTCCGTTGCATCATCAGTATCATCCATTTATGTTTAACTATCACTTGTTCATGCATTCTCTTGTTTTCCCAAATGCTCAGATCCATGCTCTGACTTTTATTCAGTTTGAACAGTTTCTATGTATTTCCTCCCATGGGTTACAAGGGTGGCGACATGTTGAACCCTTACTTGTCCTAAAATATCATTCTTTTGCATTAAATGATATCTTGCCTGTGTGTAGAATTCTTGGAACTTTGATTTTCTTAATAGTCCACAGTCATTCCATTGTCTTTTGCTTGAGAGTATAGTTTGTAACTCAGATACTGGTCTGGCTCAATTACTGTCATAAGTGAGCTGGGTTTTTTGGTTTTGTTTTTCTGGAAGTTTATAAGATTGCCTCTTTACCTTTGTAGTATTTCAATAATTTTTAAGGCTATATTCAGTTTCATTTGGAATTTTTCTTTAACTTCAGGTAATTTCTTTCATTTCATACTTTATTATGGCCTTTCTTCTCTATGTTACTCTCTATGATACTTTCTCTCCTTCTGAATATAATAATATTTGCAGGAGAGACCTCCTAGATCTGTCCTTTGAGTCTTTTTGACTTTTTGTTTATAGTTTCCATTTTGTGTTTTGTTTTTTTTTGGTAATTAATTAATTAATTAATTAATTTATTATGTTCAGTTAGCCAGCATATAGTACATCATAAGTTTTTGTTGTAGTGTTCAATGATTCATTAGTTGCGTATAACACCCAGGGCTCATCCCATAGTTTCCATTTTGAAAAATGTTTTTGACTTCTGTTGAATATTTCTTCCTTTTGCCCACTCAGAACATCTGTTTGGTTCTTAGCAATGAATGTTCTGTTTATCCTATTTTAAAATCCAGGCATCAAATTTTATTTTACCATTAATTTTCGAAAGTCCTTTTTTTCCCCTCTATGATTGAATCTCCTTGAGAGTTTACTTCTGTTTTTGTTAAACGTATCCTTATCTTCTCCATTGACTCTGTCTTCACTGGAACCACCTTTTCTAATTACTGGGTCTGGTCTTCTCTCTCAACATATGGAGAGCTCAAAGAGGATATCATGGGTTGTCTGTACCCTCAGGTTAGGCCAGTCCCTTGGGGCCTCTGAGCCAAGAAAAATGAGCCTTAAGGGAAGGCTGGCCAGTGTTTGTTTACTGGATGAGCAGCGAAGGGGCTGGGCTAACACAGAAGGGGTTCACTTGCTGCTGAAGTACATGCAAGAGTCCCATGCTCCCTCTGGACTCCTCCAAGAAGGGGATGGACAACTCCTCCTCAGCTGCACAGACTAGGAAAAGTTTATCCCACTGTTGCAAACCCCTCCAGGTTGTATATGGTTATCAGGCTTGGGCAGCTTGTTTAATAAGGGGACAGGAATGGCCATTCTGGAAGGCATATTCCCACATCTGCCTAACTGGGCCTATCAGAGAAGCCTGAAATCCGAGATTCTTGCCATGGGCTCCAGCAGAGTGCCTTCTCCCGTGGCTCCGTGCCTACTGCTCTATCATGGCACAGGGTTCAAGGAAAACAAGCTTTGTACCTACTCCAAATCTCTGAAGAATCTGTGGCTTCACACACAGCCCAGGCCCCTCTCAATAGTGTGCAGTTTGGTTGTTGTGAGGCACTGGAATGTGTCTGAAGCTCTAGAGATTTGGAGTAGCTTCAAGGCTTCTCTGTCTCACCCCCTTCTCTGCTTCCCCGGAAGTCCTGTGCAGCATCTCTCCTCTGCTCCCTGCCCTGACTGGCAACTACCAGCAAGATTTGCATGGCGGGGGGACAGCTTGACCACTAAGGTTTTTATGGATCTCTTACTTGGACCTGTTCCACTTTCCACTTTCATTTTGTATTGAAGCAGTAATGTCCCAGTGGTGTCTCTTTCTTTCGGATGGGTGATTTTCTACCTATGAGCTGGTGTTTGCCCCACTTTAGCAGTTGTGGGCCAGCACCTGAACATCAAGCTGCTATTGATGCCTTTCTTGGAGGACTAGGGATTTAGCTGTGGCCAGCCAGTTATTTCACATGGAATCTTTCTAAGTTTAGTGTGTGCGGTGTGGGACTTCCTGACTATCTTCATGACACCCACTCCAAGGCATGGTCCACACTCCACTGGGATCTTGAGCCAAATATTAAACAATGAATAGCCACTTCAGTCAATATTTATTGAACATCTACTATATGCCAAGCAGTGTTTTAGGTAATAGAAATACATTAGTAGTGAAAAGAAAGATATGGAGCATATATTCTAGAGGGAGGGACAGATCATAAACAAGTAAAAATGAACAGTATAATTACAGAATATAAGTGCTACACAAAATATGAATGGTGCTGTGATAGAGAATAGTGAGAGGCTTCTATGAGGAAGGATAATTTAAACTGAGCCTTTTTTTTTTTTTAAAGATTTTATTTATTTATTTGACAGAGAGAGACACAGCGAGAGAGGGAACACAAGCAGGGGGAGTGGGAGAGGGAGAAGCAGGCTCCCCGCAGAGCAGGGAGCCTGATGCGGGACTCGATCCCAGGACCCTGGGATCATGACCTGAGCTGAAGGCAGATGCCCAATGACTGAGCCACCCAGGCGCCCTAAACTGAGCCTTTAAGGGGAGAAAGAGCAGGGCGCCTGGGTGCCTCAGTTGGTTGTGTCCGATTCTTGATTTCTGCTCCAGTCATGATCTCAGGGTCGTGAGATCGAACCCTGCTTTGGGCTCTGTGCTCAGCGGGGAGTGTGCGTGAGATTCTCTCTCCCTCTCCCTCTGTCCCTCCCCCTAATCTATCTATCTTTCTAAAATAATAAGTCTTAAAAAAAAAAAAAAAAGAGGAGAAAGAGCAAGCCAGGTGAAGAGATGAGGCAATAGCTTTCCAGGCTTGGGAAATAGCTAAGCAAGGGCATTAAGGTGGGAAAAATCTTGAAGTGTTCTAGAAGCTGGCAGAATGCAGAGTGACTGACATATGGGGAGTTGGCTGGGCACAGTCATAGAAAAGGAGGCCAAGCTCAGATCGTGCATGGCCTGAATGCCGCTGATTCCTGGTAGCATGGACTCTGTTCTTCTTGTTTCTGTGCTCCAGATTACTTAATACATTTCTGTTGACTCAAGTTGTGGATCACTCATGAACATGGCTTGGTTGAATGCTAATCCTCCTCTTCAAACTTCGCTGGAAAGCTTTGTCTAGGACTGGATTTCTTAGCCACTGCACACCATGTTGTAGATGCATCTTAAGGAGAAGGCTCCACACTCTGGGAGTCCCAAATGGGATCCCTGACCTCCCTCTTAAATGATTTTTTTTTTAATGTTTACAAAGTTTACTCTTTGTTCTGTGAAGTTCTATGGGTTTTGACACAAGCATAGAGTCATTATAGTATTGTACAGAATATTTTCACCACCCTAAAATATCACCTGGCCATCACCTATTCCACCTTCCCTTGCTCTTCCCAAACCTCTCATTACTTCTTTTGGAAATGGTTTTGATATTCTAAGGGCAGGAGGGCCAAGAAAAGCCAACACCAAATCTATTGCCTCGTGGGAGACAGCCTACAGCTGAGTCTTAACATCCATCTGCCTGGACACAAAAAGGCATTATACATACAGAGTTGTAGGACAGGTAAGTGGCTGCCACTCTAGAGCCAGAAATAAACTCTACCTGTAAATACAGCATTCTGATGTGCTATTTAACTGACTTCTTCTTGAGGCACTGTGGTAACTGTGGTATTGTCTCTAATTCTTCATCTCTTTCTGTATATAATCCATACCCTTAGCTATGCAACTTTGTAGTCTCTCCTACCAAGGATGAAATGTAGGTAGACCTTTGACTGGGAGCTTGGCCATGTGACTTGCTTCAGTCAATAGGATGGTAGCAGACATAAGCCTGGACTGCCCACTGGTCCCAGGAGAAGGATGAGAGACTTGTGGAGGAGATCTATTGCTATGGTCTCAATGTTTGTGTGTCCCCAGATTCATATGTTGAGATCCTAATCCTTGAAGTGATTATTAGCAGATGGGGCCTTTGAAAGGCAAAGCCCTCATGATTGGGATTAGTGTTCTTATAAAACAGGACACACAGAGCCCCCTGGCCCCTTCTGCCTTTGAGGACCCTAAGACTGCCATGTGAACCAGGAGGCTATCACCAAACACCTAACCTGCTGGCTCCATGATGTTGGAATTCTAGCCTCCAGAATTGTGAGAAATAAATGATTCTTGTTTATGCACTACCTAGTTTATGATATTTTGTTATAGCAGCCCAAATGTACTCATACAGCTACCCCAGCCGACCTACCCTAGTGACCCACAAATGGTGAGTGAGAAATAAATGGTTTTTGTTGCATGCTACTGAGATTAATGTAGCATAGCTAAGTGATCCAGGCACAGTATTTATTTAGATGAGACATCTTGGGAAACCTCAAAATGAAATGAAAGGCTTGGCAGAATCAGTTCAGCCTCTTAAAAATATTAAGTCTGATCACCACTAAAAATAGATAGTGTTTAAAAAGTGGGTGTCTTTTAACATAGGAGAGTGTGGTTGTGCTTCCTTTGTATTTTAAAGCCTGCCAAATGGTGAAGGCATTTTATTTTATTTTATTTATTTATTTTTTTAGTAAATCTCACAAAATACTGGGGATGAGTCCCCCTTGAAGGTTTATTTTTTTAAAGACTTTTTTAGAGCAGTTTCAGTTACACAACAAAATTGAGAGGAGGGTACAGAGATTTCCTGTATATTCCTCTGCCCCCACACATGCATAACTTTCCCCATTACCAACATCACTCAACAGAGTGGTACATTTATTACCAAGGATGAATCTACACTAATACATTTTAATCACCCAAAGTCCATAGTTTGCCTTAGAGTTCACTCTTAGTGTTGGACATTGTATGGGTTTGTAAATGTATAATGGCATATATCCATCATTATAATATATAGAGTATTTTTATCACCCTAAAAATCCTCTGTGTTCTCCCTGTTCATGGTGAAGGCATTTTAAACACTGAAAACTTCAAAGGTTCTCATGAGGTCAGTAGCCACTGCTTATTTTAATGTGCCAAAGGATGTGAATGATTGCTTTAATATGGTTCCTTCTCAGAGTGGATTGTCGAGACCAGATCAGTCAATGCATCTGACATGAGTTAATTACGTAGTACTAGTACCTCTATTATTATATTTCAAAGAGAGTAGTGTTTCAACACAGATAATGATTCTGAAATTGTTTCTCTTGTGGAATCCCCTGATGGCTGTTTTGATTCCCTTTCTAGTCTCTTGCAAAACTCACCCCGCACACACATCCAATCAAAAAAAATGTACATATAACAGATTTCTATGCTCTCCAGAAACATCTGTTCTTTGTTTTAACCTCCTGAGGAAACTGTGATATAAATATGTTTAAATTCGTTCTATTGTGTTTAAAAAGTGCTTTCACGAATGGAAGAGTAGAAAAATAACATCACTTGAAATTAAAGACTGCAATAATTTATTAAACAAATGAAAGAAAAAGAAAAAGAAAAATCACAACGGGGCATTTGAAGTTGAATTTTCATTATGTGCTAAAAATCTCTCTGTATAGGAAGTGTATGAGCCAGAGCAATGCTTCTCAATCTTGGCTGCACAACAGAATGGCCTGGAGAGATTTTTTAAAATCCTGATGCCCTGGCCACTCCCTGGACCAGTTGACTAGCAATGGAAGGAAGCTATTACCTAGCTATTAGCTCTAGGGCTGATGGACAATGTGACTGAAGCCCAGTGAGACCCAGATGCATGGAGAAGCCCCTGTCCTGTGCGAGTTGTAGTTATGGAGGGATAGAGCCACTGCCAGAGACATGCAACAGGGAGAGATGGGGGAAGAAGTGCTCTGCTCTCGTTTTCTCCTGCTCTTTAATAGAATCTGAACCCCTGTCAATGACTCCCATTGACCAAGCCCAATGGACTCCCACCAGAAAGGTATTGAGGGAGATACAGTCCAAAGGGTCAACCCTCAGTGGCACAGAGTGACTAGAGAAGGACATTAAAAGGGTTTGGGGGGCCACACCAAATTTAAGCAACACAACTAGCCAGGCTTTCTGAAGCAAAACCAAAAGCAGAGTGTGTGGCCAAGTACTGAATATGATTTCTAAATGTAATTTTATAAAATGCTTTACAAAACAAAGTGAAATTATTTAAAGAATCATCTTAAAAAATAATCACCTTTCATGAAATCGGGACTGTTCCAGAAAATCTAAGGTATGTGATTATGAACAGTTTAAACTTTATCATTCATTCAACATTTATTTCAGAATATTTTTTAAGAGACTTGTGCCAAACACCATGCCATGCTAGATACAGAAATCAGAGACATTGGAAACCATGTGTATGTACTTCTGGGTAGAGTATTCTGTAAATGTCAATTATGTCGTTTGTGTAGTTCAAATCTGTATCTTTACTGATTTTCTATTTGAGAGAGGAGTGTTCAAGTCTCCGACTATAATCGTGGTTTATCTATTTATCATTTCATTTCCCTGCCTATATTTTGAAGCTGCATTGTTAGGTGCAAACACAGTGCTATGTCTTCCTGAAGAACTGACTCTTTTTTCGTTATATATTGGCCCTCTTTAACCCTGATAATATTCTGTATTCTGAAGTCTTCTTTGTCTCATATTAATGTAGCTATTTCAGATTTCTTTTGGTTAGTTTCTGTGTGGTATGACTTTTCCCACCCTTTTACTTTTGTCTTTTCATTTAAAGTGGGTTACTTTGTGTATATATATACCACATCCTCTTTATCCATTCATCAGTCAAGGGGCACTTGGGTTGTTTCCATAATTTGGCTATTGTAGATAATGCTGCTATCAACATCAGGGTGCATGTATCCCTTTGAATTAGTATTTTGTGAGTGGGGGGATGGGGGAAATAGGTGATGGGGATTAGGGAGGGCACTTGTGTTGAGCACCGGGTGTTGTATGAAGTGTTGAATCCCTGTATTGTACACTGTATGTTAACTGATTGGAATTTAAATTAAAACTTTAAAAAAATTAAAAAACTAAAGTGGGTTTCTTGTAGATAGCAAATAGTTGGACTTGCTTTTTTATCCAATCTGATAATCTCTCTCTTTCAACTGGTGTCCTCCTGCCATTCACATTTAATGTGATAATCGATATGATCAGATTAAAACTTATCATTTTGATATCTGTTTTCCGTTTTATTTCGTATGTTCTTTTTCCCCTCTTTTTCTATCTTCTCTTGGATTAATTCAGCATATTTTTATTATTCCATCTTTGTCTCTACTATTATTATTTATGCTGTTTTCCAAATAATTTTTAGTGCTTGCCTTAGTTTCTCCAATATACATCTTTAATTAATATACATCCACCATCAAATATCTTACTACTTCCTACGTAGTTTAAAGACCTTATAATTGTATATTCTTAACTCCCCCCTTCTTTCATTTGTACTGTTGTTATCATACATTTTATTTTTACCTATGCTATAAATATATAATACATTGCTATTATTTTTCAGGCAGCTTTCTTTTAGAAAAATTAAATTTTATGTTATCTTTATTTATTGTATTTCCGACACTCTTCATGTCTGCGCAGTTTCTGTCTGATGCTATATTCCTTTAACATTTCCAAAGCTTTTCCTTCTTTTAGACTTCAGTGTGAGAGTTAATGTTAATCTTGTCATAAGCTGGGCTGGCTTTGAGGTTCATTGTTGGTAGGGTTATCTTCGGTATGACAAAAGCTTCAAATTCTTCTCAGTTTTTGTTTGAGAATGTCTATTTCTCTTTCATTTATCGAAGATATTTTTTGCTAGGTACAGAATTTTTGTTTGACAGATTTTTTTGCTTTCAACATTTAAAGGTGTTACTCTATTGCCTTATTGCTTGCATCATTTCTAACAAGGAATGCTGTAATTCTTATTCTTATCCTCTACAGTATGTCTTTTTTTTCTGTGGCTGCCTTCAAAATTTTCTTTTCTTTTTTTTTTTGCCCAGGAGTTTGAGGATAATATTGATGTTTTTGTTTGTTCTTTTGTTTGATTTTGGTATTTATCCTGCCCAATGTTCTCTAAGCTTCTTATATCTATAGTTTGGTGTCTGTCATCAATTTTGGGAAATTTTTAGCCATTATTTCTTCAATATTTCTTCTGCCCTGTTCTCTCCTCTTCTCTTCTGTGATTCCAAGTACACATTTCTTATCGGACATTGTCAGACAGCTCTTGAATATCCTGTATTGTTCATTTTTTTCTGCTCTATTTTCTCTTTGTGTTTCAGTTTGGCTAATTTCTATTGGCCTGTCAAGTTCACTGATTCTCTTCTTGATTGTGTCAAGTCTACTGATGAGTCCACCAAAGGGGGTTTTTCATCTCTATTTCTACATTTTTCATTTCTAGCATTTCCATTTGATTCTTTCTTGTATTTTCCATCTCTGTGTTGATATTACCCTATTTGATATTGTATATTGTCTGCATTTCCATTAGACTTTAATATATTAATCATAGTTGTTTAAAATTTCCCATCATACAGTTCCAACATGTGTGCCATATCTGAGTCTTTTTCTGTTGGTTGCTTTGTCTCTTGGCAGTGTACTTATCTTTTTAAATTGTGCTTCCATGTGCTTCATAACTTTTTGCTGAAAGCTGAACATCTTGTGTATGACAGTAGAAACTAGAGTAAACAGTTTTCATGACTGGAAATTGGTGTGCTTTTTCTTCTTGTAGACCTTTTGTGTGGGAGTTAGGGTTTATACAGTCAGGAGTGAGACTGTCTAACTTGCCATGGTTACCCTCAGTAGCACCACAGGCTTCAGATTCCTCTAACAATACCTTGTAGTGTAACAGTACCTTGTAGGGTAGCAGCTGGTTTTCCAGAGGGTGTTTTCAATTCCTGCTCCATCCTCAACTTTAGGTCTTTCCTGTATAATGCACCTCCTGAGAATGCACTTGCAATTCTCCCAGCAGTATTCTACTGTTACTCATTACAGAGCTTGTTAGCCTTATGGTGGGGTGGGGGGAGGAGGGGTGTTCTTTGTTGTCTGGTTAAGCTTTATTCTTAGGCAGATACTGTGTTCCTGGGTCCTGGGATATGGCCTTCTCGGGACTCCTGCCTCCCCTCCAGCTGTAGTTCTGAGCCCAGTCCTTGTTCCTGTTCCTCTCCCATGAGTAGAGGATATTTTCCCTTCCCTTCCCTCAGCAGCAATGGGTTTTCACCTGTACCCTAAAGGCAGTGTTATTTTCTTTCCCCCTATAGATTAAATCCTTTATTTCTTAGGGGAGAAAGGAGTCTGTGGTAGCTACTCTCCCTAAGGCCTGCGCCATGTTTTCTCCGGAGAATCACCAGTCCCTTTTATGAACTCCTTGTGGGGTCCATGGAGAAGTCTGCAAGGGGGTGGGAACTCCTCCTATATGTGCTGCGTCCCTGGGCTCCACACACTCTTGCCAGCCCATATTCAGTCTCCATCAAATTACTAACTATTATTGCTGAATTCTTTCTGGTGTCCAGCTGCTTCTGTCCCAGGTCAGCAAATACTACTTCCCATCTCATCCTGCAGATGTCTGTGCCTCCTTAGACTTGGGGCTAGTCGGTTGCCCTCTGTGATAGGCACAAAACAAGTTGCAAACTTGCAGTTTGTCCAGCTTTCTGTTGTTCTTCTTCTAAGGGTAGAAATTCTACCCTTTCTAGGTCTCCAGATCCCTGAGCAGAAACTGAAAGTCAGAAATATGGTTTTTATTTGTCTTTTAACAGTTTCCCACTTCCATTTATAAGATAAATAAGTCCTGGGGATGCAATGTACAGCATGATATAATTTGCAATGCTGTATCGTATATTTGAAAGTTGCTAAGACAATAGATCTTAAACGTTCTCATCACAAGAAAAAATATGTAACTATATGAGGTGATGGATGTTAACCAAACTTATTGTGGTGATCATTTCACAATATCAACATGTATCAAATCATTACATTGTATACCTTAAACTTATACAATGTTATATATCAATTATATCTCAATAAAACTAAAAAAATTAAAAGGATGAATGCTTTGGCATGTTAATTATATCACTAAAAATCATATGGTGTTTTTAAAAATCTTATTGACTCGCTTTTTATAATTAATTGGTGGATATAAATAATCAGTAGTCAGTTATTAACTAATTTTATTAGTTTTTTAGTTTTATTTTATTAGTTTAATTTTTCTTATTTTTATAGTAACTATAAACCCCCATAAAATACTTTGGGTAACATTTAATTAGAAATGCACAGGACCCATATGAAGAAAACTCATAAAATTCTCTAAGGAACATGAAGTAAGTCTTGAGTAAATAAAGAAGCAGTATAGTTTCATACAGAAGATTCAATACTGTAAAAATGCCACTTTCTCCTAAACTGACTTATAAACTTAATATCAATAAAATTTCCTACTGTATTTTCATGAGTATGGATAGCTGTGTATGTAACTTGACAAAAAAATTCTAAAGCTCATTTGGAAAGAATAAATGTCAAGAATAACCATGAAAATTTTAATCCAGAAGACAATTGGAGAAAATAATTGAGTTAAAATGCCCTTTACAAATATTAAAATGTGTGGTAAAGTTACCATACGACCTTCTGTCACAGGTGCAGGGGAAAATGAACAGATTAATGGAACAAAAATAGGCCAGGAAAAGACTAAACTATATATGACAATTTGGTATATAATAAAGGTGCCAGTATAAGACCATGGGAAGGAAATGGCTTATCAAATAAATGTCATTGAAAGGTATCTGTACATCACTCGCTTAATAAATTGCAGATGGATAAAATAAATAAATGTAAAATGTTTAAAAAATGAAATCATCCAGACACTAGGAGAATTTTTTTTTTTCCTAGCTAGGGTAAAAAAACCCAGATTCTTAAATAAAGAGACTACTAAATTTGTCCACCTAAAAATTAAAACCTTCAGTATGGCCAAAATAGCCCCCACCCCAAAGAATCTCTGCCATAAAAGTGAGCGACAACAGAAATATTAGTATCACATATAACAAAGTAGCAATAGTAGATTCAAATAGTTTTTATAAATCAATCAGAAATTAACAAACATCTTAATGGAAAGATAAGCAAAGGTATGCCATGCTGGCAAAGATGAACCAAACAGAGTTGGCAAGGGTGGGAAAGGATGCTTTTGTGTGTGGTTGGGGTGGGCATTAGTTTGCTAGGGCTGTTGAAACAAGGTACCACAAACTGGGTGGCTTGAGACGAGAGAAATTATTGTCTCACAGTCCGGGAGACTAGAAGTCAGAAATTAAGGTGTTGGCAGGGCCCTGCTCCCTCCAAAGCCTCCAGGAGAGAATCCTTCCAGGCTTCCTCCAGCTTCTGCTAACCCTAGGCATTTCATGATTTGTAGAATCAGCACTTCAACCTCTGCTTCCATGGCACACAGCATTCTTTCTGTGTCTTTGTGTCTTCGCAAGACCATCTTACCTCTGTGTCTCTGTCCAAATTTCTCTCTTCTCATAAGGACATTCTTCAAATTGGTCAAGGGCCCACCCTATGCAGTATGACCTCAGTTTGGCAATACGTTTCAGAGTTCCCCCTCATGAATTTACCATAATGAGATCTTTGCATGAATGGAGAAAGTTACATGCCCAGTTTGGTTTTTAAATCAAAGCTTTCCCTAAACCTGGAGAAAAATGTCAATGATTTTTATTTCCATTAATAAGGGAGTGTTAAGTAAATTCAGAATGGAACACCATGCATAAAGTAAGGCCTCTATTGATAAAGAAACACAGTCTAGACATCTTGCTAAGTGAAAAAAGTAGAATACAAAATGATGTTATGCCATTTCTATAAAATTGTACAACTTCACATTAGTGTAAAATAAAACAAAAATACACTGATGTCTAACATGGTGCACTTTATCTCGAGGAATGGATATCAGAGTGCTACCAGAAGATATATCACATGTAGTGCTTAAAGTCAGAGCATCTCCAGAGGTGCCTGGGTGGTTCAGTCGATGAAGCCTCTGCCTTTGGTTCAGGTCATGATCTCAGGATCCTGGGATGGAGCCCCACATCAGGTTGCCTGCTCGGTGGGGAGTCTGCTTCTCCCTCTCCCTCTGCCCCTGCTCGTGCTCTCTTTTTCAAATAAATAAATAAGTAAATAAAATCTTTAAAAAAATTAATAACAAACTAATAAATGCATGATACAATGAGAGTTACAGCAGTATGAAGAAAAACATAAACATAATACAAGTATGTATTTCACATATAATACACCATGTAAATATATGATACACTGTGGAATTCAGAAGTATGAAGGAAAATACAGCAGACTAGTGACAGAGAGGCATGAGGGGTTGCTGTTTTCGGTAGGGTGGTCAGGAAGGCATTTATAAGGGGGCATTGAGCTCATTCCTAACAAAAGTCAGACAGAAGGGGAGAATCTTGTGGATAGATGAAGGAAGGGCCTTCCACATAGAGGGAACAATGGCAGAAGCCCTGTATGTTCTAAGAGAAGATTAGTGTGGTCCTAGAGAAGCCAGAAGGTAGTGGTAGGAGTTAAGGTCAGGCTATGGATTTTGCTTGAATGAGATGAGAGTCATGGCATGAGTAGAAGATTGACATTATCCAACTTCTGCTTTTAAAAGATGTCTCTCTACACGGAATGTATAGTAGGAAGGCAGAAATTAAAACAGGGAGACCAACATGAGGCTAGTGCCAATTCCAGGCAAGAGACATGAGTTAGCTCAGACTAGGAGGTGTTGGTGGGGAGAGTAAGGAATGGTTGGATTCTGGAGATATTTCAAAAGTAGAACCTATAGAATTTGTTGGTGGACTGAATGCGTGTTTGGGAGGAAATAGAAGGAGATAATTCCAAGAGTTTTTCCATAAGCAATTGGAAAAATGGAGTTGCTATCTGAGTTAGGGAAGGTGGGGGAGTGGGGTTGGGTAATCAAGGGTTCAGTTTTGGACAGTGGGTATCACTCAAATATAATTATTATTGTTATTATGCCCCTGCAGGGCAAAGTGATACATTTAATACCAGAGTTATTTTCCTCTTTGTTCACTCCCTGGCATTTCCTCCTCACCCCACCCCCAACTTCATGTTAGCATCAATTACCTTCTCGGGTGATGGGATTAATGTACCTGGGGAGGAGCAGAGAGAAGAGGAACCTAGCCTGGTACTCCAGTTACAAACCCTGGCAGTGAAGGGCACGCCACCACCGTGGGCAGAGCTCATTAGCATTGGCTGATCCCAGCAAAAAAGCAGCAAGATTTTCTTCAGCTGGCATCTCTCTGATCATTAGTAATTGTTCTAGGGGACCGAGTGGACACCATTCTAATTAGTAAAGGAGTACCTGGCAGGTTGTGTTGTCTGATAGCATGAACTGGAGAGGAAAAAGAGCAGGCTCTGCTTTGGGAAGGTTAGAAACATCTCATGTTAACAGGTAAGAAAAGTTACCTTCATTCCTTGCTTTTTTTTTTTAATCTCATAGAATTTTCTAGAATTCTGCTTGAGTACAGAGAGCTGTTTGCCATAACAGTGGATATTATAACGTAATGGTTTATGTTGTTAAGGAAGCAGGTTTTGCTCCTCAGAAGGAAGGTAAAGGGAAGTTTGTCGCATTCATTGTGGAGCCTGACCACACCCCCTGGCCTGGCACGAACATCAGTGTGCAGCAGTGGATTGGGCTCAGTGTGCTTAACTGGCTGTTGCTATGGAATTTTGTATCTGTAATCAGAGCCTCTGCCTTGATAATTTAATTGCACTTAAGAAAAAAACAAACCTTGAATTTGAGTAAATCCTGAGAACATCACGAGAGGGCTTTTGATTAATGCAAAATTAAAGCTCTTTCAGAAGCATTAATTGAATAAAAAGAACACTATTCAAAGAGCTTTAAGGACATCCCAAATCATTTGAAGGTACAGACTCTACAGTCATTATCTTAAAATCTGGCTAATTAAAGTACTAAGTGTCATCAAACATTTTGACTTCAGGGTACTTTATTTATATTTGTTTCCATCTAATTTTCTTGTTGTCCTGACCATTAGGTGTCTATTTTTTTTTTCTCACATTGCCCAGTCATATTGGCAGAAAAAGAAGCCCTAGAATATTTCCAACTCAGTCTTTCAACCCATCCTTCTTACTGGCCAAGTGTTGATGAAGTATCATAATTAAAAGTGATCCATGTTTTCTGAGTTGGCTAAGACAAAATGTGCTTTTAGCTTGGCAGAAAAATGTTTTTTGACTGTGGAAAGAAACAAACTGTAAACATAGTATTAAATTAATATTTATATTGACAAAGAATACACTTAAAAATTGGTTAATTGCTAGTTCCTCAAAGAAGTCAAAAGAAACCATTAAGGTATGGCCAAAACATCACCTTCAAGCCCTTGGCATAATCATGTTACCAGTAGGTGTGAGTCACTTTGCTCTCTGTCTTGTGAAACCACAGGTACCATCTAGGAGGCTTAGTGCTACAGGTCATAGAAGACCCACAACACCTACACATTTAGAAAATTGATTACCTCACAACATCACTTTGTTGGCAGGGAGTGCTCTGAGGTTGGTTACTTCAACAATTCAAAGTGTTACTTAACACAAGTATCCTTTCTATCCTCCTTGTTCGGGCTTTTGGTCTCACATTTATCTGGGTTGCATGTGGTTACGGTATCTCCAACCAGAGTCCACATCTAAGGCAGGAGAAGAATTCTGTGTCCTTTTCTTCACTTTTTAAAAACATGAAACTTTTCCCAGTAGCCACCCAGTGGACTTCCACTCACATTTGATTGGCCAAGTTGTGTTACGTGCTCATGACTAAACCCAAACCAGCAAGGACAGTGGGTTACTTTTGTTGTTGTAGACCCCATGATTCACCCCCTGAGACTAGGGAGGAGCCTTGTTTTCATGAAGGGCATGGCCCCCAACACCTACACAAACAAAGGCAGAGTTCTGTCATCAAAGGCAGGGTGGGGGAGAGATGCTGCTGGGTAGAAATGCATGGGCACTCTGGTTTTCTTCCTATCTTTTTAGCTGCTCATTTGTGGTCTTCTTACTTCCCTTCCTCTGCCTGTCCTTGAAATATTGGGATTCCTTAGGACTCAGCCTGGGCCCTCTTCCCCTCTCTGTGTGTACTCTGCTTAGAAAATCTCATCCAGTCCTATGGTTTTAAATGCCATTTACATGCTGGCAACCCTCCAAATTGATATCTTCAGCCCATAACTCTCCTCTGAGCTCCACATTTGGCATCTAACTACCCACTTGACAGCTTACTTTTGTGTTTCAGAAGCATCTCAAACATGTACATCAACTGAACTTTTAGTTTTCCCCCAAACCAGCCCTTCTACAGGCTTTCCCATCCTAGTAAACAGCACCTCCATCTGCCTAGTTTTTCAGAACAGATGTGTGGGAGTCCGTCTTGACGCTTACCTTCCTTAACTGTCCATCACAACCACTTTTCAACAAGGCATCTAACGTGCCACTCCAAGGGTCCAGCCCATAGTAGGTGCTCAATAAATATTTGTTGAAAATTGATTGAATGTGCTTATGTGGTACATACCTTGATTGGAGAATGGAAGTGTGGAGGTTAGAAAGAGCATGAGGGTGATAATGGGTGACATTCTGATAAAGATGTTCATTCTGGGATAAATTGAAAGAAACATTCACAGCACTTTCTGAGAGGTACAATGCCATTCTTCCTCTCCAATTCAAACATAATCCCATCAATCTTTTGACAGGACTTCCATGAGCACTAAAGAAGGGGTGTACATGAAATTTTACAATATCTCTCAGAGGCATTGGCCTCCATACTGCTCCCGGTAGCAATGCCATGTTTGGTGGTGCAGCATACGATGAGAGCCCAGGGTGAATTGAAGTTGTAATGCATGACCTACATTTTCCCTCAATAAGGCTTGTGATCAGTGACTAATGAAATGGAAAGCGGAGAGATGTTATTCTTGTCTTTTCCATCATCAATGATGCTAATAAGCTATGACGTTGAAAAGATGGAGAATTACACCAGTCAGCTACTGCTGCTTAATAAGCACCTAGAAAATCTTGATGGCATAGAGCAATGAGCATTTATTTCCCATGCATCTTCAGCTTGGCTGAAGTGGCTCATCTAGGTTGGGCATTGCTGGGGTAGTTCTTGAAGCTGGGTTTGACAGGGGGTGACTTTATTCCACTTGTGGGTCCCAACCAAAGGGGCAGCAGCTTCCCAAGGGAAGTTCTTCTCATGGTGATGACAATAAAGGCACAGGAGGGCAAATGGAAACACTTGAAGCCTCTTAAAGCCTAGGCTCGTAACTGGCAGACTGCCTCTTTGGCCAACTAGTCAAAGCAAGCTACAAGACTAAGAGCAGTACATGATGCCTTTTGTGGGACCATCTACTGAGTTACAGGGCAAGTTGCATGGATATGGGAAGGGTGATGAATCAGAACAATACTTCTATCTGCCCGAGTATATACTACATGTGAGAGAAAACAGAAGAGAAAGATTGGGTTCAGCTTGAACTGATCAAGCCCAGGGCGGGACTGCTTCTTCTCTGTTCCCACCTGCTTGTCACTGTAATTCAAACTACACCTTACAGTCCCTTTGGAATAGACTACCTGATATAGTCTCCATCCTTCCCAAAGGCATCCCATTAGTTATCTATTCAGGAATGCCCAGACAATTTCCCAGGCTGGTGCCCTAGATGTTGGTTCCTGTAGTATGGTTGTTATGGGAAACATTTCATTTCACATCTGCTGACACAATTTGCTGCCTCTCTAATTTTTTTTTAAAAGGAGAAAGAGAGAGACTCGTACTCTGATGGCTGTAAAGGATAATGAGTAATTTATTCAGAGCTATATACAAATCAGACTATCGTCTTCCAGACAGAATCAATAATATAATTTTAAGCCCACACACATTTACAAATGCTAACACTCCAGCGCAGCTGGGTTGCCATGGGCAACCAGGGCATGCCAGCTCGTGATCTGAAACAGGCCCATGTCTCCCAGCCTGGTAAGCACATTCTGCAGACAGAATCCAAGGGAGCCAAGGATGTTAGTGTTGGCTCTGATCTGACCGCCGCACAAATGCACCCCTGTGATGGTTTGGATTAGTTCTTGATTGAACTGCTCAGCTTTTTAAAACTCCTATTTGCATAGGACTTCTTCAATATCCCTTCTGTGACTCTGTTTAAGAAGGCTGGGGGACAGAGTGGGGACCATGGAAGGAGCTGTGTGGATGAGAGCAGGTGACAAGAAACTCTGCCATAACTGCTGAAGGTCAGAGGTGAGGGAACAGGCTGGTTAGTAAACTAGAACACTGGGCCCAATGGGTCTTTGCCCAAAGAGGGCCTGATCAGATGTTGGTTGAGAAAACAAGAGCAAGAAACAAAAAGGCATGAAGGGAAAGGAGAAGGTGGTCGGGCAAATGCCAACGCTGGGAATGGGGTGAGAGGCAGGCAGGTCCCATTAAAAAGGCTGCAGGAAGAGAGGGCACACAGGAATGGTCCATGATGGTTCCATTTAAATATGTCAACAGAAACCAGAATTCATTGTCAAAAGAGTCTGTCTTAGTCAGCTCAGGCGGCCATAACAAAATACCACAGACTGGGTGGCATAAAAGTAGACATTAACTTCTCACAGTTCTGGAGACCAGAAGCCCAAGCATCAGGGTGCTGGCATAGTGGGCACAGTGGGAGTCTTGTTGAGGGTTCTCTTCCCAGTTTATAAACAATCAACTTCTTGTATACTCACATTATGGAAAAACATCATCCCTCTTGTGTTTCTTTTTACAAGGGCACTAATCTCATTGAGGAAGATTCTGCTTTCATGACTGAATCTCCAAGTACTATCACTCTGGGGATCAGGGCTTCAGCATATATATTGGGTGGGGACACAAACTGAATTATGAGATGTTCCAGGTGAGAGAGACACTGATATTCACAAAAATTATGAAAACATTTAGAATTAGGTGATTTTTTAAAATTTTATTTTATTTTGTTAAGTTATGTTAGTCACCATACAGTACATCATTAGTTTTCGATGTAGTGTTCCATGATTCCTTGTTTGAGTATAACACCCAGTGCTCCATGCAATACAT
>NC_138371.1:111415850-111450702 GCF_054177405.1 Leptonychotes weddellii
GCTGAATCATATGGTATTTTTATTTTTAATTTTTTGAGGAACTTCCAACAATTTTCCATAATGGCTGCACCAGTTTACATTCCCACCACCAGTGCACAGGAATCCCCTTTACTCCACATTCTCGTCCACATTTGTTATCCCTTGTCTTTTGATAATAAGACATCCTAACAGGTGTGAGGTGAAGAGAGTCTTTAAACTGCAGCAGAGAAATCGTAAGAAGCCCTTGGGAGATCAGTTGATCCAACCACCTCACTTTACAGACAAGAAAATTAAGGTCACAGAAGTTAAACAATTTGCCCTAGGTCAGAAAACCAGAGAGCGGTGGGTTTGTGCAGACCGTAGGGCAGTGGGGAGCTGCTGGGCTCCCAGTAGAGGGATGGCATGAGGAAAGGGTCTTCAGGAAAGCAGATCTGGGGTTGAGAAGAATCAGGGATGAGAGATTCAAAAGTCAGGGAGACCCAGAAACCACTCAGGTTGGGGGTCATGGGAACAGAGGATAACAGGATGGAATGACTTGGTGACTGGGCAGATCAAGAGGATGGAGGGTGAGAAAGAGGAACATGATGTCCACATTTCTGAGTTTGGGCAGCTGTTCAAATGGTGATTCTGCTTCCAGGAAAGTGGGGAGAAGAAAGAATTAAAAAGGTCTCAGGCTCTGGGACTGGGCAGCTGGTTCAACAGTGGGGTCATTCCCAGGAAATGAGACAGGAGCAGCTTTCAGCATGCTGGGACCAGAAGCCATAAGGACAACCAAAAGGAGAGATCCTGCAGCCAGTGAAGGTTGCCCTGGATTTCAGGAACAGTGGAACCCCCACCTCCACCTTGCTGCGAGCACCAACGTCTCTGGCTCCAGAGTTTGCCTCTTGCTCTTCTCTCCCTTGTTCTCAAGTCTTCTGGCTTCATATTTCCCAATATCTGCCCCAAGACCTGATCCTTTTTTATTACCTGTGTGCATTTTTCCCTCTGAAATGTTGACCTTGAGCATCACCATTAGGTGCTTGGCTCTTTGTGTATAGGCATGTCAGTGACACTGACATTTCTGAGACCAGGACACTCTCCACACACCTTCCTTCCTTGCCTCCCCTCATGCTACAATGACCTCTGTGGGGAGGTCTCCCAGACCAGTCCCCTGAACTCCAGCACTGTACTTCTGATTGCCTGGCGGACCCCTGTTCCTAGCTATCTCAACAGGAGCTTCAGTTCAGTCTGATCTGAAGTGGCACGTCTTTTTCTTCCCCCATGGTTTTCTAATAACCTCTCCCCATTTATGTCATCCAGAACTCTGGAGCCATTCATTCTTCATCTGCCCAACAACAAAGTCATGGAAGCCTGTTACTTCATACATCTACCCATATCTCCATTCCTGCTACTGCTGTGGTTCAGGCCCTCTGCAGTTCTGTCTTAGACTGCTCCAGACAGCCTCTGTCCCTTCTCATCTCTCCTCCTTGCTGCAGAACGAACTGCCTTTCTAAAATGTCTTGCTGAGGTGGCTCTCCATTGTTTAAGGATGAAATCTCCTTAGTACGACATACCCGCTCCTTCAGGATCTGACCCTCCACTGATTTTTTGCCCTTCTATCTTCTGTCTCCCTGCTCAACTGCCTGCCACTCCATGACTACATCCAGCATCCAGTTCATTCTTGCCTCTGTTTTACTCACTTTGTCTCTTCCTGGAAGGCACAGTCCCTCTAGTCTTCCTGGAAAACTAATACTTATCTCTTCAATGGCTTCTCCTTTGGGAAGTACCTCCCCACCCTGACCTGTCCAGCCAGAGTTAAGTGCTTCCCCTCTGTTGTTACAGGGCTCCAACAGAGACCCTCCAACATGGCACTTATTGCAGTGTTAAAATTATTGGCTCACCTGTCTGTACTGTTTTGTCTTCATAGTGTCAGGGTCTAACACAAGGTCTATAGGTCATGGGCTTAATAAATGTTGATCCAAGTAAGAGAATGAATGAAGACATGAACAGATAATTTCAACAATGCTATGCCACCATGCCCACCCTCATTCTGAAGGGTCACCGCTTCCAAAACTCAGGAGCTAGTAGACTAGCTGCAGGTTTGAGGGGGTATAGATTCAGCTAAGCTGGATAATAAGTAGAATAACAATAGTGTTTAGAACCAAAATGGAACCTAGAGAGATTCCTTAGTCCACTTCCTCATTTGAGGGACATGACTGGATAATGAGAAAGCCATTGAAGATAGACCTTACTTAGACTCAGTCTTTCTGCGTGCTGCAAAGTGAGCCATTTCTTTTATTGTAAAAGTATTTTTTTCTGATTAAAAAATAAGTGTTGATTATAGAATATTAGAAGTTGATTATCTAGGATCATTGTAGAACATACAGAATAAAGAGAAAAACAAAGAAAAGAAAGTAGAAACCATGTGTGGACCCTCCACAAGAGACAATTTTCTTTTTCGATTTGGTTTTTTGGATTGCAAGGGAAAGAAATCTCCTCAGGGGGGCTCAAGCCAAGAGATGTTGTGATGGAAAGCCACGTGGAATCACAGGGATTCTTGTGGGAATCTCAGAGCAGGATGCTGTCTCTGCACGGGACCTTAATGGTGCTAGAGTGGGTAGTAGCTTTGGATTCAGAGGGTATCTTGGAGCCAAGTAGCAGTAGCTCAGAGTCTCTCCTGTGGAGCCCCACTGTTCACATAAGTCAGCTTACTCCATATGTCTGCCTCCTTCCATCCTGCCACAATTTCCTGAACACTTTTCAAGAGCCCAGTTTAAACACTGAGAGAAAGAGACTTGTACTGGCCCAGCTTATCTCTTTAATAGTCCTCAGCTTGATGGATACCTTACCCAATCAGTCATGGGCAAGAGGGTCAAGGGCACTTGGTCCACCTGATATAGGATAGGAGGAGGCAGGGTGAGCCTTAATAATAATAACAACAATAGTAATAATAGCTGGTAGGCACAGAGAACATACTATTTGTCTTGCACTACTCTAAATACTTGACATACATTCTCACATTTTCTTTTTACCATGTGGGTTAAGTACTATGATTATGATCATTTCACAGTTGGGGAAATTAAGCTTTATACGCCATGTAGCTGTATCTATATACTTTACAACCCTAAAAGTGGGGGTGGGGGGGTTGTGCATCTGCAGTGCTTCCATTTCCTATCCTCCTCTCTCCTCTTTGTCCCCTTCCTGCAGAGGTCCAGTGCCCTCACATTAGTTGTCCAAGGTACTTCATTTAAATGCCCAAACTCCCATGTCATCCCACTCCTTCTCCTCTCCACTACTCATCCAAATCCTACTCTGCTCAATTAACCTCTGGCTGTCTTCCCCTCCCCTACTCTTACCCCAGAAAAGCCTGGTTTGGCTGTTTGTTTGTTGGGTAAGGCCTGCCATTATTGGGGAGCTTTTACTCCAGGACAGAATCTGTGTTCTTTTGGTCACATGGAATAAAATTTCAGGGCACCAAGAGTAAGAGACTCTTCAAAGTTTTTCACAGGCTCTGTAGACTCTGTTTCTACATCGGGCATCCGAGCAATATGCAGCATGCTCCAAAGGGGGTGCTCTTTATCACTCAGTAATTCTGAACCTCCAGGAGGACCCACAGTTGGCCCTGTGGCTTACAGTTGAACCTCCGGGTGGGATAACTGGCCTACTTTTTTGTTCTTTTTCCCAGAACCCAAATTATGGGACCAATAAAATGAAATAAGATTACAAACTTCTTTTGCCTTACTTGGCAACCGAAGAGATGAGTTTCTTCCAAATCCTATATTCCAAAAAGATTCAGTGAACAAGAACTTTAAACAAAGGGAGTTTAAGTAAGGGACTAGCAAGTGTTACTCTCTCCGAATACAAACACAAAAGGGCACAGTACTTATGTAAAAAAAATCTAAGATCAATTTTTGCCTCTGTTTCCTTAAGATGGAAATACATGGAAAAAGCAGCAATCTCAGGCACCTTTGGGGGTTTTCTTGAGCAGCCCCCATAACACTCTTGTAAAATTAATAGTAATTAGGATTATTGCTTAAACAACTTGTCATTTATATCTAATTACCATGCACTACAATAAAAATTATCATGACAGATTCACTTTGTTGTAGGCTTTATTTAATTACAATCCTTAACTTCTATGGATTTTGTCTTAATAGTTTACTGCTTGTTATATTGTCTATTCAGAACTGAAAATATTTAAGAAACTAGTAGTTCTGGGCTTAGATAAGTCTTTTTTCTTTTCTTTTTTTATTCTTTTTTCCTTAAAGCAGACTGGGAAGGGCTCCGCTTGATGTCTTCCATCTTGGTCAGTTAAGGCAAAGATCTTGCCCCCACACCCCACCCCCAAAGTCCTTTCCTACTTTTGGTGTCTCCTCTGAGAAGGTGGCTGCTTAGGTGGCCCACAAGGCAACTGCATGTGGGATCATGGGCAATGGTAGTGGAATGGGAGCCAGTCCCTTACTGAGACCCCTAACGTGACTGTGATCTGGGATGGGGTCTGGACAGCATCCTGGATGCAACAGCGATCCTGGGCAAGCCAGTAATGCTCAGAGCTCAGACTTGCCCGACTGGACCTCGGCCTTCATGCAAGCAGGGGCTGCCGAGGGCCGACCCCCCGGCCTGGCTACTTCAGGCCTGCCTGACGAGGGAGAGGATGTGCAGCCACTCCATCGGAATGGAGCACTTGGCTCAGGGGAGGACGCCACCCCACCATGTGGACCTGGCTCAGAGCCTAAGGGTGGAGAAGGTAAGGATGAAGCGAGCGGGACCACACCTTCGTGGGCCATGCAGTCTCTTGGGCAGGGCTCTAGGACTTGGCTGGAATCCCATAGGGTCCGTGGCCAATAACCCAACTTAAAGCCAGGGTTCATAGTAGGTGTGCTGTGGTCTCCCCCATGTAAGGTCCCATTCCTGTGTTTGTTGCTTCCTACCACCCATCCCCTAATGCACGCACCTCCCAGAACCTCTCCTGTAACCCACGTGGCCAACTTCACCATGCTTCTTCCTCTCTCTCCTTTCCATGTCTTTCAACTTTTTTTTTTTTTTTAAATGTCCTGCTCCTTTCCAGTATCATTCTTTGCTTTTCAAGGTCACAATTACCTCTTTGGATAAATCAGATTCATGCTAATATGTTAAGGGTGTGAATAAATTCCATTTAATCCATTTTATTTTATTTCAATTCAGCAAACATTTATGGAGCAATATCGTGTACTGAGCCCTAGAGAAAACTCAAACTTAAACCAAATATAGTCTCTCTTTTTTTTTTTTAAAGATTTATTTATTTATTTATTTATTTGACAGAGAGAGACACAGCGAGAGAGGGAATGCAAGCAGGGGGAGTGGGAGAGGGAGAAGCAGGCTTCCTGCCGAGCAGGGAACCTGATGCAGGGCTCCATCCCAGGACCCTGGGATCACGACCTGAGCTGAAAGCAGATGCTTAACGACTGAGCCACACAGGTGCCCCTCAAATATAGTCTCTTAAGATTTTATACAACTAGCACATATTTCCCTCAAAGGAAATGGTATTAGGATGAGAATTTTTAAACTGTAGTAATAGTAAATATTTATGTAAATGTGCACTAGGAATCTCACAAGCGCATCAAACCCATGATTTCATAATTACTATTGTTTAGAATGAGGCTAAAGAAGGTAGTATGCAAAATAAACAAGTCTATTTAAAGAAACACATTAAGTAAATAACACAGAAATGACAAAAATTTACGCAGGTGATGATGGACTTGTGGCTAATTTTTGAAGTAGGAGCTCAGTAAGAGAGGAAGATTTGTAGACAAAAGACTCACTCCTAATGAGACAGGGATGTGGCAAGGAAGGCCTCATGGAGGAAGTGGCATTAGAGATGGGTCTTCAAGGATGACTAGGAGTTTTTCTAAGGCTGTGAAGTAGAGGCCACCCCACATGGAGGAAATAACACAAGTCAAGACACACAAGTGATTGAAGTACACAGGGTGGAAGGAGCAGAAATGGGATTGCAAGGAAGTTGAGGTTGGAAGTGGATCATGAGGGGTTAAGAATTGGGTTTTTTCTTTTTGCCTTTGTGACCCATGCAGCTAATATATCAAAAGGAGCTTTCCTCAGGACAGGATCTTCATAGTGTGGGTGAGATCAATTAATGGGTCAGGGGAGTAACTTATGGAAATACGACTGGGATCTAAAAAAGAGAGAGACAGGAGTTAATACCAGAGTGCATCTTCCAGAACAAGCACAAGTAGTGTATGGTGGAACCTTTGTTTTCCAAGTGTGCATTGAGTCGTGATGGCAGTTCTAAAAGTCTGAAACTAGTGGTTCCCCTGTAGGTTTGACTCCCACCTTCACATTACCCATCAGACTCTTATTCGGTCTCCCACAATGAAAGGAAGTTTTGGTCATTGTCAGAGGATGGCAGAGCTGTGTGGGGTGTTTTGTGGTTAAGGGTGAGCTGGTTTTGGAGGGGAGGGATGGGTAGAGGGAGAGGGAATTTTAAGCAGGCTCTGCGCTGGGTGTGGGGCTCCATGACCTGAGCCAAATTCAAGAATCGACACTCAACCGACTGAGCCACCCAGGCGTCCCGAGGGTGAGTTTTTAACCAATTGTGGCCAGCCTGGGTTTTGATCCTTTGCTAATTGGGTTAACCAGTTTGGACACTTCAGTGACACTGGCCACATTGTTTGTGACTGGGCTATGTTTGGCAGGGGACCTCTGAGGCCTGAGGCTCCTGTCGCCATCTTGGAATAGTGACAGGATCTGAAGCTCCTGGCATGAAGTGTGTGTGGGATGGTGCAGAATCGAGGCTATGCAGGAGGGTGTGGGTGGAAGCCACTTCAAAGTAAAAGGGCTGGCCTAAGTGGCACAAATTTAAATCAGCTGTGGGAAAACAGGCACACAGCAGCTATTTTTAGTTCGTGTTAGAAACCGTAAGAGCCAGAGTTGTTCATAGAGTAGAATACTGGCTTTGGATAGGAGATGAAGACTTTTTCAGCTCTACCACAAACTTCTGTGCTAAAGGCCGTGGAAAAGAGCTGAGGGAAGATAGTAGGCAGCCAGGCCGTCCCAGTGTGGGCTAGTTCAAGTTTATCATCACTGTCTCCAGACTCATTTCATCTTAGAGGGTTCCAGCCTTTTTCCTGTGCCATTCTAGATCCACTGCTTCATATAATACTCATTCCTTTCTCAAGGCCTGCTCTTGGGGAAAGACCTAGAAGTTTCTTTCTTATTTGGGTGGAAAACACTGATAATAGCTTAAGTTCACCTTTGCAGAAGTGTTTGTACTTCAGTGAGGCTGAGTAACTTAATGTGGCAAAGAAAGCTCTAGCTGGACTCCAACGTTAGTGAGTAAAGCATCTGTCAGGGTGGTGGGGCCCTTCTTGACACAGTTACAGCACAGTATGTAGGTAGCTGCTTATTCCACGGATGCATGCACTCAAATGTGGTCGACACTACTTAGAACCTGGCTTTTAAGGCTGGAAAGAACCTGATCAGATGTCCTTCCTTTATACATAAAGAAACCAAGACTCAGAGGAATGAGGTTAGTTAGGTTCAACTGAATAGGTGTTTTTTGAGCACCTACTCTGTGCCAAACACCATGCTTAATGCAGGGAAGCAATGATGGATAAGATACAGCACCTACCCTTCATCTTTCCAACATCCCGTGTCCATCTGCACAGACTCAGAGTGGGATCATTGCATCTGCAGGCTGCTCTGTCACTGAGAGTGGACAGACAGGGCACCAGGATGGGCCACGTTGGAAAAGATGCTTTCATTTGATGGAGCTGTGTGTGAATAGTGACTCATAATTGGTTTCCATGGAGTCTAGAAGTGGAGCCCAGGGAACAGTAATTGTCCTGTCCCTGAAATCTTGGGAGATATGGTAAAATCCAGCAGGCAGGGATTAAAAATGCAAACCGGGGAATAGTGTAGCTGTAAGTTTCTCTCAATTCAACTGAATTCAGCAAGCATTTGTTGAATGTTTGTGCCTATTACTGAGAAGGGTATGAGAACACAAAAATGAATGAGGCTTATTTGCTAACATGAGAAAGTCTGTGGCACAGAAGGCTGAGGTTTTTCAGACTGAAGGTCCTGGCCTGCTGGTGGGTCATGAAATCTGTTTAGCGGATGATAAGCACAGGGGGTGGGGAAGGGAAATAGAATAGAATAAGAAGTAGAATACATCACATATATTAAAGGTAGGGGAACCTGGGTGGGTCAGTCAGTTAAGCATCTGCCTTTGGCTCAGGTCATGATCCTGGGGTCCTGGGATCAAGCCCTGCACCAGGCTCCCCACTCAGCTGGGAGCCTGCTTGTCCCTCTGCCCCTCCCCCTTTTCATGCCCTCTCTCACTCTCTGTCTCTCAAATAAAAAAAACAAACTCTTAAAACAAAAGGTAAATAGTGTTTCACAAAGTCATGGCTTTCAAACTTTCTTTGATATCACAATCTTCAGTGAGAATCTGGTAAACATACCTATATATATACATGCTATAAATCATGTATGTATCTATATATACACTCACAATGTTTTGTGAAATTTTATATATATATGTAATTTATAGCATGCATGTATATATATGTTTAACAGATTCTCACTGAGGATTGTGATAGCAAAGAAAGTTTAAAAGTCTGATGTACAGTATCTAACATTGGAAGGGCTGATATTTCAGGCATATGTGCCCATGGTAGAACCCCAACCAGTACATTAGTGACAGTGTATCAGTTATCTGTTGCCATAGTGACACTGCATAGCAAACAACACAAAACCTCAGTGGCATCCAACACAAGCATTGGTTTCTCACATGCTTACAGAGTCAACTACACAGCAATGTTCAGCATCTGGCTGCCTCACATGTATGGAAACCAGTGGGTTATCAGCTGATCTAAGATCTGAGTGGCTGGGATGACTGGGGCAATTTGAGTGAGTGTCTCTCATCTTCTAACAGACTAGACTTAGCATGTCCTCATGTTGATGGCATGAGCAAAAGGACTTGTGCAAACACTTTTTAAGCCTCTGTTTGCATCATGTTTTCTAATTTTGCATTGACCAAAGCAAGTCACCCAGCCAAACCCAGAGACAAGATGGGGGAAGGCATGGTAACTTGACAAAGAACATGGGTCATTTTTACAGTTTGCCACAACAATGAGCAATGAAGTTGGATTTGCTTTGATTGATTCTCTCCCCAGACTATTGGTCTTCTCTTCTCTGATCTTCGTTCTCAACATCCAGTGCCTAGAACTCCAGAGGGTATGGCAGGAGCCTCTCTTCCCTTTGCAGACTAACAGGTAGAAGAGTTACAGGTGGTAGGCAAGTAAGTGCCCTCAGGAGACAGACTAAAAGGGGACATGGGATATGAGTTAGGGACCTGGCATCTCCTGGTGAGGCAGGGCTGGAGTGAAGGAGAGATGGTATGAGGAAAGCTCTAGGAGGGCCCTGATGACAACTGGGAACATCCTTGTCCTAACTCTGCACTCGGTTCAAGGGGAAACTTCCAATCAACTTGGTCCAGCAATGGAAAGGGTTATCCCATGTGTGTTGTAGAAAGAAACCAGACTTCCAGTCTTGATACTGATGTGATCTTGGGTAAGTTACTTATCTTCTCTGGTCCTCAGTTTCCCCACTATAAAGGAAGGGGGATGACTACATGGGTTCTAAGATCCCTTCCAGCTCTCCTTCTCTGTCCCTTTCTGTGGTTGCCTTGCTCTTGGTACAGATGTGTTGCTTCAGTTCTCACTCTTCCCTCCAGTGCTCATGGCAGACAGAGTGAATCCATCCTGGCTTTTCCCTGCAAAGAGTGAATATTGCCTCAGAATTCTCCTCAACATAGTACTTGACCACTACTATTGATTAGAATACACAGGCAAGGTCAGCTTTGTCATACTTATTTGGTAAGACTGGAGGAAGCATTTCTTTCTCTGTTTCTCTGTCTCTGTCTCTCTCTTTAAACTACTAGGAGGCCATGGAATCTATCCAAGCAGCTGGACAAGCAGCAGTGTATTCATTTTAGATTAATTTAGAGAAGCACACTGGGAAATGCTTGGGCTGCTCCTTGCAACAAATTTGGAACCTTTTAAAAGCTTACATAAGCTGTAAAATCTCCCCATGGTGGGAAGTTTTTAGTAGACACTGAGGGAAGGGAGAGGAGTTGACTCTTCCAATGTCACCATACTTTTGACCATATAACATATAACCATAACCAAAATAAGTAAGAATGACTCCAGGTAAAGGGGAATTTGAGGGTCACATTTAAGGTACTAACAACTTGAACTAAAATAACCCACTCTGATTTTTAGACTCTCCAGAGGAGAGACATGAGTGATAGTGAACAGTATAGGTCTTGAAGTCCACATGCTTCCACAGTCTACTCATCTGTCTGTGTTCCTTTGGGAGCTGACCCAGAACCTCAGGCAGAAGCTGGGCAGTGAAACATTGAGCTGGGCAGTGAGTGACCAGGTGAGCAGCACAGACAGCCTGTGTTGGGATCCTGGTTCCAGCAGTTGCTAGTTGCGAGAAGCTGGGAAAGTTCATTGGTCTCCCTGTGCCTCAGTTTCCTGATCTTTAAGATAGGGATCATAATAAGATCTCCCTTACAGAGTTGTGAAGATTAACGGAAACATGCAGATAAGGTACCCAGTGACCAGCTCACAATACACTCAATAAAGTTTGGATGGTAGGGGCAGTGCTGCCTAAGGCTGCAGTAATTACTTTAAAATTGAAGCTACTCTTTTAATCTCCCTACTTCGAATATGGCTAAAACGACCATCGATTTTAAAGCCATGGCTGAGGGTGGTTCCAGAGTTCCTGGGACAGTCACCCAGGCCCCCATCCCCCCACCTTTTTTTTCCTCTTCTTCCTTATGCTATGATCCTTTTGCACACAAATGCTGTCACCATCTAGGTTCACTGGAGAACTCCCTGTAGCCTGCCCCTTTTCATCTGGATGGTCTGCCACGGGATCGCCTAGATATCAACCCATAGAACTCCCCAAACCCTCTGGAGTTATTTTCTCTTTCAGAATCTTAAGACCACAGGATCATATCTATTTTCTGAAGCTGTAGAGACAGCCGCTCAAGGAACAGATTTTTCAAAAGGATACTTTATTCGATTAATTAGTCAATTCCCTTGTCGTAGATGTGAAATTACCCCTAAACCATCCCGACTGAGGAGACTCTTACAGTGAGAAGCACAGAGATGTTGGGTTGTAACAATAGGAGAGCTCATTTGCAATGCAAATGAGCAACCAGCAGGCAAATGAATCCTTATGGGAAAACCACTCTAATCATAAAAACCACTTGCTTTGGGGAGACTGCAATGTAAGGACAAACAGAATCATAGCTCCATGAATCCCCTCTAATATAGGATATTAGAGAATTATCCAGGTAATTTTCTATGAAATTGCATTTGAGTGAAGCAAAATGCATTGCTGGGCAATAGATAATATCTTTAAAATTTGACTCCACAGTTGTAGACTGAATTATTTATGTTTGTCACTATAGCTATGATAGTTTGGAAATAAAATAGTCAGGCTTTTCTCCCTGTTTTTATTTGTAGGAAAACAAGTCATTCAAGCTTTTTAGTGATACAATGTGACTTGCTGTCGATGGCAGTTACGAATTTTCAAGCTCTGCCAAGCACAGGAGTACCCAGAAGGGACATATGTTTTCTCTGCTTTGTGTTCCAAATTTGCCTTAAAAAACATGCAATTATGTGAAGGCCTGATTTATATTTTCAAGGAAAAGCACAATAATGGCTCTGTTTTGTAGCCATGTTTCTCCAAAACGTATTTATATTGCTGCCTTTTCAAAAGAAGTTGGCTAATGATCATTGGATTTTTGATTTCCGTCATGACATATGAAAATTTGATGAGGTCTGTGAGATTTAAGAACTGTTTTTCTTAAGTGCAATGGAAATTTAGTTAACATAGTTTTGTACCGCAAGCCTGAAAAATACTTACCTTTCATCCGTTTCCTTATTTTTGTGGAAAGTGGGAAAAGGGGATGCAGGAAAAACTGCAATTTGTAGCTAGGATGAAACAGAAATGACCAGGATAACAAGGAGTAAACCTTGAAAGACTGGAAAGCTGTAGGCGGGTCATGAGTGTAGGAGGAAGCAGGGAGAGATAGAATATTTGCTGGGGATGGAGTGATGGCTCTGGGGAGAAAGTGAAGCTTTTTAGTTACATTTTATACTTAAATGAAAATTACCATAAAGCCCTTTATAAATTGTATAATCACTTTGGGTTGTAGATTTCATGCCCTTCATGATTACTATTAATGATAGCGTTCACACTACTCTGTCAGCAGCATTTCTAGTCAATTTATTGAGAGAAGATGAGCTAGTCTCTTTCTGGATTGGGGAGCCCCCTCCTGGGAGGTAGGGCAATTTTTTGTTGTTTATTCTCTTTCAGTAATGGAAATAGAGAAAGGTCAAAGGCCAATTTCACATAATAAGGGAGTTAGTGGACAAATAATTACACAGAATGGAGTGTCAGGAAATTTTGAAGCGAAGAGGAAAAGGTATCAGGGACAGTGGAAAGACAGAAGGAAGGATAACATATATGCAATGTTTTGATTGCCTTGTACAAATCTAGAGTCATTTTATTAGTTTAGGAATATAAATACTTTATGTAACATATAGGCTCATAAAGTATTTATATTGTATATTTAAAATCATAAAGGCTCAGAAAAATGCAATGTAAAAAAATGGAAATAATAGCATGTCTTCTCCATAATTTTTCAATCTTAAGGGAAATAATTTTCAAATGCTTTAAAAAATTGTTTCACTCCCTGGCATTCACATCTAGGGTGCAGGAAGAGAAGTCACATGCTCTTAGAGATGCCGTCTTGTTAGGCCTCAGATTCACATACATTTTTCTCGTATGTATTGTGTGTAAGCCTGGTAAACCTCTCATCTGCTTTTTTGGATCTAGAGAAGGTTTGGTCCAAGATGATTTTGAATTCATTCAGTGGCCATAACTTTTGTTGGGTGAGTGAAATGGTCCCTCAGTGTGGTGGAATCATCTTTCATACTATTGAGATCATTCCCACAGTGAGCTTTTTAATATTACCTTTTGGGTTCGGGTCTTGCCGAAAAAGCCCTACAGGGAAATTTTAATAAAATCTTCAGGTAGAGTGTTTTCCCATTCTAGAGCTAGGTTTCCAATTTTGTTCCTTGATAAAAGCAAATAAAAAGTAATTATGGGATCATTCAAGACAGAATTTGAAAGGTACTTCAATTTTATAAAATGATGGGTCTCTCAATGGCTTTGGTGTCAGTCTGAGTTTTATGGTAAAGGCCCCCACCTTGGAACCTTGGAGGCAGGTCATAGTGATTTCAGAGAATGATCCTATTGGGGAAATAGCCAATTCCATCCTTTATTATCTTTTTCAAACCTCATGAGATGATGCAAGAACACCAGAGCTTAACTTGGCTTTACCCACTGGTCACAGTTTATTCATTCATTCTAAGCCAAAAGTTTAGAGATTTTCAATAATGAAAGCCAAATTGTTGAGATAGTAGCTCAGAGACTGGAGGTGAGAGGAGGCATCCTCTGGTGGTCTGTTTATTGAGCTAAGGACAGGTGACTAAAAGATGGCCCATTTCCTTAACACCAAGAACCTCTAGCCATAGCTTCAGAAAATGTACCCCCCAAAAAGAGATTCCAGATCACATCCCCCTAGACCTGCCTCCTCCTGGTTCAGCCTGGGGTGAGACAGAATGGGGTGGGTTGGAGGGGGGGTGACACAGAGGATGTGCACAGGATGCCTGACAGGAAAGAGAGAACCTTTGGAATATGATGTAGCAAAATATTTTCAGTCTCCCTTTGCCCATTTCTGTCCAGGTCATGATAAGTCTGTGCCTATCTTCTCCTTTCCTCCTACTACCTCACCACCTTTTTCTTCCTTCCAGCCCCGTCCAGCCAATTTTCCTCCAAAACTGGGCACTGAGGAGTCAGTTGAATTGGAATAGAAACTAGGAAAAAGGAGGGTTGAAATATCCTAAGAGTTACTCGGAGGCTCAGCTATCTCATTGGCCTCTCATAAAGAGAGAAATTATGGGTTTCCAGAAATTGCATCTTATGGGCATTATCATTAGTATTATGTGTTTTTAAATTTATTTTCTTTTTGTTTTGATGAGATCGAACATCAAATGACCCTAGAAGAGCTACAAAACTTAAGTGCACTCTTTCAGGTAGGAATTGACCAGGTGAGCTGTCTAAATATTCATCTGGGTAATTCGATTCTCTCTTTGATGGTTGATTTTTCAGTGAAAAGTATAATCCTTTTAATTCCTATAAAATAGCAGTGAGGAATAAATTCGCCTTAATTGTCATCTTTTAATGGAATTAGAAACAAGTTGTGAATGCATCAGAGAAATGAACAAAAGGGATACCGTGTGAGAAGTTGACAGGGTTTAGGTAAGTCTAATTAGACATTTGATCTTTTGGGCTCTTGCTCCTAGACTAAACAAAATGCAGCTATGTTAATCATTAATTATTCTTTTTCCCTCCTAGGAGTATGAAAAGAGAGGAAGACAGCTGCTGGACGTGGAAACTTTCAAATGCATAATGAAACAGAGTATGAGGTCACAGAATAAAGTAAATGGATTTTATAAATGTCGGATCATTGAAACCACAGTTAAAACTTTACCTGTATGAATGAATTGGGCTTGATGTTCTATCTGTAAGATCAGTCTCAGCTCTAAATGGTGATTTCTGCTAGTATCTACCTGATCCACAGAACAGTTTATTTGGGAAAATATTTTTAAATTATTGAGAAGATGCTAGACCAGCAAGAGATTTAGAGACTTATTGAAAAGGAGAGAAAGGCTCTTGTTCCATCAATAATTATTTCTGTAGACAGTCCCCGATTTATGATGTTTGACTTTAAGATGGCGTGAGAGCCATGCATAGTTAATGGAAACCACACTTTGAATTTTTATCTTTCTTCCAGAGCTAGTGATATGCAGGCTGATCCTCTCTCATGAAGCTAGACAGCAGCCACAGCACCCTGTCAGCCATGTGCTCACGAGGGTCAACAGCTGACAATACACTGAGAACCATTCTGTTTGTCATTTTCAGTATAGTACTCAACACGTCACTATAAAATAGACTCTGTTAGAAAATTTGGCCCAACTGGAGACTAATGTAAATGTTCTGATCGTGTTTAAGGTGGCCTAGGCTAA
This sequence comes from Leptonychotes weddellii, assembly GCF_054177405.1. NCBI lineage: Eukaryota > Metazoa > Chordata > Mammalia > Carnivora > Phocidae > Leptonychotes > Leptonychotes weddellii. The sequence continues at coordinate 111,430,976 of NC_138371.1, forward strand.
GCTATGATGTTTGGTAGGTTAGGTGTACTAAATGCATTTTCCACTTATGTTATTTTCAACTTACAATGGGATTATCAGTATGTATTGCATCAAAAGTTGAGGAAGATCTGCATATTTGTTGTTTCCAAAGAGCATGGACCTCCCTTCCACACCCGATCTGCTGGCATGAAATAGTTTAAACATTCCCTCTGCCATATTGGTTAGCCCAGTTGTTAGCTCAGAATATGAAATCTTAATGAATGGCCATTCGGGCTCCTATAACAAAATACCACAAACTGGGTGGCTTACAAATAACAAATATTTATTCCTCACAGTTCTAGGGACTAGAAGTTTGAGATCAGGGTCAGGTGAGGGCTCTCTTCCAGGTTGTAGACTTCTCCTTGCGTCCTCATGTAGCAGAAGGGACTTGGGAGCTCTGAGGGATCTCTTTCCTAAGAACACAGATATCATTCACAAAGCCTCCATCCTCATGACCTAACCACCGCCCAAAGGCCCCACCTCCTAATACTATCACATCAGGCATTAAGCCTTCAACCTATGAATTGGGGTGTGGGGGACAAAAACATTCAGTCCATAGCAATAAATAAGGTTATATTCCTCAGATAAAATATGTATTATAAAAGGAGAAGCTCTTTAAGCACTACGTGCTAAGGTTTCCTGATTGTATCTTAAATTATATATAAAAACAAACTCAAGGTAAAGCTCTTTGATCTTGTCCCTGGGATTTGAACAAAAACATGCCCCTTCTAAGTGCAAAGCCCACAGTTTTAATGACTACAGTACAAGTTTAGGTGTGTTTAAAATTTCTTCTACAATGAGAAGTGATCATTAAATGGAACCTATTTTTAAACAGTCTCCCCTCTATTTGTGCAATATTATACAAAGAACTTCTGTTGGGGGAAGAGATAGGAGTGTCTTAAATGGATAAATCCTTGGGCGTTTTGCCAACATTCTAGATCTTTTTAACCAAAGCACTCTAATTATCTACATTTTTAGAATGCCTGCCCACCTAGTCAGCCACTCATTCCCTTATCCTCTCATTCATTCATTCATTCATTCATTCATTCAACAAATCTTTACTGGGGCAATATTCACTTAGTAAATATTTACTAAGGGGCTTTATTTTAGCCCCTGTGCACACAGTCAGTCAAGATAGGGCCTAGAGCCACTCTAGAATTAAGCGTGGGTGCCATGGGGGCATGTCAACCACACCAGTGAGTCAGGCCTGAAGGAGATAAATCTTGGGCTGAGTTTTGAGGAATGAAGGGAATTGCTCCATAAAGGAGGGACAGACAGGCAAGGCCTTCAAGAAGAGGAAACAGCATTCCCAGAGGCACAAAGGCAAGGACCAGCATGATGCCTGTTACATACATCTAGGGGAATGTGTGCAAAGGAATGTGGGACAAAGATCAGATTATTTGGGACCATTTGTACTAAGCTTAATTTTATACAGTATATCACTGAGGATCCATGAAGCCATGTCTTTCTTTGCTTATTTATCAAATAACTAATTGATTTTTGACTATGTGACCACACTGTCTTAGGGTCTTTTCATATTTCATTTCATTAGTCTCCAGAATATCATAATAACATCATTCAGAAGGCATTATTATTATTTTGTAACTGGAAAGACAGAGGTTTAGAGAATCTGAATAACTTGCCTGAAGTCCCTACTAAGGAAAGCATTTGGGATTCAAACTCTGGTCTGCAACTAATGCACAATATGTCAGTTAAGATTATGTTCATCTACAGAGTGACAGAAAATGCTAAGCCACCAAGACTGAAGAAAGATAAAGATTTTCTCTCTCTCATGCAAAAAGTCAGATGGTCAAAGGGCTTCATGAAATCATCGGGAAGACTTATCCTGCTTTGCTTCTCTCCCACCTTCAGCATGTGGACTCCTCTTCATGGCTCAGGATGGCTGCTCAGACTCTAGCCAACATACTCTTATCCCAGGCAGCAGGAAGGGAGAAGGGGCAAAGAGAGCTCTACTCCTTCCCTTTAAGGACAATTCCCAGAAGCTGCCTGTGACATTTTTAACTTTTTTAGTCAGAAATTAATCGTGTGTCATATTTAGCTGCAAAAGTTGGCAGGTAAATGTGGTCTTTTTTCTGAGGAGGCCTGTATCCAGTTAAAAGTTGTATGTTTTTTAGTAAGGAAGAATAGCTAAGAGGAACAACTAACAACCCCATGTCTTCTCCATTATTCTGGGGTTTCATATTCTAGTACTGGCTAAAAACCAGGAACTATCTCCTTTGTTCTTTCTAGGAAATGTTGACTTAGTCACAATTCAATGCCAAAAAGGGGAGGGGGCACTAAAGAATAACATTTAGGAAGAGCACAATGTATAGGATGAGCATTTTAGACAGAGGTGGCATCTATAGGAAGAGGAGTCTTAGTCCCCAAGTCCACTAAGCCCTTGGTTTTGGCGGGGAGAAGAGAAGGCAATGCCCTATTTTCTTATTTCTGTACCTTTGCATGCACTGTTCCCTTTGCCTAGAATGCTCTCCTCCCCTTTTTTGGCTTAAGTAATGACTGTCTCTGAATTCTGATTCTTTTTTTTATATTCCCAGAATCTAGCACCATGTGTGGCACATGCAGGTGCCCAATAAATGCTGAATGAATGAATGATGTTAAGGCAGTGCAGCCATTGTGGACTCGAAGGGGTCTATCTTAACTTTCCTAGAAGTCAATAGATGCTTCTCCTTTCAACTTGATAGTGGTCCGTAGTTACCTGTAGCATAGAACTAATCATTTTGCATTACACTGTTTGCTTGTTTGTGACCCCACTATACAGTGAATGCTGCGAGGGCAAGTAACATATCTTTCAGCTCTGAGGCCTCAACATCTGGCACAGGACTTGGCATACCATTGGTGCTCAACTTGTGTTTCTTCCATGAATGAATCAATGTGTGGAGGAAGTAGTCCAATGTTCTTCAGAATCCCACATAATCACGCTGAGAAAGCAGTACCTTGGGCAGAGCCTGTTTATGCATAGACACATGCCCCCACCCCCAAAGAGAGACCATCTGATGACACATGCCCTGCCTGAAGGCCAACTCTTGCCATGGCTTGTGACACTGCATGACCCTTGTCTGGTGTACCTTGTCTGGAGCTCCAAGATGCCCAGGCCTACCCAAAGCTCTCCCACGCTCTGCTTGGTGGTGACAAGGTGGTCTGAGTGGGCATCCTAAGCTCAGGCAGTGATTGCTTTCATCCTGAGTTTTCCTGTTTCCATTCCATCTGTGGCCCTACACTCTTCTTGAGGTCATCTCTCTGGGTGTTTTGGTTTGTTTGGACATTCATTTCAAAAACCTTTGTTAGATATTATGTGCATGGTATTGTCTAGTTGCCATGGTGAAGTCTGCACTGTCAGCCTCCCCCAGGAGTATGATATGTCTCCATCTGGGCATGACTTAGAGGGAAGTAGGGTTGAGCTGAAGTCTACAGCCAGGGCCTTTCCTTACAAACTCTACACTGACACTGAGTGTTGATTCACCAAGAGGCAAAGCCTTGATGTCTTGAACATCAGGCCTCATCTTATTTTCTCCCTTTTACTGCTATTACTACACAATGGCAAACACTCATGGGACTTATAAGAGAAAAGCCAACATCTCGCTCTCCCAAATAGACATATAACCTTACTATTTCTGTTGAAGGTACCTTCTACATACATTCCTGAAATTACAGAATCTTGGAGTTTGAAAGGACCTTAGAGGTCACTTAGTATATAGCCCCTTCAATACTCAAATTTTCTTCTCTGCTAAGCCATGAGTCAGCATATGCTTGAATACCCTCAACTAAAGAAAACATAATGCCATACAAGGCAACTCATTTCAAGGCTAGAGAGCTCTGACCTTAGAAACTTTTCTCCCCTTTATGAGCTGAAATTGGTTTTTATTGACATTCTACCCATTAGCTCAATTTCTATTCTTTTGAGCCACCATAACAAAATACCACAAACATAGTATCTTAAAACAAATACATATTTATTATCTCACAGTTTTTAGAAGTTAGGAATCCAATCATGACTTAGCTAGGTTCTCTGCTTCAGGGTGTCTCATGAGACTGCAACAAGGTGGTAACAATGGCTCGGGTCTTATCTGAAAGCTTGACTGGGGAAGGATCCACTTCCAAGCACATAGGGTTGTTGCCATGATTCAGTTCTTTGCTGGCTGTTGGCCAGAGGCTGCCCTCAGTTCCTTGCCATGTGGGCCTCTCTGTAGAGCAGCTCACAACAGGGTAGCTGGTCTCATCAAAGCCAACCAAGGAGAGAGTCTGTTAGTTAGGCCAAAGTTAGGATCTAATCAAGGAAATGGCATTACCCTCTACATTAGGTATTCTATTGGCTATAAGCAAGCTACTCAAGAAGAGGGGATTACATAGGCCATGAATACCAAGAAGTAGGGATTATTGGGTCCATTTTATAATCTGCTTACTACTACCACACAGAAGTAATCTACTCTCCCTCTCATAAAATAATCTTTCTAATACTCAAAAATAATTTTCATGACTTGCATGTCCTCTTCTTTTGGGATACACCTAAGGGCACACCCTTACCACCCAACTATTGTCCTTGGAACTTTTTGTTTTGCTGTTATCTAAAGTGGGGTCCCTAAACACAGTCCAGTCTTTTAGCTGGAATTGACCAGGGTGGAGAGGGATCTCCTGGGAGCACAGGGACTGAGAGACACCAAGCTCTTCATGCTAATTAGGGCTTCATTTCAAAAATATAAGTTCTACGATCCCCAGTCTCTCATAGGGGGAAGAGTTTTGGGGTCAGCACACTGACCTCCAACTAACAGTCCTAGTAATGTTTTGGAGCAGGCATTCCAGAGATCTTTGAGTATTATGCATTTTAATATAAAATTCATAAATTGGAAAAATTAAGATTTCCCCTCCTTCTGCATCCTCTCCCACAACAACTTGGTGAAGAGTTTACTCCTGTGAAGTCTATAAATAGATTTACTTTTTTCCTTTCCAGAATATTGAACAAATAGAACAACTTTTCATGAAAATAGACTATGAATCAGTGGGCAGAATTCAATGGGTAAGTTGGGTTATGTTTTCTAAATCAAATTTTGAGATTAGTAAGGAAAACACATAAAATGTTAGTTCTGAGCCTGTTCCTTTCTGGAGTATGCTATGCCCCTCAGTGCTTTTGTCAACTTGAAACTGAACCAAAGGGATATGCATGTTCACAATTTTCAAATTTTGTAATGTCAGATTATACTTGGAATAGTTTAACTAGGGATTTCAGTAGCTAAGTCAAGTTCTAAGAAGGGTTTCCTAAAACTAGGGAATAAAGGATACATTTGTCACCTTACCCCAAAGCAAACATGAAACACCAGTGAGCAAGAAATTCTACGAGCAAAAAAAACACCTGATGATAATCAGATCAGTTAACACATGTAAAGTATTTAGAACAAAGAGAGTCACAAAGTAAATTCTCAACAAATACCATCATCATCATCATTATTAATATTACCGAATTTGAGTACTGTGATAATAAGGAGCTGAGACATCTGCTTTACTTTAAACATTCTCTGCCATTGTGTCTGTCAGTGCCCTTCTATTGTTTCAGGATGAATTAAGTTCTAAAATGACAACTTGAGCAGTAAGATACCTCTATTCAGACCTTGGGCCAATTCCCCAACCAAATCAAATGCAAGTGTTTACATTATCATCTGACTTGAATAGGAAGTCAGGATTCCAGAGAAGAGAAGGGAGGCTCTAATGAAGTGAGGCTTTGGGGGAAGTGGAGAGAAAAGAAATGTTCCCAGACCCTACAGTATCCCCACCCCTTCCCTCTGACTGCAGACTTCTTTTCCCTAGTTGTACAGCTGAGATCCTAAATGAGGCATATACTGGTGGGTGGGAACTGTGAAGTCTGACCGATAAGGACTTCAGTCTCTGGTCAGCCACTGACTAGCTGTTTGATCTTAGGCAAGCTATTTAACCTTTCCAAATTTGTAAAAGGGAAGAACAATAGTCTCTATCTCATACAGTTTTCATGAGAATTAAAAGGAAGGTCTATGTTGCATAGAACATGGTATACTGTCAATCAAAACTACCACCACTATCCTCCTCCTCCTCCTCCTCATCATCATCACCGCCACCATCTTCTTTAGAGAGAGAGACACTGGGGGTGGGGAAGGGAGCCCAAGCTGGGTAACAGACTTCCAGCCTCAACTGAACAGACACATCCCAGTTATTACCCTTGCGTTTTTGGCATGCTGGTGAACTAGTGAGTACTAATAATTATGTCATGTCCAGGGAAGGAATTACCCATACTCTGATGGTAAAGAGAAGTTTTGAAAGAAAGGAATATAGTAGATGTTTAATGAATTTTCCTTTATCCTCCAGGATGGCTTCTTCACGCATCTACAGGTAGAGTATTCAGAACAAGCGGATGCTTTGGCCTGACAGAAAGGTTTCCTTCCAGCTGCCTGCTGTGCTGCAGGGGCTGTCATATGGGGGTCCCGTGCTGCACATTCTCTCTATGCCTGATGACACCTTAATCATGATCAGAGAAGATGGAGTGATTTATTTCTGGTCCCTGCAGCTGAAGTTGAAAAGAAGAGAGTTTTTGTATGTGATTTTCATTTGATAAGGATGCTGAGTGCTCCGGTTTGATTTTATTTGCTATTTTAAACTGCTCTTCAAGTGGTATGATTACAGAAATTGTGTCCTTGAATGTAACATATTCATGTTGGCTTTTGCTAGTCTATAGAATGCAAATAAAATATGATCTCTATATGTAGTACAAGATAATGCTTCATTTTGCTTCTAAAATCAGATGGAGTAATGAATTACACATGACTCCATCATGTAATTTATCATATGTCTTAATGAATCACAAACGGAAAAGAATTTCCCATTGTTTTTTTTTCCTGTTGATGATTATTTCAGTTTAGGCAGCTATGCTAGGGTTTGTCTTCTTATTGAATCACAGAATCAGAAATTCAGAAGGCAAAAAGCATTTGGGAAGTAGACTTAGGATAGGAATAAAAATGCCTGACCTGTTCCAGAATATATCCTGTCTTTAAAGTCATTTCTTTTTTTATTATCTCATTCAACAATAGTTGAGCCCCTGACATAGCCTAGGCTCTCTGCTGGGTACTGGGAAAATAGAAACCCATCTCGGCCCTCTGGAAACTTATCATCTACACTAGAAGTTACAGCTATCCTAGACCCCTCAGGCTGCCAAATAAGCCCTCCTTAGAGCGAGGGAATAAAGGTGGCTCTTTGAATCTAGCAGGTTCTTTATACTTGAAGGAAAGCATCAATTTTTATTTTTTATTTATTTATTTATTTATTTTTTAAAGATTTTATTTATTTATTTGAGAGAGAGAGAATGAGAGAGAGAGAACACATGAGAGGGGATAGGGTCAGAGGACGAAGCAGACTCCCTGCCGAGCAGGGAGCCCGATGCGGGACTCGATCCCGGGACTCCAGGATCATGACCTGAGCCGAAGGCAGTCGCTTAACCAACTGAGCCACCCAGGTGCCCAGGAGAATATCAATTTTTAAAAAAACTCTAATCTTAAAGATGTTTATTGTCAAACTGTCTTATCATTAAAAAGGCATATTCTTATTTATTTGCACTCTTCAGCACATTAGGACAAGTCCATGAGTCGGAAGCCCAGGTGGGTGACAGATGTCATCAGCATGCCACAGTACAACAAACTGATCGTAGGGACTGGGTGAGTGCCTGCAGCTCTTCAATTGGAAGTAAACAATCCTTGTGTTATGAAATTCATTTCCATGTGTCAGTTTACCCAGACACATACACATCTGTGGTATTTAAAAGTCATGAAGCCCCTTTTAAAACATGCTAGAACTCATAATATCAGTCAAAGCTACTTTGCAAAGTTAGGGTCTTTTTGGCCCCTTGCAATGATGTCATTGCCTCCAACACCGACAGAGGCCCTCTCTTGGAATGCTTCCAGAGTGAAAGTATGGGCCAATGGGGAAAAAAATCAGTCTTGTGACCTTTTAGCACATTTTATTTCAGATTCAAAATAATATGCCTATTTTATTATCCACCAAAATTCAATCCATAGTGCTTTGGACTGATTAAAAAAAAATCTACAGTAAAAAGATAATGCTTATAGCTGAAGAACCTCAGAAGAATGGATCTGAGGCTGGGAAGGAAGATCCTGAAGGTTTTGATCATGTCAACACAAGAAAAATGAACAGGCACCATCCTGGGTTGCTTGGTTAACCACAGTAATGGGCCACAGCGAAGGGAGTGTGGCTTGGTGGGAAGGAAATTTGGAAAATTTCAAATCAAGGGTAAAGCAAAAAGTTCAACACAAGGGAGGGGATGTGGGGGTAGGGGTGTGAACTGTGATCCAGGGCTGGGGGACTGAGGAGTCAAGCTGCTAAACACAGGGCTCTGGGGGCATGGCTAAAGGAAGGAGTGGAGCTTGAAGGGGATTCCCACAGCCCTGCCTACAGGGAATCCCCTGACTCCCCCCAAGCTAGGGGTCTCTCTTCTCCACCTGGTCTCCTCCAGAGGCCCCTAGTTCCTTAGTCTTCAACCACTTTAATGAACCAACAGTTAACCCAACCTCAGATAATCGAAGCTATTAAATACAATCAAGTTTAATGATAAATCTAATAATTAAAATATATTTGTTTATAGAGTAAGATGTATTAATATAATTAATATTAACTACTAAAAAGCAACAAGCCTGAGTGTATACATTCAGCCCAGTTTGGTTTAAAAGCCATGCCCAATAATTTAATTATCGTGTCTTTTGCACACATAGCAGTTCAGAGATCGCTCAGTAACCTACTAGAGACTCTCTGAGCTGACAAATTCAGAAGATGAGGCAAGGCTTATGACACCTGGAGGCAGGAACCACTAGAGCTGCATGGCAGGTGAAAAGGTGGTGGAAAAAAGACATTTTACACTGAGGGAAAGGCAAGACTTTGGAATTTAGAGAGTGACCTCTGTTCATTCTATACCAACAGGTCAAGCAGTAAATTGTGTTTCTTATAGCCACAAACTTGCTCTTCTCTTAGTCAGCTCCAAGGTAGACAAGCTAACACAGGAGGGAAGGGGTCAAGAGTGCAAGTTGGAAAGGTGGGAAATTAGGGGAGCACTGAGTTAACCCCTTTGTTTCTAGAAAGAGGCCTCGGCCCTGCACCTTGTAGATCTAACCATCTTTAGTATCTGCAACAAACAACAGCTCACATTTGTGAGCCCTTAGCAAGTCCCAAGAAACTAATCACTTTCTCACACATCCTTTTGTTCAATCCTCGTAACTCTCCTGAAAGACAGGAGATCCCCATTTCACAGATGAGGGGACTAAGTGGTAAGCTGGGATCTGACGCCCCAACTACTGGCATCCAGAGCTCATATTGTTGAAAGCTGTGCCAGCCTCCTGATGGAGAAGGATAAGCCAGGGTGGTTTAGAACCAGGCAGAAGAGATGTCCCCAGATGGTGGGACAGGGGAGGGAGATCTCATGTTCTGCCAGAGGGGTTGCTCAGTAGGGTAGGTGTTTCACTGGCCACGTGTCTCTGCTTTGTAGAATCCATGAAATATAAAAACTGTTCTACAAAAGTGAAGTGGGAAATTTAAGTTTACTCCAACGGTGCTTGATCTTTGAACAGAAACCGTGAAATCCAGCTGTATGAACTCTCCACCCTGGAGCCTTACTGTCAGAGTGGTGACCTGGTAGCTGTTGCTCTGAAACTGGACTTCTGGTAAGAGCATCTCTAGGGCCAGGCAGGCCTCACGGGGGCGCTCTCTCCTGGCCACTGGGACCTTCTCTCCTCTGCCCTTGGGAAGTTCCGTTCAATCCTGTTCAATCAGTAAATGTCAGGGCTTCCATGCAGCCTGTCGTGACCATGTCTCACATCATAGTACTACCCAGAAAGGAGGGACCTTCCTGCATCAAATCGGGAAAGGGAAGCCCAGAGAGGTGAAATGATTATTAGAGACATGTAATTATGAATTCATCTGTTTTAAATGTGACTGGATTAATTTTCTTAAAACTCGACTTTGACCATGTTACTCTGCTTTGTAATGGTTGCCAGTTCCCTCTCCAAAAATATCCACACCTTCAGAGAACATCTAACCCCTACTGCCTTTTCAGCTTCAGCCCCTCTGAGTCTTCAGGCCTCCCAAGCACCAACAGAGCTAAGCAGAGACTCTCAACTTGGGCCAGGCATTGTCACCACTATGGTGCTCCTGGTGCTGCCCCCTTCCCCAACCATCCATCCCACCATGTTTCTTGAGACCCTACTAAGCACCCTCATTGTTGGATGTGGGACATATGCATGAATGAGACAAGATTCTTAGGGGTTATCACAGTCTCACAGAGTAGGTGGTTCCTGCTGAAATCCTACCATTCTTCATGGCCCAAACCTCCCTGGATTCCCCTGAATCTCCTCCATATCCAAAAGCCAACATCTCCTAGAGGCCTCCCCAACCTTTGGCACTGGTGTCCTGCATGTCACGAGGCACAGTTCCTGAGTGACTCACAGGCAGCACTGGTGCCTTAGTCTTTGCTGTGTGTTCTCCGACACCTACACACCGACTGGCAGGTTCATAGCAGGCTCTCAAGAAATGTTTGTTGAATGAGCAAGTCAGAAAACTCTTACATGAGTTTTATTTTGCCTTTCCCTCCCTATTCTTCCTTTTTCTTCTCTCTCTCTCTCTCTCTCTCTCTCTCTGTGTGTGTGTGTGTGTGTGTGTGTGTGTGTGAAGGGAGTCCTTTGCTATGGGCTAGGGATTCAGGAATTGAACACACAGGACACCTAGTCTCAAGAGGAGTGCAGTCTGGTGGACGTGAGTGTGTTAGTCTCCTTGGGCTACCGTAACGAAATATTTTAGACTGTGTGGCTTAGGCAACAGAACCTAATTTTCTTATAGTTCTAGAGGATGGAAGTCCAAGATCAAGGAGTGGGCCTGTTCTATTTCTGGTAAGGGCTTTCTTCCTGACTCACAGATAGTCACCTTCTCACTGTGTCCTCACATGACCTTCCCATGATATGTATACATGGAGAGAGAGAAAGAGTGAGAGTACTATCTGGTGTCTCTTCTTATAAGAACACTGATCCTATCATAAGAATCTTACTTTCACGACTTCATCTACCCTAATTACCTCCCAAAGGCCCCGTCCCCAAATACCATCACACTGGGAATTAGGGCTTCAACATATGAATTCTGGGGGACACAAACATGCAGTCCACAACAGTGAATATTTACTGACATGGGTCGTGCTCTCTAATCATGTTATCTGTTTCTTGCTGAGGTGTTCATCTGGGATGGAGTCAGTGGTATTGGCTACACACCAGTCCCATCAACTAATGCGGTTGTCTGTTGATGATGTCATTGTTTGAGAGCCCCTCTTCTGTTGAAGGGCTATCCCAGGAGAGAAGGGGTGAGGTTTCAGATACTTCTCCGCTCCTATGATGTGGAGACTAGTTTTCTCTTTCTTTCTTTCATCTCCTGATGTTTAGCTTCCAGACACACCCAACAGAAAACCAATGTGAAACAGCACTTGTAGACCATTATAACTCCCACAGACTGGGCCTGGGGGTGTATTGGAGGGAGATGACCCTGTGTCACCCTAAAACCTCACTTAAGAGCTGCTGGCTTGATTCCTTACTGATTTCTTGCTAAGCAACCATAACATAAACTTTGCATTTTATCTCTATTTCATCTCACCACCCCCTCACACCCAGACCTAATCACTTAGAGCAATATTAGAACCAACATGGTATTTATCATAATATCCTGGGAGAGTAGTGTTCTGGTAAGTACAATGAGAGCTAGTTACAGGGACTGAATGCTCCAGGGAGCATTAATCATGGTGTCTGAGTGCATTTGTGGGAGCACATTGTAAACTAATTGCCATGTATGGAGCTCACTCTATCATTACGTTTAATATACAATTTCACATACAATACAACTTGCGTTTTGTTGCTTTCACACTACTGTAGACACACTCTAAGGTATGCTTCAGCCTTAAAAATTTTAGATATAAAAGTAAAACAGGCAAGAGAAATATGTTTGATGAATGATAAATGCATCTGCCTAATAGAAACTTTGGATCATAGGAGACATTCAATAGCTAATTTTTGACTAAACAAATATGGAAAAAACAAGTAGTTTTTAATCCTGGCTTGACCTACTGCTAATTTGCCTGCTAACCTAGGGCAAGACATCACCTTCCGTAAACATAAACTGACAACAACAGAAGAAGAAGGAAAAAAAAACCCAGGGATATAACATCAACTTACCTCAGAAAATTTCTTGGAAGAAAAACTTAAGTTTTTCTATTGTTAAAACAATATGTCAGTAAAAGACCAAGTAGAGATTGGCTTTACTTCCCAAATTAGAGACATTCCAGTTGTTATGTATAAAAAAACATGTTTGTATCTTGAATACTAGTTCTCCATGAAATGAGCTCTGTAATATAGATTTAATAAATCTATACTTTCTCATAATGTTTGCACTCCAGTGGGGGCAGTAGACAAGTCAACCAACCAATCTTTACAGAATGAGAATTAAGTGCTGGATAGAGATGTGCATGAGGTATGAAGGCAGGGGTCCCACCCATTAGACTGGAGGAGAGATGGTGGCTGACAGCAAAGTCTCCACAGGGGAGTGATCGTTGAACTGGAGGACAAATAGGTAGTGGGCCAGGGACAGTAAGGGCCTTCCAATCCATGACAACAGTATGAGTATAGGTGGGGAGAGGGAGGAGTTGAAGTTTTTGGAGAAACTAGCATACTTTGGAATGAAGAACATTTAAGGAAAGAGAAGAAAAGAACATCAAGAAAGACAGACAATAGATTTGCTAATGAAGAGTCACCTATGCCCTGCTAAGCACTTTGTCTTGCATCCTCAACTCTATGTGGGTTTTATTTTATTTTAGTAAATATTTAATAGTCTACTTTTACTCAGTCTTAGAATAAGAAATAGAGTATTATATTGTATACTACAGCCAGCAATATATTTGAATTTTTTGGTCAACATGGTCAAATAATGGTAATTTTTTATTCAACCTGTTCTATAAAATACACATGAAGCTCACAAAACAGAATTTTGGTAGATTATAAATTTGGCCCCAAGAAATATATTAGCTCAAACATGTATCTAGCTTTTTATTTAATGACCACATTGCTTGCCTGATTTAGAAATACTCTTTGGGAGATGACAGTTTTAGAAGGTTTGGATTACATATTTTTTTTAATTTATTTTATTTATTGTTGTAAGAACACTTAACGTGAAATCTGACCTCTTAACGAATTTTTAAATGTTCAGTAAAGTATCGTTGACTATAGGTACAATGTTATACAGCTAGATCTCTAAGGCTTTATTCCTCTTGCTTAAATGAACTCTGGCCATTGATTAGCAACTCCCCATTTTCTCATCTCCCCAACTCTTTGATTATGTGAATCTGACTACTTTAGATACCTTATATAAGTGGAATCATGCAGTGTCTTTCTGTGACTGGCTTATTTCACTTCGCATAAAACTGTTGTTGCCTTTGCTTTTGCTATCCATGAAATCACTGCCAAGACCAATGTCATGAAGCTTTTCTCTAGAAGTTTTATAGTTTCAGGTCTTATGTAAGTCTTTAATCTATTTTGAGTTGATTTGTGTATGATGTAAAATAGGGGTTCAGTTGAAATATTTTGCATGTGGATATCCAGGTTTCCCAACACCATTGGATGAAGAGACTACCCTTTCCCCATTGTATATTCTTGGCACGCTTTTTGAAGATCAGTTGACCATATATGTGTGGATTCATTTCTGGGCTCTCTATTCTGTTCCATTGGTCTATACATCTGTCTTCATGCCAGTACCACAATGTTTCAATTATTATAGCTTAAAATTAAGAAGTATGATGTCTCCAGCTTTGTTCTTCTTTATCAAGATTTATTCGGTAATTTGTGGTTCCATATGAATTTTTAAATTTTTTTTTCTATTTTTGTAAAAAATGGCATTGGGATTTTGACAGGGATTGCATTGAATGGCCTTGGGTACTAAGTCTTCTAATCCATGAACACATATCTTTCCATTTGTTTGTGTCTTGTTTAATTTCTTTCATCAATGTATTACAGTTTTCTTTTTTTTTTTAAAGATTTTATTTATTTATTTGACAGAGAGAGACACAGCGAGAGAGGGAACAAAGCATGGGGAGTGGGAGAGGGAGAAGGAGGCTTCCCGCGGAGCAGGGAGCCTGATGTGGGGCTCGATCCCAGGACCCTGGGATCATGACCTGAGCCTAAGGCAGACTCTTAACGACTGAGCCACCCAGGCACCCCTACAGTTTTCAATATATAAATCTTTCACCTCCTTAGTTAATCTTATTCCTAAGTATTTTATTCTTTTCAGTCTATTTTAAATTGCATTGTTTTCTTAATTTCCTTCTCAGATAGCTAATTTTAATGTATAGAAACACAACTGATTTTGCGTGTTGATTTTGTATCCTGCAACTTTACTGACTGTTTATTATTTCTAATAGTTTTTTTTTAATGGAGTGTGCAGGGCTTACTATATGTAAGATCATTATGTTTGTAAGCAGGAACAATTTTAATTCTTCTTCTCTGATTTGGATGTCTTTTATTTCTTTTTCTTGCCTAATTGCTCTGGCTATATCTCCCAATACTGTGTTGCATAGGAATGGCAAAAGCAGGCATCCTTGCCCTGTTCCTGATCTTAGAGGAAAACTGTTTAGTTTTTCACTGTTGGGTATGATGTTAGCAGCAGGTTCTTCATATATGGCCTTTATTATATTGAGGTACTTTCTCTCCATTCCTAGTTTGTTCAGGGTTTTTAGCATGAAAAGGTGTTGAATTTTTTTTTTTAAGATTTTTATCTATTCATTTGAGACACAGAGATACAGAGAGAGAGAGCATGAGCAGTGGAAGAGGCAGAAGGAGAGGAAGAAGCAGACTCCCTGCTGAGTCAGGAGCCCGATGTGGGGCTCGATCCCAGGACCCCGGGATCACGACCTGAGCCGAAGGCAGACGCTTAACCATCTAAGCCACCCAGGCGCCCCGAAAAGGTGTTGAATTTTGTCAAATGATTCTTCTGCATGTATTGAGACAATCATGTAATTTTTATCCTTTATTCTGTTAATGTGATGTATTACATTAATTGATTTTCATATGTTAAACCATAATTCCATCCCAGGGATAAATCTCACTTGGTCATGGTGTATGATTCTTTTAATGTGCTGTTGGATTTGGTTTGCTAGTATCTTGTTGAAGATTTTTGTGTCTACATTCATCAGGGATATTGCCCTGTAATTGTCTTTTCTGGTGGTATGTGTCTGGCTGTGATATCTGGGTAATGCTGGCCTCATAAAATGAGTTTGGAAGTGTGCTATCCCCTTCCTTTTCTTTGGAAATGTTTGAGAAGGATTAGTATTAAATCTTTCTGTCTCTTTTTTTTTTTAAGGTTTGGTAGAATTCACCTGTGAAATCATCTGGTCCTGGGCTTTTCTTTGTAGACGGTTTTTGGTTACTGGTTCAAACTCCATACTAACTGTACATCTTGTCACATGTTCTATTTCTAATGTTATTTGAGTATTTTCTCTTTTTTTAAGTTAATCTAGCTGAAGGTTTGTAAATTTTGTTAATCTTTTTTGAAAAACCAACTCAGTGTTGTTTTATTTCTGTTCTAGTCTTTCTTATTTCCTTCCTTCTGCTAGCTTTGCATTTAGTTTTCCTTCTTTTTCTAGCTCCTTGAGGTATAAAGTTAAGTTGTTGATTTGAGATCTTTCTTCTTTTTTAATGTAGGTATTTGTCACTATGAAGGTCCTTTTTACTACCACTTTTACTGCATCCTGTTAGTTTTGGTATGTTGTATTTTCATTTTCATTTTTCTTGAGGTATTTTCTAATTTCTTTTTTGATTTGTTTTTTGACCAGATGGTTATTCAAGAATGTATTGTTTATTTTCCAAATATTTGTATATTTCCCAATTTTCCTTCTGCTATTGATTTTAATTTCATTCTATTGTGGTCAGAAAAGATACTTTGTATGATTTCAATCTTTTTAAGTTGTTAAGACTTGTTCTGTGACATAACATGTGATCTATCCTGGAGAAAGATCTATGTGTGCTTAAGAATATTATTCTGCTGCTCTTGTGTCAGATGTTCTGTATATGTCTGGTAGGTTCATTTGATCTACAGTGTTATTCAAGTCCTGTATGTCTTTATTGATCTTCTGTCTCAATATCCTATCCATTATTGAAAGTGAGATATTGAAGTTTTTTATTATAATTATATTGTTATCTATTTCTCCCTTTAGTTCTGTCAATATTTGTTTTGTACATTTAGGTG
This sequence comes from Leptonychotes weddellii, assembly GCF_054177405.1. Classification (NCBI taxonomy): domain Eukaryota; kingdom Metazoa; phylum Chordata; class Mammalia; order Carnivora; family Phocidae; genus Leptonychotes; species Leptonychotes weddellii. Next base: position 111,447,296 of record NC_138371.1, read on the forward strand.
CTTTAATGTTGAGTGCCTATATATTTATAATTGCAACATCTTCCTAGTGGATTGACTGTTTTATCATTATGTAATGTCTTTCTTTGTCTCTTGTGACAGTTTTTGACTTATTGCCTATTTTTTTATATAGTATGTCCATCCGTGCTCTTGTTTGTTTACCATTTGCATGGAATATATTTTTCTAGTCCTTCACTTGAGCCTATGTGTGTCCTTAAATCTAGAGTGAGTTTCTGGTAGGCAGCATATAGTTGGGTATTATTTTTTATTCATTGATGGGGAAGTTTAATCCACTTATATTAAAGTAATTATTGACAAGGAAGGGCTTACTATTGCCATTTTATTGTTTTCTGTTAGTCTTATAGTTCTTTTGCCTGTCTTTTCTTCTTGCTGTCTTTCTTTGTATTTTGTTGCTTTTTTTTGTATTGATATGATTTGACTCTTCTGTTTTTCTTTTGTGTAACTTCCATAGGTAATTTTTGTGTGTGGTCACCTTGGGGCTTACATAAAATATCTTATAATGATAACAATTACTTTTTAGCAGATAACAACTTAAGTTCAATTACATACAAAATCTCTACACTTTAACATAGCCTTACATACACACTTTTTTATTGTCACAATTTTTTGTTTTACTTAATACATTTTAGTTATAGTTATTTTAATACTTTTGTCCTTTACTTTTTAAATTTTTTTTTTATTTATTTGACAGAGGAAGAGAGCACAAGCAGGGGGAGTGGCAGACAGAGGGAGAAGCAGGCTCCCCTCTGAGCAGAAAGCCTGATCGCGGGGCTCGATCTCAGGCCCCTGGGATCAAGAACTGAGCCAAAGGCAGATGCTTAACTGACTGAGCCACCCAGGCACCCCTGTCTTTTACTTTCATAGTAGAATTAAAAGTGATTTACCCATCACTATTATAGTAACTCAGTATTCTGCATTTGTCTACATATTTACCTTTATCAACAAATTTCCATTTCCTGGATCTGGATGTCCATTCCCTTCTCTAGATTTGAGAAGTTTTTAGCCATTGTTTCTTTAAATAAGCTTTCTTTTTTTTTCCTTTCTCTCTCTCTCTCTCTCTCTTTTCTTTCTGGAACTCCTATAATTTGTATATTGGTCCACTTGATGGTATCTCATAAGTCCCTTAAGCTTTCTTCATTTTTTTTATTTTTGCTCCCCTGACTGATTTCCAATGACCTATCTTTGAGTTTGCTGATTTTTTCTTCTGCTTGAGCTAGTCTGTTTTTAAATACCTCTAGGAAATTTTTCAGTTTAGTTTTGTTCTCTTTGGTTCCATGATTTCTGTTTGGTACTTTTAAATATTTTTTGTCTCTCTGTTTAGATTTTCACATTGGTCTCTTGACTTGTGAGCATCTTTATGATAGCTATTTTGAATTCTCTGTCAGATAAATCATATAATTCCACTTTATTAGCGTTGGTTTCTGGGATTTATCTTGTTCCTTTGTTGGGAATATCTTTGCCTAAATCTTTATTTTCCTTGGCTCTTTGTGTTGGTGTCTGCTCATTGGACAAAGCAGGCATCTTTCCCATTCTTTATAGACTGTCTTCATAGAAGAAGATCCCCATTAATCAGCTCAACCAAGGATTCTGACTCCCTAGGAGGAAGCTGAGAGCTGAAAAGTTGGGATGCTGGACACAACCCTTTCCTCCCTTGGATGAAGCTGCGAGCAGGGGGCACTCTTCCTGATCATAAGGTACTGTGCCTGTCAGGGGTTCTTGTGAGAAGATGTCTTAAACCTCCCTACCAGCTTCAGTGAGGCTTGTTTTATACTCTTCCAGGGTGCTGGAGGCTTTCAGTTACTTTCTGGATTTCTCACAAAGGAAATATTTCTGTGGATTGCTGCTGAACTAGAGTGTTTATGGGAGAAGGAGGGCCCAGAGCTTCCTACTCCACCATTTTGCTGGCATCCCTTCAATGCATATTTTATTTTATTCTGTTTTTTAAGATTTTATTTATTTATTTGAGAGAGAGAGAGAAAGAATGAGCAAGGCGGGGGGGAGGGGGGAGGAGTAGAGGGAGAGGGATAAGCAGGCTCTGCCCTGAGCACTGATCCCAATGTGGGACTCTGTCTCATGACCCCGAGATCAAGACCTGAGCCAAAATCAAGTGTCGAACTCTTAACCAACTGAACCACCCAGGCACCCCCAATGCATATTTTAAATCAATGTCTAAGGAGACTCATAGAGAAATGAGGGATGGATTAGACTGGGTTCAGAGAGACTGATAGAGTATTGCAGAAATTCACGTGCCTCAAGATAATCATCTGTAAAATGGGTTTCTTTTGAAATTCTCTTGAGAATTAAATGAATGAATAAGTACAGAGCCCTTGAACTAGTGACTGGCATATAATAAGTACTCAATAAATAGTATCCATATGACAAATGTTAAAGGTAACCAACAGAAGCTGAAACAACAGATGGGGTGGAGAAGAAAATGACTCCAGTTTTTCAGAAGACCGTGTAAACTGGGCTTGTTACTGGTTGGAGGTGCATGCCTGAGAGCACCTGAGCAGAGAGGTCACTCCAAGTCTGGGTAGTTGATGGAGCCTTTCACCACTCAGGAATTAACGCAGTCCTTTGGTTTTGCACAGTTTAGGGAAGATGATCATTCTCTCCTCCTCACCCACTCTCCAACATCCTATCTGTCACAATAATAGAGAAGAACCAGGATAAAGGAGAGGGACAGAGGAAAGGATCTCAAAAGTGCCCCCTGCTTTACCTCTCAGCCTACTTGGGAATCTCAGATATCCTGCCTTTGCCTGTCAGACTTTGCTCTAAGTACTTTCCTTAAGTACTGAAGATCTCAGTTGCAAATAGCAAACATTGATTAAGCTTGTTGTATGCACCAGTCCTTATAGAAGTCAAATGATGAGTAAGGAATGAAGATTAAAGGAAGTGAAGGAGATAGATATGAGTATAGTGAAGAGAAACACACTCCAATGGAGCTTACTTTAAATTCATGACCATGAAGCTCAAGTGATCCCTTGAGATCCCAGGCAGTCATCTACACATCCCAAGTGCACTCACTCCAACCTTGTTCCAAGTCTGTAATTTCATTCTTTCTCCTCTCTCCTCAAATCCCCATCAGCCCATCCCTTATCCTCATCTCAACTAATGACCTTTGTTTCTTACCTTACTGTAAAAACTGAAGCAACTAGGAAAGAACTTCCACCACCTTCTATCCCATCACATCCCTTACCAGCATCTGTATCACATACTCTGCCTTCTCACTTGCTATCCAAATAAACTTTCCATGCTCCATCAAAAGCAAATCTCTCTATTCAAATAACAGTCTGTCCTCTTTCTCAAGATATCCCTCCTACAAATCTCCCTCCTTTTTCCATCAACTTTTCATTCTCCACTGGATCCTTCCCATTAAGTAATAAAAA
>NC_138371.1:111451202-111581808 GCF_054177405.1 Leptonychotes weddellii
GGGGAGTGGGAGAGGGAGAAGCAGACTCCCCGCCGAGCAGGGAGCCCGATGCGGGACTCGATCCAGGGACTCCAGGATCATGACCTGAGCCGAAGGCAGTCGCTTAACCAACTGAGCCACCCAGGCGCCCTGCAGCAGAACTTCTTAAAAGAATCAACCTACTCTGACCAGGCTTTCTTCTCCCTCCCTCTTCCACCAAGCTGTTACCAAGGTTACCAATAATACCCACATTGAAAATCCTTTAGTCAGCTCAATTCATCCTTTTGAGCACATCTGACATAACCCATCAGCTATACTTGATCTAGCTGATCATTGATATACTTTCTTCACTTGCCTTCCTGGACACCATACTTTTGATTTTTCTCCTATTTTACTGGTAATTCTTTTCAGTCTCCTTTGCTGGTTCCTATCCTTCTCCCTCAGCTCTTATACTTGGAGCATCCCTAACTTCCATCCTTGGTCCTTTTCTCTATCTTCACTCATTCCCTTTGGTGATCTTCGGTCTCTTGGCTTTCAAAACCACCAATATGTTAATGGCTCAAATTTGTATCTTTGGAGCAGATCTTCCTATCAAACTCCAGAGTCTTACATTCAACTACCTACTCAATGTCTCCACCTTGAAATCTGGTAGGCACATGCAGACACCAGAGCATGTGACTTTGGAGATCCCTTGACTACCCATACCCAACCCTCCCACAGCCCTTCTCTTAAACATCATGTTCTAGCCCACTGTGTGGCTTTCTTTTTCCTACATGCATGAACTATTTCCCACCTAGGAGCCCCATCACAGTTTTCTTCACCTACACACCCGTTCAGTATCCACTTACGACTGCTGATACCCTGCTAATCCCCAGGATACAACTCAGATATCACTCTTCACAAAGCCTTTACCAATCCTCTGAACCAGAATTAATTTCTTATTCTGGGCTTCCATAATACCTTATTTATATATCTATTCTAGGCCTTATCATCCTCTGTCTTTTTTTACAGTCCACTGTATTCATTCACTCAACAAATCCTATAGAAGGACTGCTGTGGGCCAGACACTATTGTGGGTACAGGGAACACTTCAGTGTACAAAATAAGTAAGATTTTCTGCCCTTAAGATGTATCCATTCAAGGGGCACCTTGGTGGTGCAGTCGTTTGGGTATCCAACCCTTGGTTTTGGCTCAGGTTGTGGTCTTAGGGTCATGAGGTTGAGCCCTGTGTTGGGCTCCATGCTTGGCACGGAGTCTGCTTGAGATTCTCTGCCTCTGCCCCTCCCCCAACTTGCACTCTCTCTCTCTCTCAAATAATAAATAAAATATGTTTTAAAAAAAGATGTATCCATTCAAGTGGGGGGGGTGAATTGATAATAAATAATAAATATTATAAATATACAAATGATAGAGTATTATTAGAAGGTGATAAGCGCTATGGACAAAAGAAAAGGTAATGCCAAGGATATATGTGTATGTAGTGATGGGACTAGAGGGGCTGTCAGTTGAAGTATTAAGCAAGGTGGTCAGGGATAGCTTCAGTGAGAAGGTGACATTCAAACAAAGACCCAAAAGAAGCAAGGCAGTGAGCCAAGGAAGCCAAGGGGATACCTGGAAGACAGCAGCCCAGATAATGGAACAGCCAGAGCAAAAGCCTGAAGTGGGGTGTACCCCCCTGCCCTGCATGTTCAGGGACTCACAGCAGCCTGTCTCTGGTCCTCTGCTATGTGCCCATGACACCAGCACTACCAGGCTTCACAACCTCACTATTTCTCACTGGTCCTAATGCAATGACCTCCTAAGAGGTGAATCTTTCCCCTCTTTTGAGTCTTTATTATATCACACTCTGTGACATAGACCATTTCTCTCTCCTTGACCTCTGCAATAGTGCCCTGTCTCTGGTTCGCTTCTTCTAACTGCTCCTCCTTCTCCCTTCTTCATCCTCACCCCACTCACATGCTGAGAGCCTCTCAGGTGCCACCCTTGGCCCTCTCCTTATACCACATTCCCTCTTTAAGTATTTTCTTTCCTTTACTGGGTTTGGCCATTATTTAGAATCTACTACTTGACACCTGCTCTCGAAATGCTAGATTCATTTCCATGAAGATAACCCATAGGCCTTTCAGACTTGAAGTGTCAAAAGACAAGTGCACTCCCTTCAAATTCTTCAGTGCTTCCTATGTGTTCTGTCTTGACTTCTGGCTTCATTTCATCACTTACACTGGGAACCTCGGGATTTCCTGTGGTTACTTCTTCTCCTCCTCACCTTCCACTTGCAATCACTGGCCAGATCTTGTCCGTTTTCTCTTCTCACTTCTGTGATCACTGCCCAGTGTGAGTTCTCCCAGTTTCTTACATGTGCAGTTAATTGGCCCATGGCCTACAATCTCTCCTCTTTGCAACTTGGCCCACACACTCTGGGCAGATTGGATTACACTTTGCTCAATCTTGAACAAACCTCAATAGTATTTGGCTCTTATCCCATAGGTCAAGGCCTTTTGGGACACTGATGCTTGCCATATGATCTGAACTCCCTATACAGCTTCCTCGAGGCACAAAAGTGATGAACATCACTATTGTTTTCTGGTTTTCTTCCAAAATGACATTAAGACTTTGGCTGGTGCTCTCAAGACATGGTTCGTCCCATAACAGCAATCTCCATGATGCCCCAGATGAACCTTCTCACAGAAGTGACAGAATCCCAGCTACCCTTCAGTGCCTTAATATAATCAATTTGCTTCAGGTCAAGTACGTGCTAAGTAAAAATGACCTGCATTCTTCTCTTAGCTGAGTTATGAATTGGGAGCACTGCTCATCCATCCACTGTATTTCTGGAAGGCTGATGTCTAGAGGAGAAGAATCCAGCATCATAACTAGAGACACATTTTGCCACCTAAAGGAAGGCACTGGTTGGCCCCTTGTGGACAGTTGTTATCAGTATCAATCTCCCGGATCACCTTTCATAACTAGGAGTCAATGATTTTCTCCATTTTAAAGGGGAAAACCAGGTTTGTTCTATGCTTTATCCTACTGTACTCCAGACAGAAAAATATATGGAGTTGGTAAGATCATTAGGATTTAGAATACCAAGACTTGTCAGAAATAGACTCACTTACCATAATACTTTGCAATTTAGAAAAGTTCAAAGAAAAGAAATCTGGAGCCAGTCCCAACAATGCGGGGTACTTCCAATTTCCTGGCTCCCCTGTTCTTTCCAGGGGCATATGCTGAGCTTGCCCTGGGTCTGGGGCCCTGTCCTAAGCACCGTATGAAAGCTGCAGGTTATTAGATGTGACAAAATGTTCTCATGAATCTCTCAGCTGCAGCTAGTTGGATAAAACTCCTCTCTGTCACTTCTAACTCCCAAAGGAGATGAGAACCTTTGCTTCCTTTATGGAGACTCAGATATACCCAGTGATTAGCCAGAGAAATTTCTGAAGAAGAAAGGAAATTATCAGTCTTAAATTGGACCTTTTTGCATCTTAAAAAGAAATCAAAGATACCCTCTTTGGAAAACTCCATCTTTCTAGATTGTTATCGCCCATGTCTGTTGCTGTTACTGCAACAATGAAATGCTTCAGATGCCTTGAATTCCAGGAATCTGGTCTCTTGCCAGAGCTGCAGAGTGATATGAATAATTTCTGGGCTCTGATACTCAGGATGGATGTGTTCCTGGGATTTTTTTTTGGCAGAAATACCCCGGAGTCTATCTCTCTTAGAGAAGTCAGTGATTTCATGCCGCGAGGCAGGCTCAGAGGCTCCCTTCAGGGTGAGCAACAGCAGAGCAGAGACCTCCACTCGAGGCAACTCTTCCCATTTTTTTCAACAATCTTGATGTAAGAAAAATAGGCCGATACCCAGGAGCAAAGATTGTGAAAGATAAGCCGGGGATGCACCCACAGTTTGTTTCCCCTTATTTTGATGTACTTGGAATAACGTAGCAAGTGTGAATCTCAGTCCGTAGCTTTGGGTGTGCAAGAAACATCACTTATTTTATTTTTGAAAACTTGAGTTCAGTTCTATTTTGAGTTCCTACCACCCACCATAATATCAGTCACTTCGGGGTTTCCCCCACCGACATCGTGGCACAGTTGGGGGGCCCATCAGTGGGAAGTGTCCTCAAGGCCCCTCAGGCCCTGTGGTTGGTTGTCTTGGATGCAAGACCCTGCAGGAGTCTGCACAAGACCATTTCTCTCATGGGGAACCACTGCTCCCGCTGGCAGCCCTTCTGGGAAGTGGGGCCTGAGTACCCACTATAGGACCCTCAACCCTCCTCTTCCTCCCCTGCCTCATGGTTCTTCTCCTTTTCCTACTCTTTCCCCAGCTTATGGAGGCTTTCTTTTGGTTGTGGGAGAAATCCTCCTCCCTTTCTGCTTCCTCCACACCATTCCATCCCTACTCTGATGCTCCCGCTTGCTCAACCTGCTCCAGACCACTGGACTCTTGGTTGTTCCTTGATGAGCCCAAACACTTGTGCCTCAGGGCCTTCCTCATTATCTCCTCCTGAAGCATTCTTCCGTCCTGAAATCCATGTGGCTCAATCCAATATCACCCACTCAGAGAGGCCTCTCTGACCACCCTACATGAAAACACACTCTCCATACTACCCCACCCCCAGACCCAAAATTCCTTATTGCCCTTCAGAGCAATTGCCATCACCTGACATATGATGTATTTATTTGGTTATTTATTTGTTATCTGCCTCCTGATTAGAATATAAGCACCATGATGGCAAGAACTTTATCTATTACATCCCATTGGCCTAGAAGAGTGCTGGGCATGTGGTATATATTTAATATATGTTTATATTTGAAGAATGAAGGAATGAATGGGTTTGGGGGAGTTCCTAAACTATGACAGACACTGTCCTCGACACCAACATTCATTCAACTGGAAGACAAAGCCCAGAGTGGGCAAGGTGGTCCCTGAGTTTGGCTGAGGCTCAGAAATCAAAGAGGTTACATGTAGTGGGAGCACTGGGACTGAGAAGGGAACCTGTGGTATTGGCTGGGGCTGGTCACGGCATGGGGCTTGGAGGCCAAGCAGCCAAGGGTGGATGAGGGCCATCCTGAGGAATCTGGATGCAGCATGCAAGCTAGACACGGTGCATCCAGCTAGTGTGGACTGAAGACAGTTCAGTATGAGTATGATGAGTATGGACATGGATCACAGAGAACTCTATAAAGGATGCTTTCTAAGTTAGTACTTCCACAGATCGATGCAAGGCACTGTTTGGGGTGCCAGGACAGTGAAAGAGGCAGATAAAAGCTATGCTCTCAGCGAACTTCCATCCTAGTGGAAGAGACAGGGAATATGCAAAACCAGTGGGTAATATGTTAAGGAATAAGGACTAAGGAGAGCAAATGTAGCACAGAGGGGACTAAAACATGGGGCAGCAGCAGGGAAAAGCTCGCCAGGCACCAGTGGGGCAAGGACTTGAAGGGAGCACAACAGTTTCCAGGCAAGGCTGTGCAGTGGGACTCACCTGGTGTGTGCAAGGAGATTATGTGGTCAGCCTGGAATTGGATGAATGCATCAACAACAAAGATCAGTGTCGCTCATTTTGGGCCCAACACTGTTCTGGGCAGTTGGGATATGTTAATGAATAAAACATGCAAGAACCTTGCTCTAGCAGAGCCTGGCTTTTAGACAATAAGCAATCAATATATGGTTATGTAGGATGCTAGAAAGGGGTAAGTGCTATGAAAAAAACAGACCAGGTAAGGGCATCAGAAATTCAGGGAGGTCGCATGTGTGCATGTTGTGTGATCTTAGGTCATTAGCATAAAGAGGTAAAGCCCTGAGGCTGATGGGCGTGCTCACTGCTGGCACACAAGTAGGTAGTGAGTCCGGGGTACTCAAACCGGGGTGACCAGTGTCAAGTGCAGCTGCTGGAAAGATGAGGACCCAGAATTTCCACTAGAGGCCACTGCAGTCTTGTGCGAAGTGGGGCGAAAGCCTGATGGGAATGCCTTCACGTAGGAACAGGAAGGGAAACGGAGGCAACAGCATGAACCCTTGTCTCAAGCAACTCTTCTGTAAAAGGAAGGAGAAAACGGGGGTGATAAATGGAGCGACAAAGCGATCAAGACAATTAAAAAAAAATTTTCCCCAATGAGAGAAATAAGAGCATGTTTGTGTGCTGATGGGAATGATCTAGAACATTGGTAAAGCAGGGATATCTGGTGGGATTCAGTGGAGGGCCTCTGTAGAGAGTTTCCATTTTCTCGGTGACTTAGAAAGCAAGATCTTGATCTGAGAATGAGAATTGGGAGCTGTCGGAGATTTTCAGACAAAGGAGGAAGTGGAAATGGTCTTGGAGAGTGGGAGATGAGGGATGGCTGCCAGGAAGCACTGAGAACTTATTTGTGGTTTGTGGTCATGAAGTTGAAGTCAGACCACTCAGCACAGTTGTGTGGTTTGTCTCCAGCCACATTTTCATGCATGGGGTGGATGGAAAGTCAAAATGAATCAGGGGTATGCTTGTGCCAAGAAAGAACAACAACAAAAGAGAAAGTTGAGGGCATGCATGAGGAAGTGGTTATAACTGACTGTGGAATCTAAGCCACACAGGAAGGAAAGTGAGGCACGAAAGGGTCATGAACAGAGAAAATGTGTTCGGATCAACAGGTGGAAAGTCCTGGAGTTAAATCTGTAGTACAGTGTGAATAAGCTGGAAAGATGCGAGGCAGAATGTTTGAGATCGAGGTTCTCAGCTGAAGGTTGCAGTTATTACTAATGACGAAATCAAGGGTGTGACTGTGGCAGTGAGCAGCTGTAGTATGGTAGAAGACAAAACCGTTGTAAGGAAACGAGAAACTGGTAGACTGGATGGATTATTTATGATTGATATTAAATCCCAAGAATTATGAAAAGAGTAGTGTTGGGGAGAGTGACAATGTGCAAGGAACTAAATTCTATATTTTAAATCTTTTATATAAATATGAGGGAGAGAGAAATTTTTTTTGGTCCAAACAGGTCTTTTTTTTTTTTTTTTAGATTTATTTATTTTAGAGAGAGAGCAGGGGGAGGGACGGAGGAAGAGGGAGAGAGAGAATCTCCAGCCGATTCTGCACTGAATGTGGAGCCTGACGTGGGGCTCAATCTCTGAAATCATGACCTGAGCTGAAACCAAGAGTCGGATGCTTAACTGACTCTGCCACCCAGGTGCCCCAAAATGGGTCTTTTTGATAGCTTAGCAGAGAGCCTTAGATCTTCGTCTTCTTGAGGGACTTGTACGACCTTTTTTTTTTTTTTTTTTTTCTTTTTATAATTTACTTTACTGGCCAACGGTTCTTAGCCAGTATTTCCAACATTGTATGTGGGCTGAACTGGTCTTTGCTGGGAAAGGGCATGTCATGTCTTTGCAGGTGAATATGGCTGCATAATAAGAATACCTTGGCCATGGGGAACTTGACTCCATACTACCTTTCTCATATCTTCTCCGAGGAAGAAATTGACTGGTACATAATTGTATATTTCCAGAAATAACCTTAACAAGAAATGTTAAAATAGAGAGATAACCTTTCTAAAAACATGAAAGAAAGCCCAAATAAATGGGAAGTGACTACGTTCCTGGATGAGAAAATTCAGTATTGTGAAGATGTCACCTTGCCCCAAATTAAATGTCAAATTCAAAGGAATTCCAATCAAAATCTCTATGAGATTGTTTTGGACCTCAACAGGTTGATTCTAAGGTTCATTTGGAAGAGTAAATATGTGAAAATGGCCAAGAAATGTTGAAAAAGGATAATGACTTTTGCTACCAGATATCAAAGTATGCTATTAAGTTACAGTAAATGAAAGAGATAAAATACTGGTGCAAAGAAGAGACAAATGGATTGGTGATAGACCTATGTTTATGTGGAAAATAGTATTTGAAAAACAAGCATTTCAAATTAGTGGGAGAATAGTTTAACATAAAACTATTGGTATGTATTTAAGGGAAAAATTAAGTCTTTATATCAGAATATATATAAAAGTAAATTCCAGATAAAGATCAAAGAAAATATAAGAGAACATCTTAACAATAATTAGGGTTAAAAAAAGTCTATTGTGGGGCGCCTGGCTGACTCAGTAGGAAGAGCATGTGACTCTTGATCTTGGGGTCATGAGTTTGAGCCCCATGTTGGATATAGAAATTACTTAAAAATAAAATCTTTAAAAAAAAAGTCTTTTGCAAAAGCAGAACTCTAGAGATAAAAGTCAAGAAAAGATTAACAGTCTTGACAACAAAACTCAAAGAACATTTCTTTTACTACAGATTAAAGTATAAAAACTTCAGGAGAGACAAAAATGCATTTATTGGTGTTTTTGTTTATTAAAAACCACACTGTCTAAAAAAGGATTTGGGAACACTTACAGCAATGAGCATAGAATAGGATAAAAGATAATACACATGCACATATGTGAATGGGGGTGAAGACAAAACACATATATAGAAAGATAAAGTCAATGAGCAAAATATATTCTACAATACCCTAAACAATTTTAGAAATGAATAACATATTTCTTTTTGGACTTCCTAGAAGCCAGAAAAAAGAGGGAAACAACAGCAGCTTCATATTGTCTATAAGAAAACAATTAAGGTGTTTAAGAGACACACGGATTTCTGGTACTGACACAAAAAAGAAATGTCTCTAGTAGGTCCCTTCTTGTCTTTGGAAATAAAAGATCAATAAATAAATCCAGTATAAATGGACGAATCATTTGCCAGATTTAATGTGGCCACATAACGTCAAACAAGCCTTGCAGTTGTAATGTTGATGCTTCCCAGATATCAGTGGGTGTCCACTTCCTGCATCCACATAGCCACTTCACTGGTTTTGACAGGATATCCAACTGCACCAAGCATTTTGTGATTTTTGCAGATGATACTGAAGATTCCAGGGGTCACAGGGGAAGGTGTACACTCAGGGTCTTGCTGCTTTGTTGCCCATTCTCCTCACCATCTAATCCTGCTCAGCCTCTTCATTCCTCCTCCCTGCCTTCCCCTGCCCCTCCTCCCAACGCCACCCAAGCTCAAGCCTTCCTCCATGGGGCAGTCATTTCCCTTTGCCGGTCCTGGTACCAGCCAGTGTTGCCCAAACCCTTGGAACGAGCCATTTACTCAAAGCAGGAAGTTGCAGCATTTCCCCATAAAAATCTGGCTTCTCTGTAAAAGGAATGTCCTCACTCTTCATCCTGTACACTTGGATTGGGGAGCCAGTTGTCCCTCCGTACTTTCCCCAACTCCCACCTGACGGGAGGGACCCCTGCCACGTGGGATGTGCCTGACACTCCTTCCAAGCTAGCCAACATGGTTTAGAGTCGGCTTCACAGAGGAGCGCCTCCTTACACTTATCTCTCAGCTCTGGCACTGGCATTATAAATAAGCTTCTTATTTTAATTACGAAGCTGCACAGGGGAAGTAGACAATTAAATGAAGAGAATCTGAAATCACTTCTGATCTGGGCGAAGTAAACAAGTGCTTATTTCCAAGACAGTTCTACAAATAGAACACGGGCATGACATAAAGGACATTTGTCAGATTCTCCCCAGGGCCCCCCCCGCCCCGGCCCCATTCCTCGAGCTTGTTCTTGATGTCTGAAGATGTTTTCTCTTCACGTTCTTTGTTTTAGTTACAAGGATCCTGACAAGTGCCTGATTCTCTACGGCGATGATCAGGTAGGTGTGGAGGGTGGAAGGAGAGCGGTAGGCATTTATTCAGGGGCCAGAAGACCATCTGCCATTCTTTCAGGGAGAAGCAAGGGAGGAAAAGGAGGGTGGGAGCATCTGTGTCTTAAAGCGGAGACAAAAAAGAAATACATTATGTCAAATAAAATAAAATACTAAGAGGTAACATGTATGAAGTGCTCGTTCACATGCCTGGTGTTGTGCTTAGTGCTTTCCATTTGATCCATCCAATTCAAACAAACACAAGGTGATGTTACGACTGCCATTTGTGAGAATGGGGAAACTGAGGCATGGAGCAGTCATGCCCTTTTTAAGCGTACATGCTACTGGGAGGTAACAGACTGGGATTGGAACCCAAGCAGTTTGATCCAAGTCTGTGCATTTCACCACTATGCTTTACTGGCTTCGAAGTAAAACAGAAGGGATGTTCTAGGTCAATGTGTGAAGAAACAGGGCCAGAACGAAGAAATTCAGTCTGAAAGCACTGACATCGGATCACAGGGGGAAATGGCACATCTGGTTTGTCTCCCATTAGACAGGGGAGGTTCTTGCAAATCAGGGCCAGAAGGGAGGATTCCTTTCTGTGTACTCTGTTTCCCAGTTACAAATAAGGTTTAAATGCAGATTCCAGTGGGAGGGGAGACAGAGTGCTGCAAACACAACCAAAGTTGAATGGTCTGGTATCCTAGGATCTGCCTGAAGAAAGTATTAGCACAGGGCAAAAGCAGGCCACAGGGCGGGCGCTAGCTCCTCAGTGTAATAGAGGAAGCCGGATAGAGGAAGAAGGAAGATGGAACCATCGCAGACACTGAAATCCAATAGGTCCCGATTTCTAATTTTGCTCAGGTGTTGCCTTACTCTCTACTTCCCCTAAAAACTTTTAATGCAGATTAAAAACAAACAAACAAACAAACAAACCGAGGAGCAGAGGAGAGAGCAGATGGGTACTTTTGCAGAGACCCGGAGCCCAGAGGCCCCACGAGGAGGGAGCCGGGAATGACCTGCGCACTTCTCAACTGTAGGGGGCGCTATTCACACAGACTACGAAGTGAATGGTGTCCTTGGATTTATACTGCACGGCTTCCCGGCCTGGAATTTCTCAAATGCACACTGGCCCCGGGATGGGACGGAAGAGGGAAGCATCCCCATCCCCACCCCCGCCGCGGGTCAGTCGTGCCCCTGTGGTCACCAGCCCCAGGCGCCTGGTAAATCGGGCTCCCTGGCTCTGCCTGTCTCCTTGCTGCAGTCCTGGGTGCGGTCGAGCCTGGTGCTTGCGGCTGCGGTCCCGCAGAAGCCAGGAAGGCGAAGCCAGGGCCGATCCGGGCGACACTGCCTGTTCATTATAATGCGGGTTCATTGGTAAAAATGCAAATGATTCGTTTCACTTCACCCTTCTGACAGACTGTGCTGGTAGCAATAACTGGCTGCTCCCTACACCTGTCATCGCCGCGGCGCTGCTCACTTTGTGTAAAAGGCCTGCCACACTTCAGGTGTATATATAGCAGCCAACCGGCGTTGAAGCCCGCCGGCTGGAAACTCGATCATTCACTGCCCCCTAGTGGACTAGATGTGAATGAGCCAATACCCTGGGTTCTTTTGATTTAGCTTCTAAGCAAATCAGAGTTGCGTTTTATGTCAGGAAGAGTTTGCCAGAGTCTTGCTTTAGTCGTCATTGCTGGTATCTGTAGTTCTTAATTAACAGCGCTTTAATAAGATAAAATGTCAATCGTGGGGGACTCTTTGTGGAGCTGTATTTGAATGTTAAAAAGCCACGACATTTTCAAACAGTGTTTGAGTCCTCATTTGATGTTTATTTTTAAAAATCAAATTTTCTTTGGGCTAGAAAAAGGCTTACAGTGAATGTAGCATCAAAGGGTTCATGTTGCCACCTGGCAAAGCCATCATTTGTGCCTGAGAGAGAAATAAGTGTATTATAAGGTGCCTGTCTTGTCACCTAATCATCCTCTGGCAGGCTTCAAGGTCTTCACAATTTGTATGCTTCTTGGAGGTCACACATTGAAGACCTGGAATTGAGGACCCAGTCACACTCAGCAGAAGGGAAGCTACATTTGCAATATGCTGACAAAGGCAAGGGGAACTTGGTTCACCAACGTCATATCACAAGGGCTCTCTTGATGAGTGAATATCCTTGGACTTCGTTTGATGATTGCATCTAGCCCAGGATCATGCACTTCAAGATCATTTGATAATATTCATCAGTGTTACTTATATTCAGCATACTGAGAGACCAGTTTCTTAAAATTAAGAATCTATTTTTATACCCTTTCTGAGCTATTTCCTCATTTCAAGGACTAGAACAAACTTGTAATTATCTCCAAGTTCAGTGACTTCGTTGCTCTGACCTTTTGGTATACCTACTACTAGAATATTCTAGATATTAGAATAACTCCCTTTCCATAGCCTGGACTCTTGCCATAAAGACCTCCATTGATAGAGTCTAGGGCGGCCACACCCAAAGTCATCCCTTGTGTATGGATTAGCTTCTCACTTATGCACCTAGAGTGATGCTATTACATACCATCCTTAGGAGAATTGACAAAATCATCCCACAAATCATTTTCTGTGCTTTGTGGTACAGATGAAGAAACGAGGCTCAGATGGTTACAGAAGAAGTGGAATCTGGGTGAGACGGGCAGAGGGATGATGACATGCCCCCCTGTAGGACAGCCCTGTTCATTTGATGCATTTATTTCAGGCTGACTGTAGGGTCGCCAGAGCCCTGATGAGAGGAAACTTCCAAGAAAGAAAAATATTGCTGAGAAAGCTTTGGCGGATCGGCACAGAGCAGAACTCAAATTTTTCCACCCCGCGTAGATCAGAAATAGCAGGAAACGAAATGCTTCAGTTCTTCCTAAGCAGACTGTAGTTTTCCTCAGACTAACACAGGAAGTGCTGCTGGTGATTCACCAGGTTAAACTTTTCCTCCCGAGTCAGAAGTAAGCAGAAACTGCTGTCCACGGTGGTGGAGGCTTAGAGGGCTCAGGGGGTGGGGGGGGAGGAGGAGGCTTGTTTACTAACTGGTCAGAACTCCTAGCCATGAAACTCAACTAGCCTGCTAAAGAATACAGTGAAACTCTCACCGTGGAAAGTTTCAATACAATTATAAAAATTAAATAGGCTTGGGGGATAACTTACCAGAGAGAAATAGGTCAGTAGATCTGCCTTCCTGTAAGTCCCCATTACAGCCCAATGAAAGTCCTATGACTGCCTATTTTATTAAAGTTGGGCAGACTGCCTATCGAGTGGCTTCATTTTACCTGACCTGGTTTTCCTCAGTCAATCAACATGTGTCATAGACCCCAAAGCACCCCGAACAGAGTGATCATCGGCTCTACCCCCTGGGCTCCCCAGCCCGTATCTCTGAGATATCATCTCTAAAGAGGTGCTCGAGTTGGGGCTGAATTAAGCGTCAGAGGCAGAGAGAAGGGGCAGCAGAGTGGGGTCGTGGGTGAAAGCTAAGAATATTCTTTCATCTGCCTGGGGAATTTTGCAACCTAACTGGAAGAATCAAGACCGAACACGTGTGAAATGCTTTAAAAGCGCACATAAAGGAAACACGTAGAATGCAGCCCATATTCTGCTTTTGAAGCTTAGCTGCTTCGGCCTCTGAGAATCACCTGGCCGAGTGTCCCTGGTAGGTGGGCGAAGTGGTCCAGCAGGCAGACGTGCACAGGGCCGGCCCCCGTTCCGAGCTGGTCATCCTCCTGCACGCCCTGCTGCCGAGGCCTCCCCGGCGGGTCTCTGACCAAGCTGCCTCCGGGGCCAGACTGAGCGCGTTTTATCTAAGGGGTTCGGAGCTGCTCTCTCTAGCAGCGGCTATAGCCTGGCCTTTCCTGTTGCAGTCTAGACAGACGCATGATTGAATGAAGGAGTCATCCAAGCCCTGTGCCACATTGGCCATCTGGAAAGGAGCCAACCACTCATTTAGCAAATTGCTCTGTTTAAATGCAGCTGCTGTGTCTCGGTGTTTATACTACCAAGACGGATCGCATGATTCCTCTCCCTTCATTTATCTAAGCCGCTCCTCTCAATCTGCCAAGAACTCAAAAAGACTGTTAATGCATGACGAGGCACTTGACCCGCATGATTTCCAAACCGAGGAGGAGCATTGGTCTTGTGCCGGGTTGTCCTTCCCTCAAAAGCAAGGGCACTTGCCTGTGCTCTCTGTCTTGATGAAAGCTGCCTTTATTAAGAATACCATATAAGCTCCACGGCGCCCAGCTCTCCAACACTATAAATACACCCTTGAGAAGCGCATCCAGAGGCCCCGCGCAGGCAGCTGGCCTGGTCCCACGTGCTTGCCACGACAGTCTGACCTCGGACCTCAGCTTTCTGGACAGAGGGTGATGTTTGGCCGCCTGGTGCCTCTCTCCATTTGGAAAGATGGATTACAGTCGTTAGCAGATAATGTCAACAAAGCCTCTGAGATGATTTGATAAGACTTGGAAGCAAAATGATTTCAGACTAGCAATGAGCTCTAGGGTTTTTGTTTGGTTTGATTTGGTTTTTTTACTTTGGTTTCCTTTTTTTCCCTAAAGGAAATGGTAAAAAAAAGTTACTCCCGAGGTGAAGCAGTTTATTGTCAGGTTGTCACTGGTCACTGTGGCCGGGTACTGATTATGATCTGTTATTTATCGGGCAAATAATCCTGATATGACCACTGCTTCATCAACTGCTTAACTTAATTGGGGTCACGGTATCATTAAGTCTGGAAGCCGGAAGCCAGAATAAGTGAGTGTTAATTAAATTAAATATCATCTGATCAGCCTTAGCTAGGCCCAATGGAAGAGAAACTAAGTAGTACAATAAATGATCTTTGCCACTAAATCCTTTGGCAGACAGAAAGCAACACATACAGGAGTATTCAGCACAGGGCAGCTGGGAGGCACGCAGGCTTAGAGTCATAGCAGGGGCACGGGAGTTGCCAAGAGGGACAAGGTGCTAGCAAGAGCCGAGGGAGAGGGGATGTCTCAGAGGAAAGAGCTGCTTAGCAGCCGAACATCCAGGGAACTCGAGGAAGATGAGAGCCCGGCAGAATTCCATTCGATTTATTAGAAATGGAACCAGTGGTGAGAAAAATGACAGCAGAGGAACAGGGAGACAGATTGCAGGGCTCTAAGGAGGGAGTGTGGAGTGAGAAAACAACACATTAACTAGGAGAAATGTGGAGAGAGGGGAACTGTATACGGTGGTTTCTTGAAATAAAACGAGGTTCTAAATGGTACTGCAATTGCATGGAAAGTGACAGAACTCAAGGACGCGAGTGGAATTCTCATTAATAGATTATGCACTGGAAAAATACTACATAAGACACATGCCACAGAATTTTTGGTGTATGTCATACCAAGGTTAAAAAAACAGCACAGTGAGAGTCCCGAGATTTCTAGAGATGTGTATCCAAAGACCAAGCAAAAAAATGACATTACAGACCTATGCATGCCACATACTGTGACCCCAACTAAGACCATAGCTGGTTCCACTGCTGACTCACCTGAGCTCAGAAACCACATGAAATTTAGCAAGTCCAGTGCCTTCGCCACCTAGGACTTCTACTTCTGGTAACCCAGGTACACTGTTCAACCTCTCTCTGCCTCCGTCTGCATCATGGAAAGAATCAAAGTGCCTACCCCCCAGGATTATTGTGAAGATTCAATGAGATGATGCATACCAAGCTGTTAGTGCAGGGCCTGCTATTTATTCGAGGAGCTATCCTTTGGTCACATCGATACCAGAAAATACTGCAGCAAGCTCCCATCCACAAACCCGCAGCAGTTCATACAAGAGAGGGCACGCTTTGCTACCAAACAGACCTGCTATAATGCTAGTGTTTTCTTCTGTATCTTATGCTGTTCCAAGTGCAGGTCACTGTGAGAAATGGCCTGGAGTGATTAAGGTCCTCTGTGTGCAGTCACTCGCGACAGGGAGCTCCCCCTGTGACCTAGGTCTGGGCATTTGGACCGTGCGGTCTGGCCACGCTCATGTCCCATTCAAGGTTATGGCGGTTCCACTTGCTAAATATGAAGGCCCATCTGCTCAGGGAGAAACAGAGAAGCCTGGAAAACTATCTATTCCCTTTTAACTGGAAAAACATTGCATGTTGATTCTGCCAAGAGAGCACAAGCTATTTATTAGAGCATGGGAAATAAATGGAATGTGTTGGCTCTTTACTTGGGAAGGGAATTTATTTTTCTTTTCTTTTTTAAACTGTGTTGCAGGGATGTGTGAACATTCTGTCTTTGGCTTCTGTAGGTGAACTATTAAGGTAAATATTGAAGTTTAAATCTAATTTCGAAAGAAGGGGAATAATACATTTTTAAGCAAGGACATGCCTCTTTGTGTAACTATTGACAGGGGGTAAAATAATAAATGGAGAAAATGTTCTTAAGATAGCTTAGGGTTTGGATTAGCTTTTTCTTCTCCTTTCTTAGATTGTGTGTTTACTTTCCCGCCCCCGGATATACTCAATCTCCCTGCCACAATCATGGGTTGGTACGTTTATTCATTCACTCAAGAAATGTTTCCTGAGGCTATGTCCAGTCATTCTGCTTGGTTCAGGGTAGAGAGCAGTGAAACCTAAACTAGTCACAAAGCCAGGATGAAAGTTCAACTAAACATAAAATGTTCAGAGGATCAGATGAAACACAATTAGTCTGCACTGTGTAGGCAAGCTGCTGCAACAGACAGCCCCCCAAATTTAGTGGCTTCTCACAATAGAAATTTATTTCCTGCTCATGTAACAGTTCACGGCATGCATTTGGTGTGTGGCCTCTATGTGGTGATTCGAGGACCAGGTTCCCCTAAGGTCTTGGACCCTCTGCATCCAGGCAGCAGATAAAGAAGAAAGCTGAGTGAGGGGTCATACAGGAGGATTTGGGGACCATGCCTGGAAGTGTTTGGATCGCTTCTGCCCATATTCTGGAAGTCAGTCACATGGTCACCTTAATTGCAATGGAAGCTGGGACAGGTGAACAGTCACCAGGATGGAAGTGTGTATGGTGAATGACTAGCCAGGCTTTGCCACAAAGCCTGAAACTAAGGTACCAAAAACCCAACACACCATATGTCTCCTATGATATGTCTGTTGGTGGCATGGACTCCCCCACACACACCCGGGGAATTCTCTCTCCCTGTCACCTCTCCCTTTTGCCCCTTCTTTACATTCCTCTTTGCCCTGCCCAGCCTGCTGAATCCATCTCCTCGCAGGCTCCAGGGTGGGCCATGTCAGAATCGTGCCTTCCTCCAAGTCTTGGCTTACAAACTGCACATTTGGAGTATGCCCTTCCCTCCATCCTGGCTTTTCAAATTCCTCTCCCACCCTCAGTTCTTGGATGGAATCCTCTGCCTTCCAGAGTCTGCCCGATCACAGCACACAGCCTTCCTTCTGTAAGTCTCACTGTCTGCACCGCCCCTGGGGCTTTCTCACTCACCACCTGGTTGGGAGGCTTTAGAGCGATGCCTCATCTTTCAATAGAATGGATGCTGTTAGAGAGGATAACTCCTGTCATCCAGACATGATTGCTGGGGAAGGAGGCTGAGGTAATAGGAGATGCCGGCCCGCAGCTCTGGTCCGTCAGTGTGTTCCCCGCTGTGTGGCTGTCTCCAGGTCCTTACGTCTGCTCCCGTGTCCCCACTCATAACCTGAAAACAGCAACAACCGCCCCTCCTTTCCTCCCCGGAGGGTTTTGCGATTCGAATGAGGTAATTCAGGTGTATCCAGAAGGAGGACAAGGAAGATTAGTCACCAGGCTCATCTGACTGAGAGGCAGCAACGAGGTTGTCCTGGGAATGGGGCTCAGGTGGTGTCCCAGCACCTGCCGAGGGCCAACAAAGCCCTCGTTGTGTCAGCCAGACAGAGAGGGGAAGGAATGGCCACCTGGGGTGTTTCTTGGAAACTGGAGAAGTTTTATCAAAAGTGAATAGGAAGGGGTACGTCAGGACTGAACACCCCTGGCTTTTGGCTTTGACATTAATAAAATACCTTTCTTCAGACGAAAGAATTAGCTGGCTAAAATCACTCTGTGGTGGCAGCTCTGAGCTCTACTTAAAGGACGTTTAACACCCCTCACGATAAGCATGGTGTACCGCTCAGGATCTCTATGTAAATAAGCCCATTCACCTGCCTCCCTGTGAGCTTTGGCTTTTGCTTGGGTCCTCTGGGTTCAGTCCTGCAATGTTCCCCGCTGTAGCTGGAGTGACCACAGGAGGGCCTGGTGAGTCCCACGTTAGCAGCACATCTCCAGAATCCGGGCCACGCAGGGGCTCAGGCAGGACCGTGATCTCCTTCTGCTTTGCTTTCCCCGTTTGCAAACCTGGGAGCAAATACAAGCCGCATCATGGAGATACTGAAAGGACTTAATTGTTAATGCTGAACACCAACGCTACACACATTAAACGTAAATACCACTTTGCCAACAATGGTCTCTTGATGAGGAGACGCAGGATTCCTCTGAATGGACCTATCATTGGTGAATTTGAAGCTGGCTGGATAAAGTGAAAAGCACAATCTCTGTAGGACATCTCATTTTCTCCCTTTGGAGAAAAGCGGATTGAAATCCAAGTGTCTCTTGCACTTTTACGTCATTTTTGGAAGCTGGCTGAAAGGAAAGATGCTGGACATGGTCTCTCTTCTGTCTGTCCAGTTAGTCCAGGAGATGACCAGTTTGTGCTGTTACCAGCTGAGGCCTCCCCCGGTCCGTTGGGGGGTGCCCTGGGAATGGGGTGAGGACCGCGCAGCTCTGCACACCCCGCAGGAGAGAGCAGGAACTCGTCGCCGCTCGCCTCAGGAGAGAGGGAAGTCCAAGTCACCTTGTGCCCTCAGAGGACAGCAGTGTGCAGCAGAGGGGTCGGCAAGTCACCGTTGGGGACCAGGGCCTCCCAATGAGAGAGCTGCCCGCGGTGGCCAGGGAACTGCGCTTGTCCCAGTCACACTCTGGGGACAACGAAGCACTAACACAGGGTAAGGTGTGCTTCTGCGGGAATTTTCTGAGGTCGTTTTGCCTTCATGTACCATATCTCCCAGACACACAGACCCATGGAGAGAGGCACAGGGATCTGCAGGCACCCCCACACCCAGAAACTTGCCCACAGACATCCCCACAAATATCTCCAAAGGCAAATGTACAGACTCTTCACAAACGCCCCACAAATACCCCTACATGCTCCAGAGTAGAATACCCCTACACACGCCTACATACTCACATTCACCCCCATAGATACCCTATAGATACCCTGCAGTCACTCTCACACACCCCACAACCCCACACACACCCCACTGACACCACACAGACACTTGTACTAACACCCCCAGCATCCTCCACAAACGTCTCAAAATATACCCGCCAAACCCTTGCAGACACCCCTCCACGCGTCTTCCACAGATTCCCCTTGCGACACTCAGCCACACGCATCTCCTAATTTCACCCCACCATCTCCCACCCAGACACTCACAGCTACCCCTACGGAGCACCGCACATTACCCTCTGACACACACACAGGCATGACACGTCACTTCCAAACACCATCTAGAGATCCAGATGCGCACACAGTCACACACGCGGATCCTGCACATACACACACACGCAGTCACACACAGATCCTGTGCACACACACAGCCACACACATGGCTGTGCACACACACATAGTCAGTCACCCTGCACAGGTCCTTGTGGGCACACAGAGACGAACACAAGCCAGACATGCAAATATACCCACTCCTCTCCTTGCAACGGCAATACCACCCACACAGACAGACTCACACAGGAACTCATCACCTGCAGAGACCTTTGCCAAGACCTCACGGAAACTCTCCCCCAAACACATGTAACACAGACCCTCACAGGCCTAACAAACACAAATGAAGACACAGACACATTAGCTTCACTTCCTTGATTTGTTATTTCAGACAGTCTGCTAGCTGTAATCTTGCAAATAAATAAAAGTTCTATATTGCAGACAACTGGGGGATAGGGTGCACCACTCTCTGGTCACGGGGGATTGGAACAGAGAAACACTCAAATGAGATCAAATGGTGCCTTTTCCCAACACCCTGGCCAGCTAGTTAGAAAGCCAGGAAGGGAGCCAAACATCTGGCCGTGCCCATGAAGAGTGCCGAGCGCAGCTGGAAGACCGAGGTGTGGCTTCTGGATCATGCCGGGTGCATTGGTCCCCCTACAGCCCTGTCAGGGAACAAAGTTGGCTCTGACCCCTTTCATGCAGGAGGTTGTTGTCCTCCCCTTGGAGATAGCTTTTCTTCCCACACATCCCTGCCGCTGGTTTTCCTTATAATACAAAAGCCAAATAAAAAGAAAAAGTAATGCTCCAAAAAATCCTCAAATTCTCTTAGAAAATAGGTGCTTCGAAAGAGGGGTATAATAGTATGGTGGCTGTTAGAAGGAGGAGGGGCAAGACATGGAGATCAAAAAGAAAACCAGGAGGACGGATAAAGGGATTAGAAGGCAAGAAATAGCCCAGACCAGCTGGTGGCCATCTGGGAGCTATGAAGAAAGGGAAGAACAAAGTTGTTGAGTTTCTAGCAAGTGGGTACAGTTTTATCATGAGAGGAGGTTACTGCTTTGAGGAACTGGATTGAAGCCAGAGCCTTGCCAGCCATTAAAAAAAAAAATCTAGTGGTTTCCCTAAGAATTGGATTACAGTGAGTTTGCTTCTGTCTCAAGTAAACTAGCTAAGGACATGATCATTTCAGGGAAAGTTAGAGGGTGTCTGAGGGTGGAGAGAAATCGAGAATTAACCTCTGGGTGTCAAGGTGAAAACGGACCACAGGGAAATGAGAAAGGTACTCAGTTGTGCCTCATACGGAGGTTGTTTTTACAGCCTCAGATAAAGGGTGCCTGGGTGGCTCAGTCGGTTAAGCATCTGCCTTCGGCTCAGGTCATGATCCCATGAGCCCCACGTGAGGCTCCCTGCTCAGCGGGGAGTCTGCTTCTCCCTCTGTCCCTCCCCCCAGCTTGTTCTCTCTCTTAAATAAATAAATAAAATTAAAAATTTTATTTTAAAAAAATAAAGCCTCAGATAAGAACATGGGGAAGGCCAGTGGCTATAGGATAAACACTAAATTATTATCATCAGTTATTTTGATTTTGATAAAAATTGAAGATAAACTGTGTGTTTGCTTCAGGGCTGTGCAGAGGGGAGAGAGACAGTAAAACCGAAATATACGCCATAATACATAGAGACAGTAAGCATCTGCTCACCTGTCCCACAGAGAACTGAAGGATGGCATGTCCGAAACTCAGCTAGTGATGTCTTTGCCATCCATCAAAAGTTAGCATCTCTTCTCTCTTCCTCTGCCTCCATGAATGGTGCCACTAACCCCACATGCCCGCTCCAGACCGGTCATCCCAGTCACTCAGCTCTACATTCAAATAATTGGTCACCAAGTCCTGAAAATTCTCTCTCCTTAGTAATTATCACCTGTGTCCTCCTTTCTCTCCCCTCAGCCACTTCTCGCATCCAACCTATCATCATCATCACAGAAACATACTTCTCACCGACCTCCCCAGCCTCCAATATCAAGTCCCCACAGATCATTTTCTATATCTTTTTGTAAAATCTTTCACTCATTCGACAAGCATTTATTGAGCATCTACTGTGTGCCAGTCTTCATCCTAGTTGCTTGGGACACAACAGTGAACACAACAAAGATGTCTACTAGATACCTAGTCAGAGTATAGTGGGAGGAGAAAAACAATAAACATAATAAATTATATGATACCTTTGAAGGCAATAAGTGCTATGGAAAAAAGGAAAAAAACAGAGCAAGGCACAGGGTATCATCAGTGCCGAGGGCATGTGTGCGCGCGCGTGAGTATGGGTTAAAAGAGGGTAACCAGAGTAGTCCTCTTTGAAAGTCTGGTATTTGCTCAAAGGAGGTGAGGGAGTGAGCCACAAGGATATTGGTGGGTAAGAACATTCCTTGCAGACAGAACATCCAGAGAAGTGCTCTAAGGTGGCACAGCAAGCGTGCCTGTGTGGCTGGAACAGAGTAGGTGCAGGGAGTGGAAGGTATGAGGTCAGAATTAAGGGAAGTTACTTGAGGTCTTCTAGCAGGATGGAGCCATGGCAGGGTTTTAAGCAGTGGGGGACAGGCTCTGACTTCTATGCTGAATGATCGCTCTGCTGTTGGTGGTGACTCAGACCAGGGGGAAGCAGAGGAGACCGTGAGAGATGGTAACGTCTCTGTTCTGCAGAAAATCCTTCAGTGACTTCCCTTAGCCTACAGATAGAATCTGAATGTGTTAGTGTAGCCCACAAAACACTTCAGGATTTGGGCCCTGCTTATTTATTCAGATTCATCTCTTTCTGGTATTTTCACACTCCCAAAGGCCCCCATGTTCTAAAGCAGGTGGGCTTTTAATAAGCATCCTCTTCTCTCCTCTCATGGTCCCATGAGTCTGTGCAGATGGCTTCCTCTGCCTCAGCCACAGTGCCCTTCTGGGCCTTCACCAAGCCTCTTTTCCACAAGGAAGCCTTTCTCTTGTCTCCATACCATGCATCCCAAAGCAGTCCGTGCATACTTCAATGATTGGGATTATAGCTCTGAGACAAAATATTCTATCCACAATCTGTCTCTTTCACTAAACTGGGAACTCCTAGAGGGTAATAATTTATTTCTGAGTCCTTAGTAGAATTAAATGGATGGATGGATAGATGCATGGATGATGGATGCATGGATGGATGGTTGCTGGCTCTTCATCAGATCTTGAATTCAAGGGATTTTATTTTTAGTTTAAAATTAGTTAAGCATTAGAAAATGCATAAAAACTAATTATAAGACATTAACTTCTTCATTGTTGAAGAGATGGCTGAAGGAGTGTGCTCAGGTAACTACTTGTAAGCATATATACTCATCAACTGCACGTGACAGCTGTGTTGCTGGGAAGTTGGATATAAGAGGAATTTTGATAAATGGCCTCTTATTTGTCCATTGACCAAATATAATTTCAGTCATGCTTTATTTTCTTGGCATGCTATTCAATTAGTTCACACTGTAACTTTATGTTTCTTGATATTTGGCTTTCCCTATCAGCTGAAAGGGATTGATTTCTGTTTGGCAAAATACTGAGGAGAACCCTTTTAGAACAGGAGGAGTCTTTTTGCAACACATAAGCATCTCTTAGTTCATCTGTTTTTCTAGTGTTGTCATTGCCCAGTTAGGGCTTCAGGGTCTTCTTATCTTGAGAAACACTGTATCATGTTGATTGTAAGGGTCAGACTGGAAGCGGATTCCTTCTCTACTTATTGCTTCAGGAAGGCAGAGGAAACAATTCCCTGACGGTGGCTAGAGACATATTTCTCACCCCCTGTAATCTCCGGAGGACAGAACCAGAAGGAGCAAACTCTCTCTCCAAGTGTCACTTCTTCACCAAGGCCATCCCTCCACAAAAGTACATTGTAGGCTGTATGAAAAATGAAACGAAACAATAGCACATTTTCTCAGATTTGAACATTTGACCATTATTCCAAGCTGGGAGTAACTGTAATGTAGTCAGAGGTTTAAATAATAAATGTGAAGGATTCTGAGTGAGGTCTCAGGTAGGCACCATATTTAATTTGTGACCAAGTCAGTGGAAAAAGAAGGCTCTCAACCACATTCCTGAGAGGTAGACATTCCAAATTGGCATGGCCCCTCCAGAAAAAGGGAGCTTCTATCTCAAGGCAGCCCCCCAAAATGTAGATTATTTCTAAATATTAGAAGGCAAACCCTTCATGACTCCAAATAGACTTTCCACCCTTCCGGGAAACAGGATAGGTTGAGCACATGGCTCTACTTTCATTCCCACCTAAATAAAATTCGTCTGAACAACACAGAGGGGATTTTTTTCCCCTCTGAAGGCACAACCCCACAAGGATAAGGTGGATGGAAACAGCAGCAGCAAAATGTGGAATTTGGAAAGCAGATAAACACATGGTAAGTTACTTAGGAGACCCCCCAAAACTAAATCTTTAGGTCAGCCATGGGAAAAGCTGAGAGCCAAAAAACTATTTAGCAAGGAAGAACCCCATGCCCCCTCCATGGGCCCCAGAATTGGCAACACTACCAGCTAGATCACTGACCCCATACTTTCTCCTTTTAGGCAGGAAAGAGCAATCCAGTGTCATTCTCATCTTTTCAGAGACAAGATAAAATCCATTAAACAAGAAGGTGCTGTTACAGAGGAAAATTTGGGGAATAAAAAGTTCTTGGAATTTAAAATTGTGACAAACATTTTTTAACTCAATAAAATGGTTAGAAGATAATATTCTCCCAAAATGGAACAAAAAGACAAAAAAATATGGAATAAAAGAGACAAGATAAGAAAACCATAGGATCAGTCCAGGAAGTACAATATCCAAGTATTTGGCACACAAAGAAGAGAAAAGAAAGGGGAGAAAATAATCAAGTAAACAGTTTGAGAACACTTCCCAAAACATTAAAAGCAAAGAGAAGATCCTAGAAGTGTGGAGAGGAGGAAAAAGTTAGTTCACTATGCATAGGATTAACACTGACAATGGCTTTGAGTTTTACCACAGCAGTCCTGGAAGCCAGCAGGCAATGGAGCAATCTCTTCAAAACTCTGAAGGGGGGCACCTGGCTGGCTCAGTCAGTAGAGCATGTGACTCTTGATCTTGAGGTTGTGAGTTCAAGTCCCATGTTGGAGGTAAGGATTACTTAAAAATAAAATCTTTTAAAAAATTCGAAGGAAAATTATCTCCAGTGTTGAATTCTACACCCAGATAAACTATTACTGAAATGTGGGAATAGAACAAAGTCATTTTCAAAGATGCAAAGTTTCAAAATATACTTCCCATAAATGTATACTTTTCAGAAAAGTACTGGAGGATTGTCACTATATCAAAAACTAATGATGTAATATATGGTGACTAACATAACATAATAAAATAAAATTAAAAAAAATAGAAACAAGAAAAAAAATAAAGTGAGGGAGAAAACTGAAAAGGGGAAGAACCAGGATACATCAAACAGGAGATAACAAACAAGAAGAGGAGCGAATGGTGTCCCCAGGATGACAGGAAAAAGAGGGCTTGAGATGACAGCTGTGGATCCAAGTTAGGGCAGTGAGAGCAAGTCGGAAGATAAAGCCAATGAAATGAATGTTTTGTGGAGCTGGATGTCTTGAGAGGCGATTGAGATGGTGGGTAAAAAATGCTCAGTACTCAGAAGTCTAAGCAAGTGAAAGTAGAGAGTCAAAAGTTAATACCCCAGTCTGAGAAACCAAAAGAAGCAATGTAGGTATGTAATTTAAAGACATGGAATAGATACCAAATGATCATCAAAATTAATGTGGAGCCCCTTGGAGATGGAAATGAGGAGAGGAGTCAAGCTTCTCAAATTTGCAGAACTATTTTACTTTTTAAGAAAGTACATATAGCTTAGACAGAAATAATAATTTTTTAAAAGAAAAAAAAAACAAAATATGATTTTCCTGTCTGGAGTACTCAAGACTGGACACCACAAGGCACCATATGGCTCATCAAGACTTTACATGCCAGCACATTACCTCCCACATTCAAGCCATGTATTCCTCATCCTTTTCTTATAAATTGATGCTTTGAACCTAAATCCAGAGCTTTCCTTCTTGCTAAATTTCATCTTACTGATTTTTTACATCCTTAATCTATTTGGTTAAAATAATTTTAAATGCTGACATTGACATCCAGACATCCAGACATCCAGTAGATTCTCTCTTTTTCTCAGCTTTGTGTAGTCAATAAATTCAACAGTACTTCAGTGTATTCATCCAGGTCCTAGAGGAGACTGTGGAACAGGGCACAATGAGAACCGAGTCCTAGGGCAGGCACTAAAACCTCCCCATAGGGTGGGATTCACGTAATACTATTCATTTCATTTTGACTAAAGGTGTTTACTCATTTGCTCAAAAGATATAATCCAAGGACACCTTTGGGGGAAGAATGGAAAAGAAACAGTACTGGTAATAACAATTCCAGGAATATTTGGTTCTCTCGAGTCACAGCAGGACAATTCACAGTATTCTTCAGTTGCATTTGGGTGAGAAAGAATGAATCTGCTGGAGCTTTGCCCTATAATGGAAGAGACATCTCCCCCAACACACACACACACACACACACACACACACACACACACACACACACGGTGAAACAACTTCTCAGTTTCCCTGCTGGGAACCAGAAAACCAGAGTCCCAGGGGATACTGGCCTTCCACAGCTGTGGAGCTTCTGAAGTGTGGGAAGGGTTCTCATGGGTCAATGTGGAGAGCCCCGCACTGCTTCTTAAAGGGTCCTGAATGGGGGGGCCGAGGACTTGAGGTTCCAGTTCTTCCAATCTCTGCTTCCTTGGAGATTCATGCTGGTGCTTGGATAGTGTTAGTTTTTTTTTGTTTGTTTGTTTTTAAAGCTGAAAG
The DNA here is from genome assembly GCF_054177405.1 of Leptonychotes weddellii. Classification (NCBI taxonomy): domain Eukaryota; kingdom Metazoa; phylum Chordata; class Mammalia; order Carnivora; family Phocidae; genus Leptonychotes; species Leptonychotes weddellii. The sequence goes on from NC_138371.1 coordinate 111,477,278, forward strand.
ATAAAGTTCAAGGTGAACAATTGGCTCCTGATAGCAAACATACTTGAACTCATCAAGCCAGCACTGTGGAGAACAGTTATTCAGAGTGGATGAAAAATTGATACAAGAAAGATTATTTAATTCTCTCCTGTAAGCACCTTCAAACAAGAACAGCTTTTGTCATAAGTATCCCAGGAAATCTATCTACTTTATGCCCAGTGGAGTTTAAAAAAACAGATTATGAATCTTGTCTGAATTTAAAAAAAATATTGATGGATCACACAGAAACTATTATCAGAATGAAATATAAATTAAAATCAAGTCCTTATTCCTTATTTAGAGACTTTGTCCCCACATGTTAATTCAGCACAAGAGACTGAACCCATGTTTCCTAGCAGAATTTAAAGGTTTTTTTCTAGAGTTTATCTCTTGAAATATGAATGCAGGTTCCAATCAGTTACCTTTGAGTACTGAGAACCATCACCATCTCCTTAATCTCACAAAGTCTGTAAACTTGGCCAGTTTTTCTCTTCTGCCCCATTTCTGTCATGAAAATTCCTTCCAAGAAATTAAATGTATCCAGAGAAAAGTAACACAGATGATGAATGGTATGAAGGAGAGGTTAATGGAAGAAGGTCAGAAAAGTTTTTATGTGAGAGAAATTTAAACAAGAGATTAAATGAAAGAAAAAGTACCACAAAGAAATGTGCGGGCTGAGGAGATGTATTTGTTATTTGCTCTATTGTTAGAGAATAAACACTTCATAAAGTAACAATACCAGACATTTTAAACTGCTTCTTGAAAATTGCTTTTAAAAAAATATGTTCCATTTAACCAGTGAGATCAGATTCATTGGGGGTATTGTTATGGAAGCCAAGTCAACTTAGAACATAAAATAAATTTTAAAAGGACAATTCCAGGGCGCCTGGGTGGCTCAGTTGGTTAAGTGACTGCCTTCGGCTCAGGTCATGATCCTGGAGTCCTGGGATCGAGTCCCGCATTGGGCTCCCTGCTCAGCGAGGAGCCTGCTTCTCCCTCTGACCCTCCCCCCTCTCATGTGCTCTCTCTCATTCTCTCTCTCAAATAAATAAATAAAATCTTTAAAAAAAAAAAGGACAATTCCACAGGTAAAATGAGGGTTGTCAAGTAGCCAGTTTTGGTTTCTGAGGTGCCATAATCTGAAAGTAGAAACAAGACAAATAATGGGTCCTGAGTTCTGAATTTGGGAATTAAGATCTACTCAAACTGTGATTTTCTGTACTCTTTGGCTTAGATGGGTAGGGGATGAGGGGTTTTGGGGGAAAATTCAAGAAAACTCAGCAGTAAAGAGCTTCATCAGGTAAGGATGGATGGGAAGGCATGTGCACGAGGTGAGGTAACCCGACAGGAAATTTGGAGAGAAGGTGAGTGCTCACATAGACTCTCCCTCACCCCTCTATGACGTGAGACAGTACAGCAAGGGTTACAACCAAACTGAGAGGCAATGCTGAGTGACCGCCAATTTAGAGGGTCTCTTATCAGTCTGATAGAACCACTACTCACAGAGGAATCTTAAAGAATAACTCTTGAGTGGATTGAAACATACAAATGTACTACTTGAAAGTAATCAAAAGCAATGAACGATTTAAATGAAAAAATAAACTGCTATGCTAGCAATTAAAAAGTACAGAGTAAGATCAATTAAAAAATAAAAAATAAAAAGTGCAGAGTAAGAGAACTTTATTCTGATGTAACTAATAAAATGGAAAAAACACAATTACTCTGGGAAGAAAAATCCAATATGGAGACTCTTTTTGGGGAAGCTAGTGCATGTCTATGCTTGCTGGTGGTATATATAAAAATGGCTTACTTACAGGCTTCAGCGATATGGCGATCACCATTCCAGGTTATATCTAACTCAAATATTTTCAAGGTCATCTCAAAGGATCCCTTGAAGCTCTAAAACAGTCCATAACTCTGTGACTTGTTGAAAAACCCGAGCATCAGTTGTAGACTATTGTGTACAGTTAGTCGATCCACTAAGAATGCTTTAAGCTGCATCCAGGCTGCTTGGGTTTGAATCCCAACTCTTCTACTTGCGAATTTTGGCAAGTTATCTACTCTTTCTGTGCCTCACATTCCTCGTCTTTAAAAAGGGGACAATAGTAGTGCCTACCTATCTCATAGGTTTATGCTGAGGAGTAAATGGGTTAGTATGTATAAGGTGCTTGGAACAGTGCTTACCACAGTAAAAAGTTAAATGTTTGCTATTTTTAAATAACAGGAACAAATGACTAGCTCAGGATAAAGGAATTTGTCTTTCTTTCATTAACAAAAATGTCAGGATATAGGTGGTTGCTGCATTGGTTTAGCTTATCAGTGGTGTCATGAAGAGCCTTCAATCTCTATTATGTCACTTCAGCATCTTTAGCATGTTGGCTTCTTGTCCTTCAACCTATGCCTCATAGTCTCACAATGGCTGCCATAGCTCTAGACATCATCTCACATATGGACTATGTTTAAAAATCAGAAAGAATGCTAGCCAGGGAAGAGGAAAAATGAGAAAGAAAAATGAGAGAGAGAGAGAGAGAAAGAGAGAGAGAGAGACACTGCCTCACATTATTTTCATATTTTCTGAAGAAGCAAAATATTTTCCCAGAGCCCCTCGTGATTTTACCTTATCCAATTGGCCAGAACTGAGTTACAGGAGACTCCTGAAATCAAGGGATCTGTGCCTTGGTTTTGTTAGCAGGGAAGAAGTGGGAGAACACCTGCTGGGCAGACATGGGTCCTCCGCAGTGAATCATTCCTCTGTTTTGTTCCAAATGCTTTGTTCCTGCTTCAGCTGTAGAAGGACAATCTGCCTCCCAGAACATTCATGTGAATTAATAATTAAAGAGCTTTTATAACATGGGAGGCCACTGATGCCATTTCCAAGTTCTTCCCATTTTACTTCATGCATAATACCTATAAGCAAGGTCCGCTTCCTTGTGGGACTGACTTCAAAACCCTATCTTCTTCTAAAAAACTGCTCAAACCTCTACTGGGACACACAAGGATACTCAGTCCTCAACCAGTCAATACTGGTTGAGTCCTTATTCTCTGCCGGGCCCTGTGGGGCTCTGAAAGTCTTCTGGTTGTACATGTCTGGGTGAGATAACAAGAGCGGCACACATACAAGCATATCCTGGAGTCCCGAAAAGGGAGTGGTCAAATGGTCTAGCATAATGGTCAGCAAGGTTCCCGTGGAGGAATTAGAGAGGCCTCAGAGTATGGGAGGGAATTCCTTACCAGAAGGATAATCTGAGAAAGGGCTCCTGGTTGGAATAAGCAGGATGTGGGAGGGACATTCATTCTTATCCATTTGAGATTTTTATATCTTTCTCCTTAGAACTTGGAAGAAGCTGCCCAAAATTGAGAACGTGCCAAACATTAGCATTAATAATGCTATGACCTCTCCAAATGTAAACTATATCCACTGGAAAATGCATGGAGACTGGATTACTCAGGTAAAAGAAGGAAGGAAGGAAGGAAGGGAGGGAGGGAAGGAAGAAGTAAGAGAGGGAGGGAGGGAAGTAGAAGGCAGAAAGGGAAAGGGAAAGGAAAAGAAAGAAATGTTTAAATAAAAGTAAATTGGAATTTGCCAGACTGATGTCTCTCTCCAGGTGTAACAGCCAAACAATCAAATAAATATATAAATTCTTTAATGAGTGACAACTGTACTTGAGATAACTTTATTAATTTAGCTGAAAACAAATAAAAATAAATGTTGCATGAAATACCCAGAATAGTACAAAGAATGATTAACATCTGGTTTCTAGAAGCTAGTGAAATTGTTCAATTTGAACTTCCTGGCATGCTTGTTTTTGGGGTTCCCATTCAGCCATCTTTTGGGTCTGAAGGCAGTAGGTGTGTTTTCCTTCCTCTTTTGTGGGGGGAAGCCAACTCAAATGACCCAAGTGTTTAGGACCAATAATATGACTTTGGACATGATAGTCCTTTCCCTGAGATTTCTACTGGCTCTGAGAAGCTAAATTAGTGTTTCTTAAACACATAAATAAGCAAGACATTGTTCTTTACATTAAGGCAGCCTAGAAGGAGTTTTCAGGGTTGATAGAGCACCAGTTAGGGGAGGAGAGACTCCTGCCAATATCTCTTGTCTATTCCTAAACACAGCAGGCTTAAGGCAAGAAAAGAAAGTTAGAAAATATTATCGGGTGAAAGGAAAACTAGGAAAACAACCAAATTTATTTGCTAAGTGAAAAGGAAAATTCAAGGGGAAGAAAAATTGGGCCAAGAAAATAGCATTTGTCTAAAAGATTAACACCGACAAATTTTCAAACACAAAGAGAAGAAAATAAAATAGCAATTCTGGAGTAGAAAGGAAATGTGAATTAATTAAGAATACAAAAAGGAAACAATCCAACTAAACAACCTCATGTAAAATTGCCATATGTAATACGTATACGTTTCTCGAAGGTGATTAGCACAAGATCCTTTTTTTCTTCAGCTTTTTTGAGCTATCTACATATCATAAATTTACCCATTTTAAGTGTACAATTAATGATTGTTGATAGGTTTACTGAGTTATGCAGTTATCACCATAATGCAGTTTCAGAACATTTCCATCATCCCAATAAGACCTCTGTTAACCATGTACAATTAATCCCTATTCTACCCCCACTGCCAGACAACCATTAATCTACTTTCTGTCTCTATTGATTTGCCTTTTCTGGCCATGTCATGTACATAAAGTCATGTACTATGTGGCCTTTTGTGCCTGGCTTCTTTTACTTCACAAAACGGAGCCTTGCTTAGCGTGTGGACATTTTGTCCCACTGAACTGCCAGCCCCCATTGCCTGGGAAGGTGGAAGGAACAATACCAAAATCCAGAGTCAGTGCCATCCGAGGGATGACCAGACATGGAGGGGTGGGGTGGGTTGGGGGAAAACAAAGCCGGGCCTTGGCATTGGCTGCATAGAAAGGGAGCTAACAGAGAGGGGCTGTACGATAGGAGAATTCTCCCACCACCTCAGGGGGTGTGTTCATGATCTCTCCACTCAGAGGTGGGCTATCTGAGCCTCTTGAGGGAGCTTGTTCCAACGGAGAAAAGACATCGACAGTTCTGAGCTCTGTAGGTTGCTCGGGACACTGAATCCTATTGTGCTGGGTCAGGTCCTAAGCTCCAGAAACACTCTCTTCACCCCCCAGACTTACCCTCTGTCTTCCTGTGTCTTTGGCTTTCTGGTTTCTGCCCACCGTGGGGGTTAGAACCAAGGGTTATCTTCTGTGCGTACCCCTCTGAGCCTAGCATAGTGCCTGCAAGGTCTAAAAGAGAAGCCAGTCATCCCTTGTAGCTAACATGGTGCTCTTCCAACACTACTACGGCTTTATCCATTTTACATGTTTATATTCCTAAAAAGGACTTCCTCCAGGGAGGAGGTGTCCTAAGAGCAGAGAAAACTTCGCAAATCCCACCGACTCCTGTTCCTTGAACCTGAGACCAGCCCTGGCACCTGCCCGAAAGCCCTGGTTCCCTAATCCCAGCACAGCTCCTTCAGAGCCTGGCTCTCCACTTTTTTTTTTTTAAAGATTTTATTTATTTATTTGAGAGAGAGAGAGGGAGAGAGAAGGAGCTGGGGGTGGGGGGGATGGGCAGAGGGAGAGGGAGAAGCAGGCTCCCCGCTGAGCAGCGAGCCTGATGTGGGTCTGGATCCCAGGACCCTGGGATCATGACCTGAGCTGAAAACACATGCTTAACCAACTGAGCCACCCACGTGCCCCCGGCTCTCGATTTTCAAAGACAGGGGAAGAGAGTCTTTTACCCTTCCCAGTATGATGCTCAGCATAGTGTCCGATTTAAATATGATTTATAGTGAAGGATAAGCTGTTTTCTCCGTGAACCCCCTGCAGCTAGGCAGGCAGCATTCCGATTTTCTCAGAAATATCTAAAATGCGTAGTAGAAACTTCAGCACAGTCTGCCAGACAGGATACCCAGGAATTGTTGTGGTGTTAGCCTAGAGTGAGCGTCAAGGAGAGAGAACCCCCACATACTCGCACTCCGCCAGGCCACCTACACACATCTGCCCACTCGCAAAAGTGGAGTTTTTAAAATGTGCCTATCCTGTGAGCAAGTGGTTCCTTTCTCCTTCTCAAAATGGGTGTCAAGAGAATGCTTTAGATATTGTTACAAACACTTTCTTGACCTGGTGTGTGATCTTCATATTAATTAGCATTTTCTCTTTTTTTGTCTTTTCTAGCTGAACTACTACGATTCTATCAAAGCCGTCATTTCAAGCTCCAACCATGAGCCCACTGCTCTAGTAATAGGTACTGCTTACACTCCCCTTACGTTTGTAATATTCTCTGTATGCCAGATCCTTGGATGTCTCCCACCTTTATAATTTCTGCATTGCAACAGGCATCCCATACTCTGCAGCTCAAAATGTGACATCCTCCACTGTTCAGTTTGCTTTATAAGCCTCACACTAGGCTGCTGGAGAGGCAGAATGAGGGAGGGCAGTCCTATCACAGGGCTTCCCACATACTGAGAGCTCGATCAATATTTGTTGATTTGAAATAAGAGCAAAATCCACTTCAGGCAACCTCAGGCTACACCCTTTGAGCACCCCTAATGTGTTACAAGATATTAAATATACAGTAATATCAACACAGGACAGTGGTCTTGGGGCATTTGTGTGAAGTGGGATTGGGGAATTTCTACAATTCAAAAGGCATGCTGGAAATAACAGTTTTTAGTGATGGCAACAGGAAGACCCAGAACCTGAAGACCTTTGCATTTTCTGGAAGCTGGACTTTGACCAAGTGCATTCAGAGAAAGGCCAAGGGAGAACCCAGATCCCAATCCATCCCTCACTTTTACATCCTCAAATGCACAGCTAGTCTGGACATAGGCTAGGCCAGGCTGATCTTAGGTCCATGAAGTATGGAATATGGCAGAACAAGTCTGTGTTATTCGCATAGGAATCATTTTGTCTAGACCAGATGGATGACAGACATCCTGGTACTGGGTGAATGACTGGTATAGAGTTGAACCAGGAATCCAATCCCTTTATAATGGAGCATTCCCTGGATAACAGCTCATGGTCAGAAGAAGTTGTAATCTCTGGTCCTGAACACTAAGTATCAGACACTGTACTAAGCTCCTTCCATGTATTATTTTATTTAATCTCCATTAACAACCTTATGGTTTAAGTCCCACTATTAGCTCCATCTTACGCTTGAGTAAGTGAAGCACAGAGTCATTCATTAACTTGTCCTGGGGTATTGTTCAGGACTTTTATTTTTTTCAGTATTGAAAGAAATGTAATTCAAGTGGGCAAGCAAAAGGAGAATTTTTTGGATGGCTCATATAACATGAGAAGGGCAGAAGCACAACCCAGTGTTAGAAAGTCCTAGAAGCAGTGACTCAGATGCTACTCCGACTCTGTCTCTCTCTCTCTCCTCTGCACAGCAGTTCCCTCAGAGGGTGAAGAGCCCATCTCACATGTCACTTTGCCTCCAAGAGAGACTGGCTGCGGCTCTGGGTCCCCAGTCCGGCTGCCCCTGGGAAGGTTCCCACCTTACCAGTTTGGCCCAACTGTGGGACAATTAATTGCAAGCCAACTGACCTAGGAAAAGCAGGGACAATAAGAACCTGGCAGTGCCCATTCAACCACATGATGTATGAAGAGGTGTGCTTTCTGGAAGTGGGGATGGGAAGAGGAGGTTTACTAATGACAAAAAAGTGAAGAGTGACGACTGCAGTGAGTCACACAACTCAGACATGGAAGACCGAGGACTGGAATCCAGGTCCTGTGTCTTCAAGTCCTGTGCTTGTCATCCTTGGACCCACAGCAATGGTGTCCCCTGGGTGTACGCTAGAATTGCAGGGTCCCAGTCTCTCCTTGGAACAATGGAATCAGTCTGCACTTGAAAAAGAACTGAGGGTGACTTGTGTATATGTCCAGTCTGAGAAGCATCCTTTAATCTCTATAACATAAACGTTTTCCTCTTTTTTATATTATAGTAATATTTTTATAATTTTTTCTAATAATTTGCCCTTTGAAGATCTTCTCAATTCCTCACATTTACTTTTTTAAACTTCATATTTACCTTGTGAAGCCCTAAAGAGTATGTTGGAAAGCCCCATCCAAGTATTCAGCATCACTATCACCATACTTAATTTTCAAGTTGATACTGACGGTGATTCCTTCCATGTGTTTAGCACTTACTAATTCATAAAGAACTTTCACATTCATTAGTGGCTCTCAGTCTTGGCTGCCTATTGGATCATCTGGGGACTTTATGAAAGCTGGTTGCCTGGGTCTTATCCTCAGATATTCTGACCTATTTGGTCTGGAATAAAACCTGGGCATCAGGACTTTTAAAAACCCACCCCATCCCCCGCCCCCCACCAGTGATTCAAAAGATTTAAAACCAACGTTCGAGGAGGTATGGCCCAGACATCTGTATTTTTTGGACACTTCACAGTGACTTTAATTTGTGGGCAAGGGCAAGAACCACTCACATGCATTATATTTCTTATTTGATATTCATGATAGCTGGGTGTACACACTCCATTTTACCAGTGAGGACACATAAGCTAAAGTTTGCCCATTGGGTCACTTAGCTGGAAGAGGTGGAATTGGGACTCAAGTCCAGTTTTTCTGACCCCAAGGCCAGGAGACCACCTGCCATCCCCTAGAGTTGGGCTGGGAAAGTCTTATCCCTCTGCTTCTGGGACTTGTTTTAGGACAGCCTGGTTTCAAAAGGAAGATTCTGACCCTGGAGCAGAATAAACCTCTGATTGCAGAGAAAAAACATGTTCTCGTTCACCCTGGCATACTGAGAAAGTTGTGGCCGATGAAAGCCACCTTCGATCATCTTTGTGCTCTCTGGATGGGCTCCTTGTGTATGTTGGCTCGGCGGCAGTAGCAGCCTGAGAAAGGAATCTGCGAAGAGCCCAGACACACTCATGTCTGCTGCCCAGCCAGGCTCGCCGCAGAGAGAAGGGGAAGGCTGGGAGGCAGGAGGTGTGTGTTCATCACCGAGAGGAGAGGCATGTCTTGGGGCATTTCATTTCATTTGCAAGGTATTTCCTTTGCTGGAATGATCTTCACCTTTTTCTCTTGGCCTTTCTAAATGGCCCTCACCTCTTCTTTCCTTTCCTGTAGCTTCACCCCCTGGATTTTCAGGGCCTGCTTAGAACTCGCCAAGCAGGGCATTTGTAATGAATAAAAAAGTTAACACTTTTTTAAACGACTCAGAAGTCAACCACCCACATAATGACGACAGCCATTTCTTTCATGATGCCTTTCCACCTAGCTGTGCCTCAGCATTTCTGAGATTTGGAAAGGCTGAAATCCTAAGAGTTTCTTTTTCTTTCTTTCTTTCTTCTTTTCCCGCCCCCCCATCCTTTCCTTTAGAATCTTGTCCCAATTGCCATTGAACATCATGGAAAATCAGTCATGAGTCATGCCTCAGATCTCAGCCTCCCATCAAATACCACCTTGCTTCCCCGAGGCCCCTTCCACCTCTGATTCACAGCCTTCGAGCTCACGTTGTCTTTCAAGGAAATCTTCCTTTATACATTTCTGATTCACTGACATTTAAATCACCAAAGCGTTAGAAAGAGATTGCAATGGCTAAGAAATTTCTTGGGAATTTTCATTAGACATTCTTGGAATTGGGAAATTGTGGTTTTCTGAAACGATCATGGATATGAATCCTAAGAAACTAAAATTCAGCCTTCAGAAACTGAAGCAGCTCAAAATTCAGTGTTTGTGCAGAACAGAAGCAATGAATCCAGAATGAGGATCTCTGAGTTCTAGAACTGGCTCTGCAGCTAACAGCTGTGACTTCAGGCCTCCATTTCCTTTCTAGTTCAATAAAAATGCTGGATATGAGCTCTAAGGATCTGTCCAACTCATATTCCCTGATCCCTAATTTTGCCAGGAGTCTCCTGTCCATCCCTTCTTCCTTCTCACATTCCAGAAAGCAAGGGCCACTAAAGCTGCTCATACTCTGAGCCGCTATTAATGGTCTCCAGAGATCTAGACAAGTCTATCATGGGAAGAGTCAGCACTTTCCCCAGCCCAGTTAGCATCTCTGTAATGGTGCTAACATGAGGATATTGGGGCTCCGAGAGCCTTTGCCACCAGACCTCTGGAAAGAGCTGCCTGCCGTTGTTCTTTCCAAGGCCTCACCTTGCAGTCTGTCTACGACCCACTGAAAGCTGGTCTTTGTTCCTGCGTATCTCCATGACTTGCTGCTGGAGCCCCAGAGTTCCGTCCTTGCCCTTCTTCTCTTCCATCAGCCCCTTGGTGAACCCCTCCAGCACCATTTCTGTCCGTTCCCAAACTCAGGTATCTAGCCCAGCTCTGCCCCCAAACTTCAGTCTGGCATCTCCAACCGCCATGAGTCTCTCTCTACAAGACCTCTCCATTTGGATGTCTCATAGACATCAAAATTTAACCCAAACCCGGATCCACATCTTCTCCCTCACACCATCCTCCCCAGCTCGGTTGGTTCTAAGTCCATCCTTCCAGTTGCTCTGGCCAAAACCTACTAGTCACCTTGACCCTCTCTTCCACAGCCCACGTCCAACCCTCTGGCTTTGCCTTCATACTGTATCTAGGATCTGGCCATTTTGCCCTACCCCCACCCCCATACCATCTAGTGGGAATCACTCTCTTCTCTCCCCTGGATTCCCGCAAGAGCCTTGCAATTCTCCCTGCTTCCATCCCTCCCCTATGGTCTCTTTTCCACACAGCAGCCAAAAATCCTGCAAAATTAGAAGTCAGACCCATCCAAATCCTCCATCAGGCCCCCATCTCCTTCACAGTAAACCCAAAGTCCTCCAGGGCCATGTGTGTCAACCCAGCCCTTATATCTCTGGCCTGGTTTCCTACTTCTCTCCCTCAGGCCCTCCATCCCACTCACACCAATCTCCTGGAATATATTTAAGATATTTTCACCAGATCCTCCCTCTGCCTGGGAGGTTTTCCCTGCAAATGTCTACATCGTTCACTCCCTCATCTCCTTGAAGTCTTTGCTCAGGCGTCACTTCTTGGTGAGGCCCTCCTTGCCCACTTCATTATACATATCCTAGAACAGCCCAGCCCCTGATCCTGGCGTTCCTAATCTTCCTTACCTTGTTCTATTCTTCTCTAAATCCATAAATACAATCACCTTCTCATAGACTATATAATTGATCTCTTGTTTGTCGTCTAAGGTCTGCCCTCGCCCAACAGAAGGTGAGCCCCACAAAGGTAGAGGTTTCTGTTTTGTTCACTATTGTGTCTCAAGTGCTAGAAATAGTGCCTGGTACATAACAGGTGCTCAATAAATATTTATTGAATGGACTGACCTGTGGTCAAAATTCAAACCACATGCCTCTCTCTCCCCAAGCAGTCTTCTGAAGCATTGCCTTCCAGGAAAAGTAGAATTCTGTGGTCACAAGTATTTTCCTCCTGTGCTATCTAACCCCTTTCCATCTCCCCATCTACTGGCCCCCAAGCGTGACCCCACAGTGTCCTACAATCACATCACTGCTTCTGTCAGGTATCCAGTATTCACACACACACCACACACACACACACACTCCTCCACAAGGGGGTATAGCACCAGCTCCCCACCCCTAAATGGGATTTGTAGAGAGGGCTCCATAGGACGTGCTTTCAAGCACATTCGTTAACTCAAGGTGATGGAAAACAGGAATCTCTGACTTCGTTTTGGTTATTAATGAACATCAAAGGGAGCTACATCTTGGTTGAGGCCATGGAGAAACCGAGGCTGGGCCTTGAATGTCTTCCCTCTGTAGACCTGGGCAGGGCTCCATTTGTCACAGCAGATCTGTGGGTTCCTGCCACACTGAGGAAACTGATGGAAGGGAGGAATAAGATAAAAGGAAGGATGGGCAGGAGAGGCTCCAAGATCCACCTCAAAAGAGGAAGAGTGAAAGTCTGAGCTCTGAGGAAACACACCCACCTCGCTGCCAATCCCATGGGATTCTTGGAGCCCAGAACTCTGGACGTGGCTTCTGGGTCAGCTCTGGTGCTAGCAGCCACAGAACCTTCCTGAAGGACTCCAGCACCTGAGGACTTATCTGCTAGTTAGTGTGCTGGCGATTGGAACCTGCCTTGAATCTGCTCTAGGTTTCCATGGTGATTGCTTTAAACTTTTCATCATCCTTCCTTCAGACCTTGGGGGAGAACTATGCTCTCTGGTTTCCATGACAACCATTTAAACATGTATCTCTGTCTGGCTCTGTTGGAAGAGAACTGCTAGAGATACATGCAAATCAACTGGCTGCTCTCCCTCTACTTAAAAAAAATAAAATAAAATAAAGTGACACACCTGCTCCGAAGGTTCCGATCTTTGCTCATAACAAGAAGGGTGAAGGTGTCAAACTGGTGTTTGAGGAGGGTTTGCTGCATTGCTTTGATACTTCAAGTGCTCACCCAGATACACAGGTTCACTCTACCGTCTTAAGTAATTATCTGCACTCAGTGCTTACCCTCCCCTCCCCTCCGTCTAGCAGATGAAAGAGCTCCGAGTTCAAGGCTGTTTACCTTTCTGCTGCATACCAAAGGAGGAAGGGAAGGACGGGGTCAGAGAGACTAGCTAGCTGCCCTACCCAAGCCAGTCCTTCACCACTGCTGGGAGAAACTGTGGACAGCAGGTTGTCAATTCAACTCACCATCTGTAAACTGTGCCAGCACTCAGACTGTAGCCCAAAATAAGGTGGAAATCACATACCCCAGTCATTCGGAAATAGAATTCATGGACTGGAGAACAGCCAGGTGACTCTGAGGAAAAAAGGTTCAGAAGAAGTAGAAAGATGATGGCCCTCTTTCCCTTCCCAGACACCTTCCTGTCCTCCCTGACAACAACACGCTCCCAAACCAGAGGTCTCCAGAGGCAGCGGTGGGCCAAACAGCCACAGACAGATCTAAAACAGGATCCTGTTTTGAAACTGTGTACCAAACTTTAAAATTCTGACAGTTTCCAATGAAAATAGACACTTCCCACTTCTCCTGAAACTTAGCAGATCTGCATCAGAGTCCTACTTCAGGAGAGTCTGCTGGATTGAAGAAGCACCACCCCCTGAGATGAATTGAAGCATGCACTGGCTTTGGTCCAACTTTCCCGAATAGCAAACTTTTCTCCTTGCTCCTGGAAAACAGTTGAATTAGTAACTTATGATAACACGCATGACATCCAGACAACACCAATCATCCCTCAAGTAATTGCTGACGTCACAAACCATGAAAGAGAATTCTTATTTGGGCGTGGGTGCAGGGGGAGGCTGGAAGATGAAATATTCTTCCATCTTCTTCATCTGAGGCCCTTCAGCCACCTTGGACACAGCTGAGGTCGGAGGTCAGGGTAAGCTAGATGGGGATTTCCTTCATGATCATCTGGTGAGACTATGTCTTACACCTACAGGAAGGCCTTTGATTGCTTCGGTATGCAGCTACTGTTTTGACTTTACTGCTCAGTAGGTTCATAAGCCAAAAAGTCATTTGGCTAAAAATATATGTCAAAATAATTGTAGCAGAAAGTTGGCTGGTTAGTGGATGAAACTGATAGGTTAATTCAATGAGCCCTCTTTTAGGGTTTGAGACGTGGCTTCGTTGCCTTGTTAATGACAAGTTTGTTAACCCCCATAGTGTATATTTTCTTATCTGTCCCATGGAGGTAAAGGTGCTTGCCTCACTGAGTTTCTAGGAGGTTCAAACAAAATCGTGTACAGAGAGACCCTGTCACAGTGCCTGATGTTCAGTAAAGATCTATTAGAAGCCAGGCTCCACAGAATGAGATGGCCTTCTTCACATTTCCTCCTTCCCCCAGGTGACCTTTCCTGCGTCTTTCTAGAGAAGGAGGGGAAATGAGTCTTGCTCTTCTTACCGACACTGTTTTCATCCTAAGGACTATCCATGGTGTAACACCAGGGGGTGAAAGAGAAAGAAAAAAGTAGTCCTCGCTGAAAGCAAAACCAGGACCTTTAAAAATAAGCAACTTGTCAGAAAATTGACTGATCATATTAAGAAGTTGTGTTTTGTTTTCCTGTGAATATTTTTAGGGTGCACTATGGGAACAACAAATGTCAAGCAAAAGATGAAAGAGACAAGGGCTGTTAGAAAAGATGTCGAGGCAAGAAGAGACCAAGCATTCCTTGGTTTGCCCCAAAGGCGGGCGGAATGTGATCAAACTGTTTTTCGCATCTGCAAAGGAGTCAAGGCATTTTCATTCTGTAAGAGAAAGAACTTGCTGCTGACAGGGGGATGGATTGGATCATTCGAGTCTGGAATCCTTATCTGCCTGGGTAAGGTTTCTTTCTCTCTCCAACCAAAAGGCCACTGATCTAGTAAAGTATATGAGAGCAACACAGGGGATCGCTAATTCCCTTTTAGGATAATTTAAGAAGCCCTGTCCAAAATCGATCTCCCGTACACACAGCCTGGGAAACTTCTGTTGGTGGCCATTAAAGACTCATTCTTTGGGGTTAATAAGCAAGTCATTGGCCCCATTTACCAATGAAGGAACTGAAGCTTAGAGGAGGTAAATAGCTTTTTGGACATAAGGCCAAAATTGGCTAATTTTGGCTGGTTCTAAAAGCCTATGCCATTTCCGTTGGTCAGTGTTGAAGACAGCAGGAGAGTGGAAAATGGGGAGTGGTCTTCTGTGCACTGATAGTGGGGACTTGGGGACAAGAACAAGTCACCTAGGGTGCACCCCGCTTCCTTGCTGAGTCTCTGTACCAGGCAACAGTGGAGGACCTGCAAGGTGACCCAGGCCCCTCAGCAGGGGCAGACAGTTGCGGAGGCAGCGCCAGGAGCCCGGGGGGCACGTGGGATCGGATGCTGCCCCTGTCACCTTCTAGCCCAGTGATCCTGTGCAAGGGTTGCAGCCAGTGTCCACCTCGATAATTGTGCTCACAGGAGTACCTACCTCTCCGGTAATAATAAAGATCACAAATGAGGTCATCCACGTATAGCTCTCAACACAATGTCGGATGCCTAAAAAGAAAGAAAAATGATTTTCTACCCACTTCTATTACCTTAGACTCCCATTTGTCTGGTGAGGGAGAACAGTTCGCTTACCTTCCAGTGACGTGGTTATAAAATGACATTGGGCTCTCCCCTTCAACCTCAGCCCTGCCTCCCTTCTCCCCACCTCCCCACCCTCTCCCTACACATGCAGCCCTGTGACCCTGAGGGCATTGTGATCCCTCAGAGCTCCTTAAAATAAACTTATATTAAAAAGACATTCCCCCCAGATCTGAATACTGTTAACTCTGACCTGCGTAAAGCAACAACCTGCCATAGAATCTATTCCCACACCACCCTGTGCTCTTCCTCGTTTATTCCTTTTATAGTGATATTGTCAGCAGTTGGAGAAACAAAGCCCAGAGCTTCATCTCACACTGAGTTGTGTTGCTATAACTGGGTATTATTTGCTTCAGTCCTTTTATCACACAAGATATATACTTGTGTGATTTCAGGAGACATAACCCTCCTCCAGGCTGAATAGAGCTGCCAGATCCGGGCCAAGTTTAGTCTTGCATTTTTATTTAGAAATAGCACTTAAAACTGCTTGGTGTTCATCTGTTCTTTTTCCATTCTAGAAAACCAACAGGTATGCTGAAAAGCCACACAGCTCCAGTGATCTACATCCATGCATCTGCTGAGGATAACAAAATATTTTCCATGTCCACCGACAACACTATTAAGGTCTTTGCCCTTTCACATTTTGGATGCATGGTCCAACAGTTTTGGATAGACAATGTGTTGTTTGGTGTTTTCTTTCCCCTCTTTGCAGCTCTAGAGGTCTTGCATTAGCAGATACTCAAATGGTAGTTACATTTGTGGGTTTGCTTTGGAAAAAGAAGGTAAGTGGGCAATGGAAGGGTAGTGTTTTAGAGAATTTTCTATACCTGGTGTTTCGTTGGGATGAGTAAACCTTGAAGCATCTCAGCCCCTGTTTGCATGTTGTCCTGATTCCCCTGGGAGAATGTGTGTTGGAGGATGAAGAGGGGGAGCAAGGGATGGAATGGGGACATGGGGGAGGTTAACTATCTGTTACTATTAGTGCTTATTTTGCAATACACATAGGGCACGTGGGCCCTTTCTGAAATGTCTGTAAGCCTTAGAATTTAAACACTTCTGGCCCCGGTAGAGGTCATGGTAACATCACCTTTATTTTGTTTGCCTTCACACCTCTTTTTATATGTAGGGTCCTACCCAATTCTAAAATTCAGCTGCCCTGTGACCTTTGTAATGCACTATTTTTATACCAAAAAAAAATTAGAAATTTTATTGATTTGCTTTATCCATCATTTCATATGCTTTTCCAGTGAACATGAAAAGTTTTCATGATTTCATCCATCTTTCTTTCTCAACTATCATGGGGCCGGAGGGTGGGAGTTTAGAGCAGTCTGAATCAAAGGAATGCTAAAGCCTCAGGCAGGTCAGTATCATTGCTTTGCATAGATACATAAACCAGCTTACTGACTACACACATACTAAATGATTTATAGATGCTATGGGCTGAATCATGTCCCTTCAAAATTCATATGTTGAAGTCTTAACCACCAGTACCTTACAATGTGACTGCATCTGGAGACAGGGCCTATAAAGAATTAATTAGGGGCACCTGGGTGGCTCAGTCATTAAGCATCTGCCTTCGGCTCAGGTCATGATCCCAGGGTCCTGGGATTGAGCCCCGCGTCGGGCTCCCTGCTCCGCAGGAAGCCTGCTTATCCCTCTCCCACTCCCCTTGCTTGTGTTCCCTCTCTCGCTGTGTCCCTCTCTGTCAAATAAATAAAATGTTTTAAAAAAAAAGAAATAATTAAGGTTAAATGAGGTCATGTTGGTGGGCCCTAATCCAATATGATTGGTGTCCTTATTTTTTTTTTAAAGATTTTATTTATTTATTTGAGAGAGAGAATGAGATAGAGAGAGCATGAGAGGGGGGAGGGGCAGAGGGAGAAGCAGACTCCCCGCTGAGCAGGGAGCCCGATGCGGGACTCGATCCCGGGACTCCGGGATCATGACCTGAGCTGAAGGCAGTCGCTTAACCAACTGAGCCACCCAGGCGCCCTGATTGGTGTCCTTATAATAAGAGGAAATCAGCACACTTAGATGGAGGGGCAACCATGTGAAGACATGGCAGGAAGGGGGTCATCTGCAAGCCAAGGAGAAAGGCCTCAGCAGAAGGCAAACCTGCCTACACCTCCATCAAGGACTACAATCCCTTACTTCACACCATACACAAAAGTTAAATCAAAGGCAATAGACCTAAATGTAAAAAGAGCTACAATTTCAAAACTCTTTGGAGAAAACAGGAGTAAATCTTCATGACCTTGGACTAGGGAATGATTTCTTAGATATGACATCAAAAACACAAGAGACAAAAGGAGAAAATAAATGAGTTGGATGTCGTCAAAATTAAAACCTTGTGCCTCAGAAGACACCATTAAGAAAGTGGTCAGACCACCTACAGGATGGGAGAAAATGTTGCCAATCACACATCTGATAAAGGACTTGCATCTAGAATACAAAATAATCTGTATGCTCAACAATAAAATACAAATATCCTGGGCAAAGGGCTTAAATAGAAATTTCCTCAAAGAAAATATTCAAATGGCCAATAAACACAGGACAAGATCTTCCACATCATTAGTCATTATGTAAATGCAAAACAAAACCACCATGAGTTACTAGTTCACATCCATTAGGATGGCTAAAATCAGACGATAGATGATAACAAGCATTGGCAAGGATGTGGAGAAATTGAAGCTCTCCATACCTTGCTAGGGGGAATTTAAAATGGTGCAGCCACTTTGGGAAACATTTTGGCAGTTCTTTAAATGCTAACCATGGAGTTACCATATTATCCCACCAATTCTGCTTCCAGATTTAAACCCAAGAGAATTGGAAACTTACGTTCACATAAACTCTTACATATGAATATTCATAGCAACATTATTCATAACAGCCAAAAAGTAGAAATAACCCGTGTCCAAATAAATGGATAAACAAAATGTGGTATATCCATACAATGAAATACTAGGCAGCAACAAAAAGAAATGAAGCACTAATACATGTTACCACATAGATGAGCCTTGAAAAAGCTTATGTTACATGAAAGCCAGTCACAAAAGGCCATGTATTGGAGGATTCCGTTTATATGAAATGTCCAGAATGGGCAAATCCACAGAGACAGAAACTAGTTTAGTGGTTGCTGGGAGGTTGCAGTGAGGTGGGATAGGGAGTGGCCACTAATGGGTATGGGGGTTCTTTCTGAAATAATGAAAATGTTTTGAAGTTAGACAGTGGTGATGGTTGCACAACTCTTTGAACATGCTAAAACCCACTGAATTGTACACTTTAAAAATGCGAATTTTGTGGGATGTAAATTATATCTCAATAAAACTGTTATTTTGTAAAGGAGGGGGAGGGGAGAGAGAGAGAAGTCAAGGGAGATGCCAAGGCTTTGGGCCAGAGCCCACTGAGACAGGGCAGATGGTGGGGAAGAGAAGCATAAGACCAGGAGCTCAGTTCTGGATGTGTTGGGTAGAGTCATCCTGAGTTGAGGGGAGATGTCAGGGCTGGAGAAATAAATTTGGAAGTCATTAGCATTTAGATGGAATTTTAAGCCATGGAGGGGATGAGATGGAAAAGAGAGCAATAGTGAGCAATGGAGAGAAAAGCCTCAAAGACTGTGCTCTCACTGTGTGTGGGGTCCGACATGGCTCCCGTAGAGTGAGCTCAGAGTTCATGTCATGGCAACCATGAGGACATTTTACACAAAATTAGGTGTTGAGATCACGGTCAGTGGTGCAATCAGGACCCAAACTCCATTCAGTCCTCCAAGCAAATTTGATTAAAATGAGAAGATTCATGGACTTCAGTATTTGATTTATTTTGAAAATCAAATCTATCCAAAGGTATCCTCCAAAGCCACAAAGTTGGAGACTTCATATTTTTAATGAGCTTTTTTTCCCCTCAAAACCTGGCACCATCAGATAATCATAATTCTGTATGTGAGGACACGTCTCCTATCCCATTTTCTTTTCCTAGTGCCTCTCCATTTTCTTCCAATCTGAAATCATGATTACAAGATTAGCATCTTGCCTGTGATGATTCAGGCATATTGAATCACTTCCCAAAATGTGTTTAAAATATATTGAAATCCTATCTTGGAAATATGGTGTGTAATTTATTTCAGAATATATTATTCCTATCAAATAAAAAGTAATCAACCAGGAACCAAACAGCTAAATTTCTAGCATGCCTGATCAGATAGTCTTCGTTCTTTGAATTGATTTTTCAGCCCAAATATTTCACTTTTCTAAATCATGGGGACACATGAAACGTTTCAGGAGTCTGCTAGTTTCTGGCATTACCCTAAAGGAGAGTAAAGTGACAGGTTCAGTTTTCTGTTCTCACTTGTTATTTTCTGTGAATTTAATATTGCACACTACAAAGAGGGCTGTTTTGTGTCAACAGGAATTAGCATAGAAAGAAAGTTATTTCCTGAAGGAAGATAGCATGGTGTATTAGTTAAGGCAAGGCTTGCCACTGTAACAAATAAACCCTATATTTTCCATGGGTTGAGACAATAGAAATTTATTTCTATTTGCTGTCATACCCAAGGCTGGTGCTCCTGGGGAGGGGTATTTTTTCTCCCATTCAAGAACTACGCTGTCTTCATGCAAGGTCCCTAGGTTCTCAGAGTCTTCTTCATCCCAGGACAATGGGATGTCTGCCTCTTAAAAATCCCAGCCATAAATGACCATCACTTTCTCTCACTCCACCAACTGAATTCATAACTCTGGGTGAAGGGAAACCAGGAAATGCTTTAGTTTGGTGGCCACTCCCCAGCAACACCTTTCCACTGTGGACAGAGGAGTGTGCATTTTGGGGTTGGGGCACAGCATTTTGGAGAAATACAGACTTGAGTTTAAACTCTGAAACTACCAGAACTAGATGACCTTGGGAGAAGTATTCAATCCTTCTGAACTCAGTGACCCACCTTGTAGGTTAGTTATGCTCATAAAAGATAATGTATGAACTGTGCTCACCACAGAGTAGTTTTACTAGGTAAGACTCTTTTGAGCCAAAGAGACAAAAATATAACTCAAGTAGTTTAAGCTAAAAAGGGAGAATTTATTGGTTATTGAAACCAGATCATCAGACAGATGGCCTCATGGACATCTGGGTTCAAAGATGGCACTGTTTTTCTCATGCTTTCTGCCTACACTTCCTTGGTGCACACTGATATTGACTCCTAGTGCAGAAAGGCTATCTCCTTCCAAATGGCTGGGACCACTGATGCCCAGTCTGAACTCACAACCCAACTCCAACTTCACTATCAGCTCCAGCCAGAAAAATCGAAGGGAAGACACAGATTGACCAGATTTTGCTGTCCTGTCTACTGCTTGCAATCAGAGAGGCAATTCTAACAGAAGACAGGAGGGTGCTGGACAGGCCAGAGATAAGTCAGTGATGATAATTTGTTGTAGCTACTTTTACTTTGGTGATTTAATGCCAACTTGCTGATTCAACTTCAACAATAATAGGAAGAGTTCCTTCCTACTTTTCCCTTTCACAGACCTTGTAAGGGTTCCTCGATAGCATCCCAACTAAGATCACTCTCCAAGCTCCAGAATTACCTCATCTTCCCCCTCGTCAAAACTTCCTCTCTTTAAAAAAAAAAAAAAATACCCTTCCTCTCTTTCAGTAACATTATCTCATGAATTAAGAAGAAGTTACCAGATGAATGGATTCCCCTTGTGGTATAAGTGACTGATAAAAAACTGTGTGTATTACCTTTCTATCCAGGAAAATGAGCATTTTCAAACAATTCAATACTCCAGAAAGGAGTGGGAGATGCCCCTTAAATAAGTAGTCCTTGGGGTCACCTTTCCATGGGATTATTTTACTCTGATCACTACCGTCACCCCCGTACTGACCTCCCAGAGTGTATTGCTTCCCGCCTTTTACAGCGTGACCTAAAGTAACAGATGAAAAAGCACACCAGAACTTTCAAAATGACTTTGCTACCTACTGGGGAGAACTAAGGAAAATAAACAGTATAAATAAAACAAATAAGAGTCTGGCTTATGGGTAAAGGCTTCAAATTTCCTGATCACTGTTTTGCTTCGGGGAGTTGTGGAGTAGGGGAAAGAAGCCCCATCCAAGTACATCCCACCCAGTTTAGTCAGATTTTCTAGTGCAGCTCTGGAGGGAGATAAGCCTGAGAAGGACTCTTACTTTAGCTGCTCCCTGCGTCTGTAAGGGGAGAGTCATGGAACCCCGCTGGAACTCAATGGATTATGCCTACCTCCCAACTTTGGTTTAAGATCGTATTTGTTTGTAACAAAATGCCTCAAACTGGGTGACTTAAAGAATGGAAATTTATGTCTCATGGTTCTAGAGGCTGGAAGTCTAAAATCAAGTTGTCAGCAAGGTTGGTTCCTTCTGAAGCTGAAGCAGAGTCTGTTCCATGCCTCAGTCCTAGCTTCTGGTGGTTTTCTGGCAGCCTTTGGCATTTTTTGGCTTATAGAAGCATCACCTTGACACCTGCCTTCATCTTCACATGGTCTTCTCCCTCTCTCTGTGTCTGTCTCTGAATTTCCCCTTCTTACAAGGACACCAGTCTTATTGTCTGGGGACCTACCCTACTCCAGCTTGACTTCTTCTTAACTAATTGCACTTGCAACAACCCTATTTCCAAAGAAGGGCACACTCTGAAATACTGGGGGTTATTCAACATACAAATTGGGCGGGTGGGGGGGACACAATTCAACCCATAACAGAGTAAATGAAACAATGCATGGAAAGCATTTAACACAATGCCTGGCGCATGTCAGCTTACTAAACGACAGCTGTCTTCGTGATTATTCAATCTTCTCAGTTTTACATTTGGCCCATCTGCTCTTCCCCAGGGATGTGGCCATCCCTTGCAGCTCTCATCAGATCACAGTACCTTAAAATAATACAAGAGCCGTGGCATGGCTTACGTAATAATCCTAATAAATGATTAACAATAATATTATCATTCTAATCATGTACCATTACATCATGGCTTAGCTGCGATGCTAAACACTATTTTGTATTAATTTTAAAAATCTCTAAGATTTTATTTATTTTTATTTGTATTTATTTATTTGACAGAGACAGAGATAGTGGGAGCAGGAACACAAGCAGGGGGAGTGGGAGAGGGAGAAGCAGGCTTCCCGTGGAGCAGGGAGCCCAATGTGGGGCTCGATCCCTGGACCCTGGGATCATGACCTGAGCCGAAGGCAGATGCTTAACGACTGAGCCACCCAGGCACCCCAAAAATCTCTAAGATTTTAAATCCTGTAAGAAAGGCATTATTATTAGTCTCCCTATTTTACAGATGAAACTGAGGGAAAGGGAGTATGGTAATTTGGCCAAGGCCACAGAGCCATTAGGCGGTAGAGCTGGGATTCCAACCCAAAGAGGGGGTTCTGGACCTCCATGTCCTTAACTAATAGCCACACTGAGGTTTGTTCCCTGAACCCTCCAAATATCTCCCCCACGGCGGGTTTTGAGGAACTGTAGGAAGAAATGGGAACATATCTAGGGGATAGAGGTAGCTCTGTGCACACATCAGACCCACAGTATCAAACCTCTACTGTGATAGACGGTCCTGAGCGGAGAAGTCGCTGGCCACTCCCTGTGGTGGGGGGTGAAGCTCAGCTCCAGGGTAGCTTGGCCACAGGTATCTCTGCTCCTTGGGCAGCTTCAGCATGGCAGAGGGGCTCAGGAACAAGGGCCCCGCTTTCTCCTTCCTTTACAAATGCAGAGGTGAAGGAAGCCCTTTTAACATTTCCCTCTTGGCGAGGGGGAGAGTGGGGCAGTGTTTAAACTTTGGTCAGTCCTAACCAGACCCCCCAACAGGTGACAGCTTTGGAAACACAGCAAAGCAGCCTGTTCAAGACCTCCAATTCCTTTTTTCCCTCATTCCCTCAGATCTGTGATCTAGAGACCGACAGCTGCTTGTTTACCGCCTCCTCCAAAGCCAGTGGAATTAAGGGGGAGTTCGCAGCCTGCCTCTATCTCCCCCACTCCAGAGCCCTGTGTGTGGCCACTGACATGGCTACATTCCTACACTTAGGACTGAGGTCTGAGGTTCTCCTCTTGGCCCCCAGCTGTCAGCTCTCTAGAGGGTAGAGCAGGGCCCAGCGTAGCTGTTTGCAGCCTTCTATGGAACCATCCACAGTTCAATCTCTGGGTGAGCTCCTGAGCTATATGCCCCCATGTCTTCGTCTTGCAGTATGTATTTGCTGAGCTCCCTTGCACATTTCCCATTTATTACTCCAGCACCACCTCCTTAGATTATCTGAAAATCTGGAATCTACCTCTTGAGCCCTTACGGACCCACTGGCCCTACCTCTCTAGCGAAGGTAGAGCCTGGGGGCTTCTAATTCGGTCTGAAAGCATCAACCCCACTTGCTGCAGCAGTGGCCCAATGTGAGACCCTGTCCCTCCGGCAGGGTAGCCATTCAAGGGACAGCACGAGCCCCGGTGCTGGACAGGTCCTTAGGGAGGGTCCCTTAGTGGGCTTTCCCTGCCCAGGGCCTCAGTGTCAGGGAGCTTGAATGCCTTCAAGACCCATCTCCCGGATTCCTCTGCAATGAGTCCCCCTGGGTTTCCTTGGCACACCTTCGCCGGGCCACATTTCATGTCCTCCTCGGCCAGGAAAATGGGGGCCTGGTTGCCTTTTCCACACTCAGGGAGGTCATGGAGACGTTCGTCCCCTTAGCATGAATGTCCACTTCAGTGCCTGTCCCTGTTCTGCTAGGCTGAGACGGCCTGGTCTTACTGAAGAGTTTAAATCCTGCTTCCCAGGCACCCACAAGTCATCCAGTACAACACTGCGGTTTTACAGATGAGCGAACAGAGGCCTGGAGAAGGGAATGAATTGCCCAAGGTCAAGCAGGGAGTCAGGAGCAGAGCTGGGGCTAGAACGTCTCTCTCAGGATGCCTGGCCCCCTGCCTTCTCCCTGTGTGGTGCTCCTCCCACTGGAAGGCCAAAAGTCTGAGAGGTGGAAGGAGAAGGAGAGCTTAATTTGTTTGTTTTCTGTTTGTTTGTTTGTTTAACTAGACAATGGGAGGCACATTGTCTAGTCTTCCTTCACCAGAACCTGCAGAGCTCCTAAGAGGCACCTGTGAGCGGTAGAGATCGGGCTCTGCCTCCCTGGGCCCAGTGGCCTTGGGCTAAGTCACACCCCTTCCCCTGGTCTTGGCATGGCTGGCAGGGCGCATCACCTCCACTTTGAGGACTTTCAGGCCTCTGCATACTAAAACTAGGAACATCATTATAGCTTCATGGTTCAAACATGGCCCATGATTATTCACCCACCCCGTTACCCCCACTTGCTGCCCTGACATAAATCCATTCCTCATTTCCAGCCTGCAGCTTTTTCCCCCTCACTGTTCAGCAAGATGATGGATCCCAAATCCGTAGTCTTTGAAAACTAAGGAAAGGAGGCAGAGAAGGTTTAGGCTGAATATTGTGGTTTGCAGGGTTCACATCCCATCTATATGATAATGGCAACTGGGTTTCCTGAGCCAAAAATGATGGCATACCATCTCGAAGGGTGGGTTTAAAAAAAAAAAAATTGAGTTTGGGCTCCTGGGTGGCTCAGTCGGTTAAGTGTCTACCTTCAGCTCAGGTCATGATCTCAGGGTCCTGGGATCGAGCCCCGCATTGGGCTCCCTGCTCAGCGGGGAGCCTGCTTCTCCCTCTCTCTCCCCCTCTGCTGCTCCCCCCTGCTTGTGCTCTCTCTCTCTCTGTCAAATAAATAAATAAAATCTTTAAAAAAAATTGTGAACATATGTATACGAAGAACTTTAAATGTATTTATTGTGTTCAGTGATTAAATCACAGGTCAAGAATTAACTTTACAGAAAAGTGATCAGATTTCACAGCATCAAAACTCTACTGAGAAGTCCAGAACGTAAGGCTGCTGCCTGTGCCTGGACCCATCCTTCCTAATGTTTCCCTTGAGACCGTGGGAAAGGCTCGCGTGGCTGGGGGGCACCCGGCAGAACGACCCCAGTCATCGGTGCTACCACCAGGCCTGCAAGAGCGCGCTCTTGGCTCAGGATGCCAAAGCAGCCTGCTGAAAGATGGGACTGTGGTCAGTCCAAAGGCTGTTTGTTCGACGTGGCGTCCGTGTGTAGAAAAACAGGCTGGTGGATTGATTTTCTTTTTTTTTTTTTAAGCAAAATTCCACCTCGTGGCAAGAACAGCCCCAATCTCTAGGGCCAACACTTAGGTGTCAGGTGACGTCTGCCTGTCCCTGCTCTGTTGCAGGGAACTTTGTGACCATGATCAAGGTCACCTGGTCCTTCTTAGCCTTCTGGAAGTGTCCTCATCTGTGAGGTGGGGAGACTCAGCACCTTCCTCCCCGAGCTGGGGAAGGGGTGTAGGTAACACCCGGGAGGCTCTGGTCCAGGCCTAGCACTTTCTATCTGGGGCGGTGCCCCCACACCCTTCCTTCCTCCTCCCCCACAGGCCAGACTTCCCCTTAGAGCAGTCCAGAGACCATTCATGGGAAAGTGCTCATCATCCTTCTGCCTTCTTTGAAAAGGATTCCACCCACTGGGAATCATCTGGCACTAAGTCGGAGGTTCCAGATCCACTGAACCTCTATTAGTGGCCCAGCTTTGGGGCTGAGCACTGGAGGGACCATCAAGAGAGAGGACAGAGCAGTGGGACTGAGAACCAACCTTCATTTATTAAGTGTCTCCCGCTCACCAGGCTTCTCCAGACATTTGACATCCCTTTCCTCACTTAATCCTCACAAAATTTCTATAAAGTGTTCCATTTTACAGATGAGGAAATGAGTGCAAAGCGATTGGATTGCGTAACTCCTAGAGCTATCCCTTCTGGGCGCTGTCCTCGAAGAGAGGGCATGCAGGGCAAGGCCCGAGTACACAGGGGTGCCCTTGGCCCCAGGGTGCCCATGGGAGGCACGTTGCAGGGTCTCGTCCCTGCTGTGAATGAGAAGCACAGCCTTCCAGGCTTGAAGACTCAGGATGGGATGATACAGTTTGTGTTTGCTTGTGAGGGAGGATGTAAACACATAGGGAAGAAGGTCCACTCTATAGTCGTACGAAATCACACTCCTCCTGCCCTAAATAGGAGACATGCAGTATCATGCTCACTGAATGCCAATTATGCTGTGTGGGGGTCTGTGGGAAGGACATTATGTAGGTTTTCTCATCGAATCCTCAAAACAACCCTAGATACCATTATCCCCATTTAAGAGATAAGTTAGAGTTTTCAGCAGTTAAACAACTTGTCCAAAGTCACAGACCCATTTTTATCCTCTTAACCTTTTTTTCTTTAAAGATTTTTATTTATTTCTTTATTTGGAAGAGAGAGGGAGAGCACGTGAGTGCAGGAGGAGGGGCAGAGGGGGAGGGAGAGAGAGAGAATCTTGAGCAGACTCCATGCTGAGCCTGAAGCCCAGCAGGGGATGGGGTAGGGAGCCTCAGTCTCATGACCCTGAGATCATGACCTGAACCAAAACCAAGAGTCATAAGCTTAACCGACTGAGCCACCCAGGCGCCCCTGTCCTCTTAACTTTTCTTAATAAAGCAATAGATGCTTCATCCACAGTATCCATGTCATACGTTTGGTTCAGGTTTTCATCCTTCCTGTTTTTCATGAGCAAGATCTCCGCTGGAGCCTTACCTGGTGGTCTCCCACCAAGAACTCGTGGTGTGCTGCCGCTAACTATCCAGCCTTCCGGCAGGTGGTCAGCTGCTCCAAAGCATCTGTAAGTATCAACTCTTGCTTTCTTTAGCAATGATGTATTTGTGAGTGTGGGCCCAGGCCCATCGTCCTCGCCTTAGAGCTGAGCAGAATGTTCTGGGGACATTCTGTCCCTGGAGGTTAAGAATTCTACTAGAATTCTTCAACTCCAGTATTTATCAAGTATTGTTTGGACACCCTTCTTTGAAAGCTGGGTGGAAGAGCTCACAGTTTCCCCAGTGGCTTCTAGTGTGAGCTATTTGGAAGGCCCATCCGGTACTAAGGAATGGTATTATTTCATGGTGGTGTAGGACAATTAATACAACCCTATTACCTACCTTGTAATTCTAGTCCGGAGATGAGGGTATGGAGCATTCCACGTCCATTTCCCCTTTCACTAGGGCTCTCAAGGATCATGCTGGCCCCCTCCTAGATGAGTGACACAGTGTTTGGTTCACAGGAGCGGACATACCCAGTGCTCTTTGAATAAGGAGTGAGAGCAGAGAACACATCCCCTAACTCATGTACTTCTGTACTTGAGCTAATTGGGCGGGTGGCGGGGGCACATCCCAAGTACACTCAAGATACTTAAGTTCTGAAATCTCCTAAATTATCAGTTCAATCACTTTCTGAATCACTGGCCTAGGCTCTGGCATTACAAGCCAGTGCCCCAGGCCATCTGGCTACACGCTCTTTCCTTCTTCCTGCCATTACCTGGCACACACTGTGTTTAGGTTTTCAAGCCCAGCGGGCACCACTGTCTGGACCTGTCCTCTTCATGTTCACACTCACTTCGGCTTCACTCGCAGTGATACTCAGTTGTCTTTGCATATGTTCTTGCCAGTCCCTGCTCTACAGATTAGTCATCACCATGGTTTTATCAAGTATTGAAAGAAATAGATTATTTGGTCTGTTGATCAAAAAATTTTTATGATGACTCCATCTCAATTCATCTCAAAGAAGGTAGATTCCTGTATAGTTTGGGCTCATACTTATAGAGAAGCATTTTTCCTCCAGACTTATCGGAATCACCTGTGACTCCAAGGACACCAACCTTCTGGTCTCAGCATCCTGCACAGGCCTGTTCCTGGTGCTGTCCAACTTTTTCCCATCTCCACCCTGGATTTTCCTGCTTCCTCCTCTTCTCTTACACACCTCAGCAATTCTTCAAGGTCCAACTCAAGTGCTATCTCTTCCACAAATCTTGTCTTCACGGCTTTGGACTCATACAGGCACCTCCCTCTTCCTGACCACCCAAGATGGTGCCTCCCATGTGGTGCTGGATTCAGTTCTCACTTGTCCTGCTTTGTTTCACACTCATGAGCCTTGTGTCTCTAATCATTCAGTAGGCACTTAGGGCAACGAGCAACTCAGCTGTGTTTCCCTCTTCTTCCTTCTTAATCTGTCAAAACCCGTCTTATTCTTCAATGCACAACTCTGGATATCAGCTCCTCTGAGAAAAGTTTCTAGATCATTCCCACATCCAGGCAGAATGACGGGCTCCATTAGCATTTGGGCTCCTAATTCTATGATAACACAGTCAGCCTCCTTCAATAGCATTACTTTTGATATGTATAACTTCCCTGCCTGTAGGTGGTAAGGAGATGTTGAATTGGGATATAAATACTCTCTCAGCTCTTACTGTATTAGGCACACACTGGTAATAAACTCTTGGATACTTACTGAATTGAGTTATTGATTTGAGTATTTGCTCACCTTGCAGATCTGTGTGAAATCTTTATAACACATGCCTACTGTCACGATCCACAGCATCTAAGCCACATTGCAGTCTATATTTGTGGAGGAGAGAATGTAGCCCAAGATTTTCATGATGCCTGAAGTTATTAATACCACTATACCACATTTTATTCTTCGAGTTGCATAGCAGAGTGCTAGGGACCACCAACTTTCAATGCCTCTGAAAATGCTTGAAAATGGCACCATGTAAACTAATAAATACTCAATTAAATGTTTACAATGTGTGACATAGGAACTGCAACTTACACACATCCACATCCACATATCCAGTTATATGTAATATGGAAGTTTGTTTTTTTTTTTTTATTCCACTTTTTTTTTTATTCTTATGTTAATCCCCATACATTACATCATTAGTTTTAGATAAAATGTTCCATGATTCATTGTTTGTGCATAACACCCAGTGCTCCATGCAGAATGTGCCCTCCTCAATACCCACCACCAGGCTAACCCATCCTCCCACCTCCCTCCCCTCTAGAACCCTGTTTGTTTTCTGTACCTCTGAAACAAATAATGCAATATATGTTAAGAAAAAAAAAAAGTAGAAGAAGAAGGTAGCGGGAGGGGAAGAATGAAGCGGGGGAAATCGGAGGGGTAGACGAACCATGAGAGACGATGGACTCTGTTTTTTAAGAATAGTGAATAATTTTTCAACAAAGCTTAAAACTAGAAATATTTTATAAATATTTTAAAATTTAATAGCAAGATTATATTTCATTTGGGATATCGTTGCATTTTAATATGTTTAATTGAATGGGAACTTCAAAAGGAAGAATTGCTTGGGGCAAGGAAGTTCTTAGGGGAGCCCTGGTAGGGCATGAAATCCCCTCTACAAAATGCACCTAAAAAGTATAAATAGCACGGTTAGACTTTTCTTGGTTCTATAAATAGAACCCTAAGGTCATTTTTAAAGATATTTTAGTTGCTCACTTCAAACTTTTCACTTCCATTACCTGCAGTAGCCGGTGGCGTTCTTGGGGGACTTTCTTTTTATGGAAATAAATGTGTGACTGTTTAATCACTTAACGGGAAGACAGGTCCACAGGGAGGATGTTTCCTTTGGGTGTCGATCTGGGGCTATCTGCCGCACTCCGGGGCCTTCTGCTCATTCTTCCATGCCAACTGGTACTCCATTCAATTCTGGACCTCAACCATATTACAAATCACTGCATGTTGTGAAACTTTGGGAGGTTTGCAAAGGTTGGAATAACTAAAGTAAAACCCAGTAATGCTAAGGGTCTATTGCAATATGGAGGAGAACAAATGGATGCACCTGAGCTGTAGACACCCCCAGGAACGCTGACATTGTAAGAGGACAGTGGGGAAGGAAGCAAAGTGTACACTACGAAGAATCTGGTCTCAGGTATTTGAAATCAACAACAGTGAGGTGATGCATTCTGGTTTCTGGATTGGAGACCTGGAAGTTTCCCTATGTCGATGGAGCAGCCTCTTTTACAAAGTGAAAGACTAAAAGGAACATTCAGTAGTTCAGAGAAAGAGTGGTGTCCTCAAGCATTTCTCCTCCCACACTGTCACTGCCTTTGGGTGCAGGCTCCAGAAAGCCTGCCCCAGAGGATGCTCTCCTTAGTGTGGGCACTTACTTACCCGAAGTCACGAGAGATGCCACTCCACTCCCTTTACAGATGATTCTCATTCAAAGGTTGCTCAAGGGATGCGGCTGAAAGAAAGCAATTTCAAGACTGGAACTAGCTGGACTGAGCGAAATCTTAAAGCTGAGGGTTTAGAAGATATGTCCTTCCCCTCCAAACACGCCATCTTCCTCACTCAGCTTTGTCTTGGTGCTGAATAAATTTTGCTGCTCAAAATTCAATCCACACCTATTTCTCTGAGCCTAGGTAGTCAGGAGATTTTTATCCAAAGATTTCTAAATTTTTTAATCTTCTCACTGAATGTTATGGGATAAATTGTGTTCCCCCAAAATTCATATGTGGAAGTCCTAACCCCAGCAGCTCAGATTGTGACTGTATTTGGAGACAGAGCCTTTAAAGAGGGGATTAAATTAAAACGAGGATGTTAGGGTGGGCCCTGATCCAATCTGACTGGTGTCTCTATAACAAGAGGAAATTTGGACACATAGAGAGACCCTGCGTGTGCACGCACGGGGAAAAGACCATGTGAGGACACAACAAGAAGGTGGCCATTTGTGAGCCAAGAAGAGACATCTCAAAAGAAACCAAACCTGCCAGCAACTTGATCTTGGACTTCCAGGCTCCAGAACTGTGAGAAACTAAGTGTCCATTGTTTAAGTTCTCCATTCTGTGGTATTTTGTTGTGCAGCCCCAGCAAATGAATACATTGGGCTAAGCCAACTTGCATTGGATGTACAGATGGATACTTTCAGGGTAAATTTGCATCTTTCATATCCAAGACACTAGACTTCTAAATGCAAATTCCTTTTAATTTGATAACCATAATCTCTGGGTCACTTTTTTTTGTCAACTTCCTGATACAGGTGGTAAAAGTGTGGGACTTTGAAACAGGAAGGTTGTTGTCTGGATTCATTGGGGCTCATGGAAATGCTGGAATCACATGTCTGACCTTTGACATCAGTGGAAGAAGGTGTGTATCTTCAACCATTAAGCAGTGAGATCCCTGACATGATTTCCTGACAGGAGACTGTTTCCTAGGCTAATCACCGGGGGCAGAGACGGCTGTCTGAAAATATGGAGCTATAGCAATGGACATTGTTTGCACACACTGCAACATGGCAAGTCGCTTCCTACCAAGGGTCCCCATAACATAATGATGCGAGATTGGGCATTTGTTGTCAGTGTAGAAGAAACAAATGAGATAGAGTCTAGATTGCATGCAACAGTCTTACATCCTTTTTCCCTGGCACTTGGTTTTACCAATGACTCTAAACTTCTACTGAGGAGAGCCATACTTTACATAAATGTATGTGCTCCCAGCCAAGCCTTGTGCAATTGGTCCTTTATTACCTGGTATATTTATCTGAGTTCTTGAACGAGCTTAACATTTTCTAGACATTTTTAAACATCACATAAGTCAAAATCTAGATGGACAAACTAAAAGCTAGTCTGTTTTGTGCATTATTGTGACTTTTTTCCCCCAAGGCCGCTTTCTTCCACTTGTTCATGTGCTGTGCCTGATCTTGGTAGAATTTCCACAATTCTGGC
Organism: Leptonychotes weddellii; assembly: GCF_054177405.1. NCBI lineage: Eukaryota > Metazoa > Chordata > Mammalia > Carnivora > Phocidae > Leptonychotes > Leptonychotes weddellii. Next base: position 111,508,962 of record NC_138371.1, read on the forward strand.
CTGTCACCCTTGTATGAGGGAGAGAAGAGGCAGACAGTTTTCAACTATCAGAGAATATAAATGAAGTCGAAGTAAAAAAAGACAAAAATCACTCAAGGTAATGAGTTTGTGATTCCCAGGTCTGCTTTTGACCTGCATGCATTCACTGTTCACTCACTCGCTCAGCAAGTGCCGGGCACCGTGAAGGGTCCTGTCAGCAGAAGGTGAGCCTCTTCCCCGAGCTGAGCAAGTTCAGGGCCAGCCTTTTAGGGCAATGAGTGTAGCCAGAAACCAGCAGTGCTGTGGTGCCTTGAAAGACAGCTACTTGTGGTCTAAAAACTAGAAAGTCAGTACTGAAGTTCTCCCCAGTCATCAGTTTAGTTGAGTCAATATGTTCAAGCTGATTTCAAGAACTAATAAAGAAAAGAAAAGAAGAATGTAAAGAAAAGTCTAAGTAAAGAAAATGTAAAGAAAAATGTCTAATATACTTTGATAATGTGATCTTTCTAGATGAAAAGGAAAATGAAGTCTGTGATTGTACCTACTTGGAAGTGAACCAACATAAGTGAGTTATATGCAGCTTGGCTATAGAGAGGCATCTTTTTGAAACAAAATCTATTCTGGAGGAGGACACCAAGACAGTGGAGGGAATTTTCCAGAAGGAAATGTGTCAAAGAATTTTCAAGGTTCCCATTTGCTCCCTGATGGTAATTTAGGCAACTAGGCTCTTCTAGAATATTAGAAGCAATTCTCTGCCCATTTTGATGGCTGCTTAGAGGTAGTGATAGAGAGCACTGTAGCTCTCCACCAATGCTTTCTTAAGGAATAAAGCACAGACTAGATTGCTAGAGTAATGAAATTCAGCACCCACAAGTCAAAGAATAAAAATCCCATAAATTCTCTCCTGAACACTAAGGGTAAAAACAATTCCTGATCAGTTTCTGTTTGTGCCCTTGCCTCCATGGTTCAACCATGCTCTTAGGATCGAGTAACCCTCAGGAGGGCAGTTGCTCATGGAGCAGCATCTGTAGATCTTAAAAATTATAGATCCCTTAAGCACCAGTGAAAACAGTGACCCTAATTTATCCGATCACATTTTATCTTGTTCTTCATAAGATAGAATGCCCTGGCTCTCTCCATTTATCACATAGACATGGCAAAATTAAACCACAGTCTTGACTGCAGGCAAAAATTAAAGAGACGATAAGCTTAAGTATTGAAATGTACTACTCTTTTACTGTTCTAGGTGTATCATAGCTGTTGGATGGGACAGAAGAATAAATGTGTATTTTGTAAGTGAAATGTACAAAATTAGGTATTCAAAACCCTGCTTCAGATTGCTATCCTCCCCCCCACCCGTGGATTCTTTTCCCACTAAAAACATTTGTAGTGGGGCGCCTGGGTGGCTCAGTCGTTAAGTGTCTGCCTTCGGCTCGGGTCGTGATCCCAGGGTCCTGGGATCGAGCCCCACATTGGGCTCCCTGCTCCGCGGGGAAGCCTGCTTCTCCCCTCCTTCTCCCCCTGCTTGTGTTCCCTCCCTCGCTATGTCTCTCTCTGTCAAATAAATAAATAAAATCTTTAAAAAAAAAAACATTTGTAGTAATTCTTCATGCTTCTTCTCTCTAGTACAAGTCAAGCCATGATATAGACAGAAGAATTTCCTCCCTCCCTCCCTTTCTCCCTTTAAAAAACCTTTTCTACTTTGTTTTTTTTGTTTCAGTCTCTTCCCTCTAGTTCTCTTTTATGGGAAGAAGTGTAATCACTCTGCACCCAATTCTGGGAGGGGCGTGGTTCCCACATCAACAAGCAACTCTCTGACACCAGCTGGTGTCTTATAATTCAGCTCAATCCTGACACCATCTACCCAGAGATGGCATCAGGTCCCACAGGTTGTGGGCTCACAGGTCCCACAAGCCTGCCCTTCTTGCCCCCCAATTTCAGATACCTCCCATGCTCTCATCACTTAAGAAATTCCAAAGCTTTTAGGAGCTATCTGCCAAAAATGGGGACCAAGACCAAATACCTATTTCTTATCATAAATCGCAATACCACAAAGTGTCAGCTAGAAGAGCTATCAGGGGCACAGAGGGCATCCCTGGAAATCCAAAGCAGACCATGCCTGGAATGCTTAGTTCTCCACACCTTGCCTCTTAGTCTTACCCCTTATACAGGTTGGCGTTCTCCCTCCTCCCCAGGATGCAGGGGCTTCAGCTATATCTCACATACCCTCGTCCCTAACTGAGGATTAACCTCTCTATCAACTGTCCAGCCTTTTACTTTCTTCCTTCTTCCTCCCACTTTGTCTTTATGCCCTGATCCCTCCCTAAGTGGAAAGAGGAGATGAAATGCCATCCATAAGCAGCTCTATGGGAAAAAAAATTCTTTTTGTTATGGCTTAGAGACGGAGAAGGGATTCAGAGACAGGGGAAGCTGAAAATGCTGACTGAAACTAAGTTTTAAATCTACCTGTGACATTTTATTTCCCCTGCTTGCTATGCTGGATGGTCATGGATTTCTGATGGTCTTTAAACATTGTAAGTTCTTTATTCATTTGAAGGTGTGCCATATTTCATAGCCTAAGCCTTGCATCCCCAGATGATTTGAAAGATGACTACCTGAGAAGCCCTGGCGTTGAATTCGTCCTTTGGTATTATAGGTTCCTGAGCTGAGGGCTTTTGTTTTAAAACATGCAACAGCTATGGGTCTTATTATGAAGGCGAAGCTATGTAGACCATCCAAGCAGAGTTTGTCAGTTGACATGTGATTTGTTGAAATGCAATCACCCAAACGTCAGAAGTGGATTGCTTTTTATTCGCACTAGCACGAGGGGAATTTGCTTTGACATTTTGAAAATCTACATCACTGATGGGGTGAGGGGTAGGGTTATAAAATGTGCCAACACCTTCTCTCTGAAGTTGTGAGTGTGTTGGCAGCTCATTTTACTGCTTGTACAACGTCTCCTCTTTGGCTTTGCGTACAGGATGCACCATGTGACCTTCATCGTTTCTGGAAGCCACAGCCACACTGGCAGGATGACCTGGTGAGCCCCGGTCCACTGTCTGGCTCTCAACCCAAACAGTGGCACATGATGCAGATACCCTTCATTCAGAGGCTCACCCTGACTCTCCTGGGCCTGCCTCTGCTGTGGCAGGATTCATGAAGCGTCCAGGTAGAGCCAGGAGCACTGAGCGCCAAGCAGCTGCTTCCCTTCCAGGAAGAGGGATGGCCTTGTGTTCGGACGGGGGCATGGGGCCACAGAAACCAGTCCATGCAGCTCTCTGTGAGCTCAGCCAGGACTCATGTAGTGCAGGAATAGCAGCCCAAGATGTGGTGGGTGTAACTTTCCTCTAAGAAGCATCTACTTCCTGCTTCTGCTTGGCATGCAAAATTATATGCAACTACTGTGTCATCCTTTGGCAGCCAGGGAGGCTAAGAGAGGACATTCCTGCCCTGTGACTTGTTGGGGGCCCATAAGCAGGGGACTTCCTGTGATTCTTATTAGCAAAATGCCCCCCCCCCCCCAGTTTTCTACAGCTTCCCACGGTTGAATATCCTTCCTCAAAATTGCCTGGATGCCAAGACAATAAAAGACAAGTGTTAAGAAAGAAAAGTTACTGTGCCCAAACATCAATTGCCACGGTTCAACCCAACCTTACACCCCCATAAATATTCCAAAAGGTACAGGTCACTAGAATACAAACCCCATGAAGCCAGACCTTGTCTGTCTTCACCATGGTATTCCCAGGACCTAGCCCAGTGTCCAATTTATAGCAATGCCCAATTACTTTGTTTCATTCAACTAGCATATGCCAAATGCCTATTGTGGGCCAAGTGCTTTATTCACTGAAGATGAAGTGATGAGCAAAATGGTCATCTCATGATCTCTGCCTTCCTGGGGTTTACAGATTAATGATTATTGAGTGAAAGAACAAAGTTATGCTGAAAATGCCCTGGAAGTGATGGCCATTGCAAGGATGGGCATCATGCAAGTCAGCAAAGTGTTAGTTCATTCAAATATTTATTCGCTCAACTATTAATTCACTCAACACATATTTTTGTGCACTTTCATAGTGTCATGCTTAGTGGATAGGTCCAGAAGATACAACGTGAATAAAATGTGATTCCCGGCCTAGAATTTCAAAGACTAGTGAGGAGATAAATTAAGGGAATAATAATCCTACTATGTGACAGATGATATAATAATGTATAAGATGCTGGGGAAGCCCAGAGATGGAAAGTACTAACTTTATTCTAACATCACACAGGATATCAAAAGATTGCTAGGATTTTTCCAGAAGGCCAAGGTAAGGAAAGCAATCTAGATGAAGGGAAGGGGGAAAGCATGAGCTAAGTGGGGAAGCATGAAAAGCATGTTGTTTGGAGGGTTTATGAAAAGTTTGAGGAGGGAAATGAGGTTGGCAAGTTAAGTTAGAGCTTGACAGTCCTGCTAAGGCATGTACGCCTCACTGTGCAGGCAGTGGGGGACCACAGGAGGAGGATCCCAGACATACATGGTCACAAATCACAGAAGGAGGTGGGATTTGGCAGAAGACTGTGGGAAAGAGGGAGCCATTGACCTTCTCTTTTCCAACTGTCTTCTCTTTTCCAACTGTCTTATACCATCATCTTCCCAGCCACTTTCAGGCAGAAGAGACATCTTAGATGACATGGACAGGTCCTCAAGGGACACTCTGTGGGAAGTATGTGAGGGAAAGGGAGAAAAAAATGTCTTTACAGTGCCAAGAGAAGCCAAATCTCTTCACATGGAAACTGCACTCCAGAGAGAAAGTTGAAAGGATAGTGGCACAAAAACTTCATTTTTGTTTCCCCTCTTTCTTAAGGATCCATATCCAAATCCTCCTTTTGAGGAGAGTAGGTGATCTCAGTTCCTAGTTGCATGTATAAGCTGCATATGGGAGCCTTGTAGGAATCAAGTCAAGGGACAGCACACTCTGGAATTTAGACCTGAGCTGTTGGGAAGCCAAACCACCTTGGCCAGAGCTGGTTTCCATTATCCCATTGCCATCAACATTTCAGCCCCAAATAGGCCTCCTTGCAAATACTAAGCTTGCCAGCACTATGGGGAGATCAGGAGGCTCCTAGGAGTATCACTTCCCTGGGGAAGGAAATACAACTGACCCAAGGAGAGGCAACACCTCTCTGGCTCAACTGTACACAGACTCCTGCATGGAGGGATGCCTTGATCCTTGAGGCTGGGCCACAAGGTTCCAGGTGAGTCTTCGATGTGGGCAAGCACAGAAGGAGGAACCCATCTGCATCCTCTGTCTTAGGCATCAGATGAAGGGGAGCTACCTGGGTGTGATTGGGGATTTGACTTCTTACCCTGTCCCTCTCCATCTCTCTCTTTCTCAGAACCATGGGCACAAGGAGGACATCCTCTGTGTGGCTCAAGGCCCACCTTTGCTTCTTGCCACCTCCAGTTACGATGGGGAGGTCATCATTTGGAATGTCATCTCAGGCCACATATACTTCAAGCTGAATACTTCCAGCCCCTCTGATGGTACAGAAGACAGAAAAGGTAGGTGAGGGGTAGGCTCCACAGCGGCTCTGCACAGGTCCCAGCAGGCTTGGATTCCTGGCACGTCCTAAAGAGTTCTCAGTTCTGGACAGCTTCCTGGTTAGAAGGGATTAGCCTGGTTGCAGGTTAAACCTGTCAGCTGGAGATTCCCAAAGCTGGGAGGGAGTTTAAGAGTTCAGCTAGCTCAGTCCACATCCCCAGGCACTCATCCATCAGAAGCTGTCTCAGACCAACCCACCACCTCCGGGAGTCTTTTCTCATCCACTGTCCACCTAAAGGACTCTCTCCCCTGAGCCCCTTGGGCTTTGTTATAGTGCTGATTTTGCCCCTCTGTCTTACAGGCTCCTTTTGCCCAGCTAGCAAGCCTGCTCTCCCAACCCACCTCAAACATTATCTTCTGATGTGTCACTCAGCTATGTGCCCTCAGGTTTTATGCCATCCTCTCCATCAGCACCCTTAGGTGGCCCCCAGGGTCCCAGAGTCCTCAAATTGCCCGTACCCCCTACACTCTGCCACATGGGTCAATCCTTATTACTTGTGTGTAATACAAAGTATTATAAAGATTTTATAATACATATAAATATACATAAAGATTTGTTTATTAATTATAAGGATTTTATTTATTTATTTATTTATTTATTTATTTATTTATTTAGAGAGTGCACACAAGCGGGGCGGGGCACAGGGGGAGAGAGAGATCTCCAGCAGACTCCCCACTGAGCATGGAGCCTGATGTGGGGCTCCATCTCAGCACTCTGAGTTCATGACCTAAGCTGAAACCAAGAGTCAGACACTCAACTGACTGAGCCACCCAGGCACCCCGTATTACTTGTATATCTTATTGCAAAACTTGTCTCCACCCTCCCACCCCATTCTCCCTAATTTTTCTGCCCTGGTTCCATTTCTTCAAGACCCTCTCTGTCTGCTAATGTGATCATGGGCCTGTTCACTCACATCTTCATTCAAAACACATTGTTGAGTTCCTGCTATGTGCCAGGCCCAATGCTAGGTGTGGGGGTTGGTAACCACACCCCTCTCCCTCCAAGTCATGAACTCTTTGAAAAGCACACTTATCTGTCAGCTTCATTCATGGCTGGCTGTGCTGGATGGAAAACCATGGTAACCCACAGCCAAAGGCTTCCTACCACTTCTTGCCCTACCTCCAGAGTCCAGGCTCATCCTTCCCAAGTGGCAGTCTGTAGACACTCATCTGCCAACAGCCAAGAGACCCACTACCTCACATCCATGGAGCCCCAACAGGGAGACACAGTGCACTGGTGATTTTACCTAAAACCAGGGAGTTCTTGCATCTCCTGAAACCCAGCCAGCAAACCCTCAGAGAACCCCACCCTGCAATCCCCTGCCTGAGGCATCTGATAACTTATTAGCCAAGGAAGAGCTCTAATGACTCATTTGATCAGAAAATATCTTTGAGCCATTCCTATGGGCATAACCCTGAGGGAGATACATAGAAAAGACTAGAGAGAGATGTGAGGCTTGATGCTGCCTTCAAAGGGTTCACAGTCTAATTTCAGACACAAGATGTTCATGCCCAGCAGATAAAAGAATGGAAAAAAAATGCAATCAGCCTCTGGACTGCTGTGCTTGAGAGACACTCTGGAAGGCAGTGGCTAGAAACTGAACATCACGAGATTAAAAAGAAATTCTTACCTGTAGCTTTGTTATCTAGTCTGTTCCTACCCCTTTTATTATAACATAAAAAAGATTCTTCTATGAGGCTCTTTCTACCAGTGCCTAAGACTTTTAAAAATCTTTGGGGGAAAAAGTGGTGGCATTTCCTTCTAAATGATTATTTTCATTGCCATTAAAAAGAAAATAAAGTTACTGGCCAAGAATGCAATGTTGACCTTTTAGCTAGCAGCTCTAATTTAAAACCCTCTTTGCAGCAGCATTTGTTGCTTAAAGTTATGTGACTGCTGGCTTTGAGAAACTCCTTTTCTGCTCCCCAAATGCAAAGCCAACCATAGCTACCGATAATTCACATTTCTACACTGCACAAATGAGATGAAACTCTGTGAAAGTTCCCTACCCTTCCAAGAAAGAGCAGTATTGGCTCTTCTTGAAGGTCAAACCAGAACCCAGTGGTCTTTTTCACATGGGATTGGTTAAGAGGTCACCATCTTATTTGGAAAACTATCCAGACTATTCTTCTGAAGTCATCTTTAGTAGAGAGGGGAACTAAGAGAGAAAGGCAATGGTGTAAGCCAAGCCAAATGAGCTGAAAACAAATTCTTTCTGCTGACTTTTTGACATTTTAGCTTCATTCTTCCTTATATTGGGGATTGTCACATCTTCCTTGACATCAAAGAGAAAGAATTTGACAGTGAAAGAGAGACAGAGATTTCAACCAGGCTAAAATCCAGGAAAGCAGTGGGCATACTGAGAGACTAAGCCTTTTTCTTTGTCCTCTTCCCCCTCCCCTCCCCATCCCCCTCCTCTTCCTACTCCCCTCCCCCCACCCTCTCCTCCTTCTCCTCCTTCCCCTCCTCCTCCTCTTTCTATGCTTATCGTGGTAAAATACACACAGCAAATGTACAGTGCAATGGTATTAGATACATGTATGCAGCCATGAACCATCACCACTGCCCATCTACAGAACTTTTCATCATCCCCACCTAAAACTCTGTCCTTGCTAAACACCAGCTCCCAATTCTCCCCTCCCTGCAGCCTGTGCAACCACCATTACACCTCTGTCTTTATGATTTGACTACTCTAAGTCCTTCATGTAAGTGGAATCATACAGTATTTTTCTTTTTGTGACTGGCTTATGTCACTTAGCATAATCTTCTCAAGTTTCATCCATGTTGTAGCATGTTAAAGAATTTACTTCCTTTTTAAGGCTGAATAATACTCCACTGTGTGTGGATATACCGCAGTTTGCTTATCTGTTTCCCCATCAGTAGCCACTCGGGTTGTTTCCACATTTTAGCTATTGTGAATAATGTTGCTATGAACATAGGTGTACAATATTTCTTCAAGACTCTGCTCTTCAGTGATTTGGGGTATATACCCAGAAGTGGAATTGCCCGATCATGTGGTAGTTTTATTTTTAATTTTTTTGAGGACCCTCCATACTGTCCTCCACAGTGGCTGCAGCAGTTTGCATTCCCACCAATAATGCACAAGGTCCCCATTTCTACACATCCTTGCCAACACTTGTTCTTTTCTTTTCTTTTCTTTTCTTTCTTTCTTTCTTTCTTTCTTTCTTTCTTTCTTTCTTTCTTTCCTTCCTTCCTTCCTTCCTTCCTTCCTTCCTTCCTTCCTTCCTTTCTTCTTTTTCTCATAGTCATCCTAATGGGTGTGAGGCAGTATCTCATTGTGGTTTTGATTAGCCATTCCCTAATGATGAGTGATGTTGAGCATCTCTTCATGTGCATATCAGCCATTTGTATATCTTTTTTGGAAAACCATCTGTTCAAGTCCTTTACCCACTTTTGCATCAGGTTTTTTTGTTTTTGTTTTTGTTGTTGTTATTGCATTTTAGAAGTTCACTCTATATTCTGGCTATTAATCCCTTATCAGAAATATGACTTGCAAATATTTTCTCTCATTCTGTAGGCTGCCTTTTTACTCTGGGTAGTGTCTTTTGATGCACATTTTTAAAATTTTTCATGAAGTCCAATTTGTCTATTTTAAATTTTGTTCCCTGTGCCTTTGGTGTTATATCCCAGAAATCATTGCCTAATCCAATGTCCTGGTGTTTTTGTCTTATGTTTTCTTCTAAGAGTTTTACTGTTTTAGGTTTTAAGTTTAGGCCTTTTATCCACTTTGAGTTAATTTTTATGTGTAGTGTTAGATAAGGGTCCAACTTCATTCTTTTGCAAGTGGATATCCAGTTTTCCCACACCATTTGTTGAAAAGACTGTCCTTTCCCCATTGGACAGTTTTGGCACCCTTATCAAACATCATTTGACCATAAATGTGAGGGTTCATTTTTGGGCTTTCTATGCTATTCCATTTGTCTACATGTCTGTCTTTATGTCAGTACCAAACTGTTTTGATTATTGTAGTTTTATAGTAAGTATTAAAATCGAGAAGCGTGAGTCCTCCAGTTTTGCTCTGCTTTTTCAAGATTGTTTTGGCTATCTGGGGTTCCTTGAAATTCCATACAAACTTTAGGATGGGTTTTCTAATTCTGCAAAAAATACCATTTAGATTGCATTGGGTCTGTAGATTGCTTTGTGTAGTTTTATTTTATTTTATTTTATTTTATTTATTTGAGAGAGAGAATGGGGAGGGGAGGGGCAGAGGCAGAGGAAGAAGCAGACTCCCTTCTGAGCAGGGAGCCCGACATGGGGCTCAATCCCAGTCCTGGGATCATGACCTGAGCTGAAGGCAGTCGCTTAACTGACTGAGTCACCCAGGCACTCCTAGATTGCTTTGCGTATTTTAATTATTTTATTTTATGTTAAATATTTTAACAATATTAAATCTACCAATCCATGAACACGGATGTGTTTCCATTTACTTATGTCTTCAATTTCTTTCATCAATGTTTTGTAGTTTTCATTGTACAAGTCTTTAACTTCCTTAATTCCTAAGTATTTTATTCTTTTTGATGCTACTGGAAATGAGGCTGTTTTTGTAATTTCTTTTTCAGATGGTTCCTTGTTTGTATATAGAAATGCAACTGATTATTGTGGGTGGATGTTGTATCCTGCTACTTTACTGAATTCATTTATTAGTTCTTAGATACTAAGGCTTTTTAACTAGGAAACTAATATAAAAATATTTATTTATAACTAATGATATTTGTTTATTATAACAATATAATATTTAATAAATATAATCATTTAGTATTTAATAATAATATAATTATAATTAATGTAACAACATATAAATATTATAAAAATAATATATTTAATCTTCTACATCATTTTCCTGAGTGCTCTTAGTATTTTATCGCATTTAGTGCTCACATTGACCCTGAGAGACAGGTGTTATTGCACCCATTTTCATAGATAAGGAAACTGAGGCCAGAGAGCTCAGTAACAATGATTATGACAGCTTGAGGGCAGGGCCTGAGTCTGCCATGTCCACTGTGGTTTCCTGAGTGCATAGCACAGGGCCCAGCTCAGAGTCAGGCCAAAATCAATATTGCTGAATGATTAACAGCCTGATACACGGGTGTCCTCATGGTGTGAGTCCTGGGAGAAGCATCACTTGTATTGAACTCCAGCACCAACCCCATTATTTGTATGACACTTTACATGAGACCATTCACTGCGCCTCCAGTCTGGGCAACGTATGTACCCTGGAGCCCACAGACTCAAGGAGGAAAGCATAAAGAGAATTCCCTGCCTGCAACCTCAAGTAGCAACGTTCTTTATGGGTCTCATAGCTTTGCATCTAAGGTTGGTTGTTGGATTTTTGTTCAACAGCAAATAGTTGAGTTCTGTGTACCAAGCACTATGAGGGGATTGATGTGGCCCCTGTGTGGATGGTGCTGAGTCTAGCAGGGCGACTGGAAGACCGAGGCGAAGCAAGGTGGTGGTGGGCTTTGAAGTTATTCCAGCACTTGGCGGTGCTGTGAACATTGGGGATTGACGTCTCTCCCTAGAGAGCCCTCTCTGCCCTGGGAACATGCTATCTTTCAAGATTCCAGATCAGATGCTGCTTCCCCTGAGAAGCCTTCATCCTGCAGGTGCTCATCAGCATTCAGTTCACTCCTGGGGGTAGCTCTTCTGCTTTGGTTCGGCTCTCTGCTTCCCCTCAGCACAGTGCCTAGGCTGGACCAGAGATTTAACAGATGTTGATAAAAAAAACAAGTGAATGGAAGCATGAACATCTTTATGGCCTTGAGCGAAGCTTTTCACCTTTCTAAGCCTCCACTTCCTCATCTGGCCATGGGACTAATAATCCTATAAACCATGGGATTTCATATGGTTTTCCATCTTGGTAAATGTCAAAGGTGACATAAAGGTTAATTTGTGTTATTCCAATCCAGGAATTTCTGGAGAGTGGGGACTTCTTGAGAAGCATCTGTAAAGTCCTGGGCAAAGTCTCCCAAATCCTTGCCTCTCTCCTAAAGTCCTAGGGTCTTGGGTGGTGCTGGGGTTTCTGGGCTGCCAGGGTCGTTAGGCTTCACACCCGACTTTTCCTGGGTCGGTTCTTAACCAGCGAGGGTGCCTGCCCGCTCGCGCACCCCTGTGTGTTCAGCTCCTGCTTCAGCCCGCGGTGGGGTGTGGAGGGGTCAGAGCCGCAGGAGAGGGGGAAAGATAGGGCTGTGAGCCTGATGGGGAGCACAACCAAACTCTCCCTGGTCACCAGGCCCAGACCAGAGTGTTTCCTGCCTCGCCTTCCTGAAGACTCGGGCTGCCAAGTTTGAATCAGTGGCCGCTTCCCTCATCGCCAACGGGCCCCGAGGTGAGGATGGCATCCCCCAGACTCTGGGCGGCTCTTTTCTAAGACTTGGTCACTGCAGGCCCAGGTTTGGAGAGGGAGGGTCCCGAGTCATTCATTACTGTCCTCCGCAGCCTCTGCTATCCCTCCCTCCGGCTGCTGTCTGTCCTTGGAGCCCAGGCTAAGTACCCCTACCCGGGCCTGCTCTGGCCCAGTCCTGCCAGTCAGCGAGGTGGTCACGAGCGGAGTGAGGGCCTGACCCCCCTTCGTCCAAATCAAGTTTCCTTGCCCTAGCTGCCCACTCAGAGGTCCTCTGCAAGTGAAGTGGGCCACAGAGGACATCATTTAGTCAGGCTGAGTAAACACCAAGCAAGCCTGTAAAGGGAAGGCCACAAGCAAGCACAGACAGCCTGACCAAAGAGCCCGAGGAAGAAAAACAAAGAATCCTAAGTGGAGATCAGCTGTGAAGCCTGCTCATTTTAGGACGAAGAAGCCAGGGCTCTCCCGAGAGCTTGAGGATGAGCTTCTAAGTCCAGATCTGCCACTAACTAACTTGGTGACATTACACAAATGACATGACCCCCTCCCCCCCCCGGGCTTTAGTAAAATGGAACAAGTGGGCCACAGTCCTGCTCCAAAGCTCTAGGATTTTAATTAAAATTACGAGTTGAAAGCAGCCAGCCACCTGTGTTCTGGTGGCAAGGGAGGCTCGAGTTGTGTATATCGGTCCCAGGGTACTTGGTCGTTTGTGTTCTTCTCATTAGGTAGTAAGGGACGCCGCAGACTCACGGCCCCAGCAGTCCCTAGGCTGCAGATGCCCTTGGAAGCTTCTCTCCACCCTCCACTGTGAGGCATCCATGGCTTCTGGTTTACCTGGTGGGAGCACAGAGCGCCCTTGCCCCTGAGAGAAGAAGAGGAAACTGCATTCATTAGGGGGCCCAAGAGGAAGCAATACGCATGGGGTCCCCACTTCACAAAAGCTTGCTACATGAACACCCATGTATAAAAAACAGTCAAGAATTGTGTGTGACCGGTAGGCCAAAAAGACCCCCCCACCCCAGGAATCCCTTTGACTAGGCGAGTCCCACAGTATGTTTGCAATAAGTGCTTATACATACAGGCACGCACACACACGCTAATTATTGCTGTAGCCCAAACTTCTGGACCTCTCCTCCATAGTCAAAGCTGGAGCCCTTCCCATCAGAAAAGCTGCCCAGGTTAGTGGAGAAAGAAAAAGCTACTGAGCCATAAAAAGGACCCCCTGCCCCAATAGTTACTGATAATTCTAACTGATCGGGTAGCCAAGGGAAAAAAAAAAGGCCCTGGTGTCACGAGGCGGCAGTGCCTGTCAGCAACGGCTCAGAGACTCAGCGGCAGGCAGAGTGCACACCCAAGGTGCCCTTCCTGCTGTCCCCTCCTCACAGGTTCTGTCACCTTCTGGAGGCTGTTCGGTGGGGCCTGTCCCATTGCAAACTTCACTCCCTAAGTTGGGCAATTGGTTGGAAATCACTTCCGTGCTTTGGGTCTGTTGTTTTCTCTTTGTTTTTGTTTTTTTTTTCTTTTTTAAAAGATTTTATTTATTTATTTGAGAGAGAGAGAAGGTATGTGAGAGTACGTGCAGGAGTGGGGTGGGGAGGAGGGGCAGTGGGAGTGGGAGAGGGAGAAGCAGACTCTCCGCCGAGCAGGGAGCCTCCTTTCTTTCTAGCCTTTCTTTCTTTCTTTCTAGAGGACAAGAGGGAAGGAGCAGAGAGTTACAGATTAGAAAGGAGAGACTCCTTAGGGGGCATCCATGGATGCTTTCCTCATCTAGCCCAGGACCCTGGGACCATGACCTGAGCCGAAGGCAGATGCTTTAACAACTGAGCCACCCAGGCGCCCCTGTTGTTTTTTTCCTTTTTTGACACTAGCCTGACTATGAAACACAGCAACTCTTACGGGCTCCAAGTTCTTAGCTTTATTTTTCTATATAGCATTCCTATCTCGCTGAAAGATTAACACACGCAAGTGATTAGTTCTTGCTCTAGATAGGATACAGCATTCCCCTTGCCATTGTCTGACAGGTAAGCTTTATCTGCAATGGCCCTGTGTGCATCTGTGATGGACCGTGTGTGTGTGTGTCACGGGCCCTGTGTGTCTGTCTATGAGTGGCCCTGTGTGTCCGTGTCTGTGAAAGGCCATGCTTGTGTGTGTGTATGTGTGATGGACCGTGTGGGTGTCTCTGTAAATGGCCCTGTGCATGTGTCTTTCAGTCCAGGGACAAAGCGCAAGTCAGCAGCATCGCGGTGACAGCAGGAGATGCCCTTGCCTACGTGGCTGACCAGAAAGGCTTGGTGCACGTCTATGACATCACAGAGCATGGCCTGCAGGGACCTGAGCCGCAGTCCCCCAAGAGTAGGCAATGAACTCTTCATGTTAAATACTATGATGAGCACAGCTTCGGTTTTAATTGAATATTCTCATCGGTAAAATGAAATTGTACCAGTGAGGCTGGGAGGGGGTCTCTTAGACCCTTTACGAATGGATGTAGGAACAAATATTTGCATGAAAATATTCACAGTTGGCACAAATACAGGAAAATGGGTACTTGTGTACACTTGGAGAGCAGGCAAATCAGTATATCCTATCTGAAGGGCAAGTTGACAATACATACCTAAAGCTTCAAACCAGCAGTCCTACTTCTAGGCATTTGGCCGAAATGAATAATAAGACAAGTGCACAAAGATTTAGTTATCAGGTTGTGAATCAATACATTGTTTGTAAGAGGCAATAGAGACAACCTAGATATCTAACATAAGGAGAATTGATTCAGTACATGATGGTGTAACAAATACACTGGGATACCATCTAGTCATTAAATAACAATGCTGTAAATGAAAATGTATTTATGGGGAAAATATTCTGGTAAATTATTAAATGAAAAACTTCAGATTGCAAAACAGTAAAGTACGAGTCTTTTTTAAAACGAAGAAGTATATGGAAGACCGAATGGCTGGAAAGATACGCACCGAGGTTTTAGCAAATGTCAGCTCTTTGTAGATGAGGTTATTTATTTTTTATTTTTGGAAATCCATATTTTCTAACTTCTCCAGAAACATATTGCATTAGCAGTCAGGAAAATGTTTAAGAATTTAAAACCCTTTCATGCAATTGTAAAAGTGCTCAAGTTTGGGGAAAAAAATCAGACAGCACAAAAGAATGGAAAATGAAAAGTAATAGCTGTTACTCTGACCTCTTCTGCCACCTAATTTGCCATTGCTGCATCCCAGGAACACTGTTAATGAATTTTCATTTTCTTCCAGAAAGTTTCTATCCATATAAATACAGGGGCACCTACATACACACAATGCATAATTTTCAGGACCTTTTTTTTTTCTTTGTATCCCTTAGACAACTTTCTAACTAAGCATATTTAGCATATTTAATATCTAACATATTTAAATGGTTATATGAAATCCCATTAAATACATTTCTATAAAGCCAAGAGAGAGGTAAATATTTGCATACTTCCATTTAGTCACCTTTTCCTGTTCGCCATAGAAGTTTAAATGCTATAGTAAGAGAAGTTGGAATTTAGAAGTAAAAGCCACCTGCCTAGCCTGAGTCCTTTACTCCAAGTACTGGGAGCATAGCTCTTACCTGGCTATTTTACAAATCATTTCTGGTTACTTGTCTACTCCGGCATGCTTATCAAACCCAAAGCGCTGAGGGAAACCATAACATAAGCACCTTGCACGGGACCCGTTTTATCTGTCTTTGGACCTGGCATAGGGCCTTACACATAGTAGGTGCTCGATAAACACTTATCAATTAATACAGCAAAACCGACGACTGCCATACCACTCACTACCTCTCCGCTTGCGGACACTCATGCAGATCCGACCCCGTCCTGTAGGACCTGTTGTACGGCACCTGGCATCATGGTGGTTAACTCCGCCACCGTCCTCAGGTGTGTGCTTTCTTTCCGTTTAGGTGTGACGTTCTGGCGGGCCCATGTCAGTGTGGTGACATCGTGAGTACCATCCATTTTAGAGTTCAAGAATTTGTAAGAGTTAAAATACTTTTCATAGCTTTGATCAAATCAACCCTCTCAGAAGGCCTCTCGGAATTAGTGAAAATAGGAAAACAGTATTACAGTCCCGCTGTTGGCAGGTCGATTGGAAGTCTTCATTTTTCTTGTAAATGGTGGATTGTCTTCCTTGACTAGCTCTGATCTGGTATTTTACTGTAAGTTTAGAAATTTAGTAAATTTATTTATTTATTTATATTTATTCGTTTAATTTTTTACTGAGTTTTGAAAGGAGTCAGTGCTGAAGGCATGACCTGAACTCCGGCAGGGCTGTTCTTTACAACCTTTTGATCTCCCCCCGCAGACCCATCATCCATAAGATGGTTTCCAGTGTATCTTGTTTGATTATCTTGGGGCTGAAGCTGGAGATTTTGGAGAGTGTGGTGTGATAGGAGGCCAGGAAAGAATGGTACCAGGAATAATTCAGGAGGTTGACCTGTCTTCTATATCCCAACTATAATTAATGGAGCATTGACATATTGATCCAATGTCCCTTTCATGCTGGAGCAGCCTTGGAGCACCTCTTCTCCCTTTTTATCTCATTAGTTTGGAGCTGATAGAAGAAAAGTTTCTGCTCTCGTCCTCCCTTGACCGCACCGTGTGCCTGTGGAGTGGGGGCGGGGAGTACATAGGTATGGAACATCCCCCTGGCTGCTGCCTCAGTCCCAGTTCAGGGCTTCTGATGTAGCCTCTGTTGAGTCATGAATTCTCTGAGGCCAAGTATATTAGTCAGCTCAAGCTGCCTAACAAATACCATCCACCGGGTGACTGAGACAATAGACATTTATTTCTAACATGAGAATACTTCTGGAGACTGGAGGTCTGAGATCAGGTGCTAGCATGGTCGGGGTTCTGGAGAGAGCTCTCTTCCTGGCTTGCAGAGGGCCATCTTCTTGTATCCTCACATGGCAGAGAGACTCCTCTGGTATCTTTTCCTATCAGATCCCTGTCAGATCAGGGTTCTACCCTTATGACCTCATTTTCACCTTAATTACTTTCATAAAGGCTTTATCTCCAAATATAGTCACATTGGGGGTGAGGGCTTTAACATGTGAGTTTTGGGGGGAAACTAAATTCAGGCTATACCTTACTTTCACAAAAATTAGCAAAATCAAAGACATTTAGACTTCGAGAACTCAGCCAGACTGAACTCAGTGAGTTTGGTAAGCTAAGGGTCATGTGTTATCATAGGGTCATGTCTTGGTAGGAGCAATCCAGGACTGGGGGAGCTGTGCATGGGGAAAGGCCTAGCCAGAGTAGGCTAAAATGAGATTAACCCAACGTACTGCATAGAGAGGCTCTGTACCCGTTTCAGCGGGTCATCTTGTTTCCGTAACTGATACTCCTTGAAGCAAGTGCTAAAACTGTTTAGAATTTGTCCTGTTAGTCCTTAGTATATTACTGAGTAGATTAAGCACCCATGTGATGCATTTTGTAGGAGGCATACCAGACTCGAGTCTCCAGAGCCAACTGCCCTGGAGTTGTTTCTTACAGAACTACAGAAGCAGAACTAAATTTGATTAGGTTGACCTAGCAATCTTAGCAGTAAGCTTTGCTCCGATTAGAAGCCAGGTTAGCTTCCGTACTATGCCTATTTGTCTCTATTCTTCCAGGAACCTTTGGGCAGCATAGCCCCTGGGATATTTTCACTCCCACCTCCTGGAGCCACCCCAGAGTGCCCTATGAAATTTTGATAGATCCCCAGAGCATGCTTGCTTACCCAGTGCTGGAAGGGAGTGTGGCTGCCATGCATACAGAAGTGGAGGAGCAAGACAATGTGGTGGAGGAAAAGGCTAAGGTTGGTCCTGGCACATCCAATTCACATTTTTGCATTTTGGAATTTTGTGGCTTCCAGGCAGATCAGCATGGAATAGAAACTGCCTCCTGAAAGAGTCAAGGAATGACCCAGAGAACCAAGTAAATATGGGGATTAAAAGTGTGTCCCTAGATCATGCTACTGACCAGAGCTGGGGCAGAGGTGTGGGTGAGGGTTGTTGGTATCTGTGGGAATAGTTGAAGCTCATCTCCCAGTGTCACTTGACTTTGTTCTCCTTTTGACCAACAAAAAGGTGACTGTCCATGGCCTTGGAATGTAAGGAGACTCATGTGCATCCCCGCTGTCACATCTGAGAAGGACAGACTGATAATTCAGCCCACTGCACACACTTCCCATTAAGAAAGACACACAAAAGCTTGGCTTCATAGCAAGTGAAAGGAAGAAATGGTCAGGTTAGTGTCCTAGTCTATGAAAATCAAAATTGGAGCAAGAGATTTTGAGAAGGCTCTGGTAGAGGCAGTCTTGATTTAGAGCTTAGTGAAATTTATGGATTTCCAAGAAATGCTTGCCCTTTAATAAGTTGAAAAGAAGGTCATTTCATGAGCTACTGCTCACTGGTTATGTTACAACTCAAAGCAGAACACCTGCTCTGGAAGCAAAATAATGTGTCTCAGGTTTTTCCTTGGCAACCTTCTAGAATACTGATCACACAGTATAACCTCGTCACTGATTTCTGTGTAAAGCCACAAACATGCTCAAAATAGGAAATAAAGGGACCAGGCAAGCATGGATCAAGAAAACCTTCTGTCTTGTCAGAGGCCTCTCACATTTCCATGATCGTGTTCTCATAAGCATTCCCAAGGTTATAAAGAGGTACCGTGGTGGCTCTCAGGAGATCAGAATGTGTCTACCCAGCACTATCAGCCTATTTAGAAATACAGTAATTTCCATGTGCATTTGATATAGAGCAAATAAATGAGTTCATTAATTTTGACAGACCTGCAATTTGGAAACAAAAGCACAGAGGGAGGTGGGAGGAGAGGAAGGCCAGAATGGGGAAAATGTGCTGACGTGCGCAGAAGCCAGGCGGAAGTTTGGCTGGAAGGCAGTCCTAGAGAGAAATTCCGACTGCAAGTCTAATGTAGGAACAGGAAGGAGGGAGCTGAGGGAGGGCAAAGCAGGAGGAAGAAGGAAGGAAGGGGAAGGAAGAGGCGGGGAGGGGAGGAAGGCTCTTCAGTTCAACAAATCAAAATAGATAATTTTACATGATGTTTGTTCTCTGAGGTGAAAGGCGGGGGGAGCAGCGGACTCCAGGATTGACCTTGGTCTTGTGTAGAGAAACCATTAGGTGCTTCTGTGTTTATTATTCTGTCCAATTTGACTGCTGGTACCTCAGGAAACAGTCTGTAAATTCTTCCCAAGACAAATACACGGGGAGAAAAAGAAAAGAATCTGAGTTCTTATGTAGTATACTTGGGCCAGTCAACGGGAATCCAAACTGTGAAATTGCAGAATAAAGTGCTTGCAGCACTGTTTACAAGGCAGGGTCACCTGAGTTCTGATCTCAAGTTCACCTTCACTAGATGTGTGACCTTCAGCAATCACTCCCATTAATCTATGAAATGAGAGGGGGATTAGTTGATCTGTGAGTTTTGTTCCAGCCCTAAAAATGCTACTTTTTTCTGAGTGTCTGTTTTGCAAAGCTGAATGTGTTGATTGGATTCTGGGTGTCAGTAGCAATTCTTCCAGAATGCCAGCATATCAAACACAACCACAACTAAAATAAGTTGACAGAATGCAGAAAATCATTCACCTGGAAAATCACATATGAGTTGGTGGTTTGAAAACTGAGTAAAAGCTCAGGGGAAAATGCTCTTGTTTTCTAACAGATTCAGCCAGGCTGGATCTTGCTTCAACACGGAAAATTCATGTAACTGACAAGTTATCCCTGTTCCCCATCACCAGTATGATCATGGGTTCCCATTCCCATAACTGTTCCTTCTTCTTCCAGCCTGAAAAGACCCCTAACCCTCGCTCTCCAGAAGACCCCATCCTTGAAGTTGAAATGAAAGAAGACATAGATCGATGGTGTACATTTCGCAATGGCAGGCCAGCCTAAAAGGAACAGGCAGGGCGAAGCGAGGGCCCCCCTAAAGTCAGCCCGGCTTTCCTGGCTGAGGCATCCCATGCCACTCTGTCATCAGCATGGGCCCCTTGTCCCTAAGCCCCCAGCCTGTGACTATAACGAGGTCACCATTCAGATCTCACCAGTGTGATGTCCTGCCTGCATGACTGGACACTCTGAGCCCCAGTTTTGTCTAGCCATCCCAGCTCCATGGCTGATGTTGCTGCCCTCAAGGCCATGTGAGGCACTGCCCCTCACTGTTCTTGCAGCCGCTCCAATCTCCTGAGGGCATGGGGTTAGGGGCAGGCACTGGGGGGGTCCAAAGCTCAGATAACATGGGGTACCACAAAGGCCCTGTGTGCCCTCCAGTCTCCCTGCACTGGGATGTGGCTGGGTTCTACAGAGAAGTAGGATGAATGAAAGCCTCTCTCCAGTTCTGTGAGGTGTTTTGTTCCCCAGGCCCCGTACCAGCCTTCATGGGTCCCAATCACCAAGAGGCCTGAAAACCCCCTTTAGCATCCCCTGCTGCTCCTTTCATCATGGGATTTAGATCTAGACTGTGGGGCTGCATGAGTGATGACACCATCCTGACTTGCCCAGTCCCTTGGTGCAGTGGCTCCATGTCATCAGGAGCCCAGGCCCCTTCTTTGTACTTCTGCCCACTATCTTAGCTCTGGTTTCTGTCTTCACTCTCACCTTATGGTATAAACAGCTGCCAGGGCCTCCCACCTTCCAGATAGTGTGAAGGAACAGGAACATGGAGAACAGAGGTCCAGGACAAAAGGGAGGCACATCCCAGCCAGATCGGATCCCTTTATGGACTTTTCCAGAAGGTCCTACACACTTCCTCTTACATCCTTTTGGCCAGAACTTATTCACACAGGCCACACCAAGCTACAAGAGAAGTTCAGAGTTCTGTAACCAAGGAGGAAAGCAACAAAGGATTTTTGGGAGATGACTAGCAATCTCTGTTCAAGCGGGTCAAATAGTAGGATGTTTCAGATGCTATTGAAATCTGAGGGCATCACACATGGAAACCCTACCATGTGTATCACGCCAGAAAATGGCAGACAGCCATGAATCAAAAGTTTGGTTTAGGAGACTATTTGGCTGGATAGAAATGACATGGACTAGGATTATAGTTACAGGTCTGTCTTTGAAAACAGTGTGACCTCAGGCAAGTCATATAAACTTCCTGTTGGTACACCTGGTGATCTCCCAGGTGGATCTGCACTCTAAGGAGATGGTGAGCATGACGGTGTGTTGGTCTGGAGATGGAAAGGGAGGGGACGCCTCCCTCCGCAGACACCTGGGGTTTCATGTCACCAATGTCTTTATCATTGTCATCATGGGCAGCAGCAGAATCAATGTCATTCTTTAAACACCTTCATAGAACCAGCTTGGGTTTTAGTTGCCTCTCCTCAGAGTGTTAGTCTGCTCAGGTTGCTGTAACAAAACACAAGACAGGGTGGCTTACACAACAGACATTTATTCTTAGAGTTCTGGAGGGTGGAAGTCCAAGATCAAGGTTCTGGACAACTCAATTCCAGGTGGGGACTTTCTCATTGTGTCCTCATGGGGTGAAACAGTAACGATCTCTTCCTCTTTTTCTAAAGACACTAATCCTATCCTAAAGGTCCCACCTCATGACCTCATCAACCCTAATTACCTCCCAAAGACCCCATCTCCGAAGAGCATCACCCTGGGGGTTAGGGCTTTAACATCTGAGTTTTGAGGGACACCATTCAGTCCATCCCTGGAGATGGCTGTGGGTGTGAGGTGGGGCAAGCCTGCCAAACAACATAAACCAACAGCAGGAGGCAGCCACAGGAAGATGCCATCATGCTCGTTAGGTCCATGCCAAGTGGGGCAGCACGAAAATCGGCTCTGGACTCAGTACCGATTCTCTACTGCTCTCTGCTGAGTGGACATAAAGGGGGAGCTATGAAGAAAAGAGGCCAGAGTGGGGCTGCTTAGAGAGTCCCAACCAGGAGGGGAACCAGTGGAAATACTCTCCTCCAACTGGATTGACACCACTTTGTTGGGCTACTTAAAAATATATGTTTTTTAAGGCAGGGAACCCATGTACATACAGTAAATGCTTTATTTCAACTTGCAACAGTACAATGTGCATTCGTTCCCTGATCTTTGGATACTGGGCCAAGACTTTTTTTTCAACTAAGAGACAAGTTCAACACAGTCTTCCATAAATATATTATATATGACTTTCAGTTTCTGCTCTTTTTAAGTGGAGCAAGAACTTAAAGATATTTGCAAAGCAATATGACAGATATTTGCAAAGCACAGTAGTCTTCTAGATTTTTAGAATTTTCCCCATACTTTAAAAGTTGTCCCATCTATCCTCAATTCAGTGTCACCCTTCATCTGGTCTTTCCAAAGAATTCATCTTGGTTTTTACAAGTTTTTTTCACCCTAATTTCATTAATTTTCATATCATGTAAATTGATTTATAATTGCAATAAAATGTACCACTGGCATAAATAGGTTTGGGAACAAACACAGTGGGTCCTTGTTAAGCATACAATTCAACACTCAACCATTGGTATCAGACTTGTCATCTACCAACCATGACCATTGGGAGGCTGTGGGCATCGGGCAGGGTGTTTACAGAGTCAATCAATCCATCCGTTCAGTTAGGAGGGCATCTGCCACATGTGATCCTTTGAGTAGCAAGGATCAAAACAAATCAAACTGATGCTTTCCCTGGACAGCTTGGCTGTAGCACTGAGGATGAGAAGAAGAGAACACAGGCGGGAAGGAGGAGGGGGACGACCCTGTCATTGGTCTACCCATCAGATACCTCATCTACATTCTCTCAGTGGGGTCCAGCCTTCTCAAATAGCACGCACGTTATCCAACACCAAAAAATGTTGAGGATCTTCCAAGTCCCTTCTGATGCTTAGGCAGGAATTACTAAATGATTTTTGTTTCATTCTCACGACATCCTGGAGCTGTACTGTGTGTTATCAACACTTACAGATAAGGAAACTGAGGCTTAGGAGTTTTCCCAAAGTCGAACCACTGGTGTGAGGTCACTGCTCTGTGAAAAGACCATATCTTAGAGGAGGGCTTTTATATGAGAATAGAAAGGAAGTTGTAGTTGTTGTTTTTTTTTTTTTTTTAAGACTTATTTATTTATTTGAGGCAGTGGGAAAGGGCAGCAGGAGAGGAAGAGAGAATCCTCAAGCAGACTCCCCATTGAGTACGGAGCCCGAAGCGGGACTCGATCTCATGACCCAGAGATCATGACCTGAGCTGAAACCAAGAGTTGGATGCTTAACCAACTGAGCCACTCAGGCGCCCCAGGGAGGTATAGCTTTATAATGCTCCAGATATGAAGTAGAAGCTGTTGGCAATGGGCAGATTATCGTGGAATCAAACACCCTCTCCCAAATGCAGGCCTGAGTGATGATGCTAGTGTTAACTAGCTGAGGTTCACTTGTACAGAAAGTGGTGAACAGGTGGCCAGGAGTAGGTGCTTTCCTGGCTGTGCAGACCGAAGCGAGGCTGGGAGAGGCAGACTGGGAGGAGACTTGGTACCAGGAAGGCGAGTGGATGACCCAGCGGCCATGCATGGAGCTGGGGGAGGGAGAGGATACACTTGGACTCTCAGAGACATGGAGGAGCTGCTGACAGAGGCCATGGAAGCCAGTAAGCAGACGGAGAATAGCACCACAGAGACAAACTGCTCTAGCAAAGGGTAGTGAAGTATACCTCTTATCCCTGATAGATCAGGAACATTTAGGCTTCGTCTCAAGATTTTTGCTGGAAATTGTCCATGAATACTTCCAGAGAGTTTATTCAGCATTCATGCTACATGGTTTGTTGAGCACCACTCTGTGTTGGGCATGGTGGGAATAGAAAAGAGTCTGTGACCCAAAGGAGTTCACACTCGGGGAAGCAGGGGCGTCTCCAGGCTCCAGCCCTTCATTGCTTGGCTGCCCCCTGACAGCAGGGGTGCAAAGTATCGTGGAAACAGTAGGGTGGGCTTCCTAGAAGAATGGAATTCCTACCCAGACCTGAAAATTGACTAGGACGTAGCCATTTGAAAGGGAACCTTTAGAGAAGGAAGAGTGGCTACAGCATGGATGGACCGCGAGGACATTAAGCTAAGTGAAATAAGCCAGATGCAAAAGGACAAATACTGCAGGACTCCACTTACAGGAGGACCTGGGAGGAGTCAGATTCAGAGAGACAGAGAGGTGGTTGCCAGGGGCTGGGGGAAGAGGGGAATAGGGAGTTGTTGTGTAATGGGGATAGAGTTTCCATTTTACAAGATGCAAAGAGTCCCAGACATGCATGGTGGTGATGGTTGCACAATGGTGTGAACGGGCTTAATGTCACCAAATTACACTGTAGTTCACAATGACTAAGATGGCACATTGTGTGTTATGCGAATCTTACCACAATTAAAAGTTACAGGGAGGGGAGAGGAGGAAGGGAGGGAGGGGGAGAGAGAGAGGAGCATGAGGCAAGGGCCAAGGCAAGAGAGAAAGGTGGAGGAGTTCCGGGGACTATGAGAAGCTCCACGTGCCAGCACAGAGTCTGGGGAAGGGGGGGGGGACAGTGGCAAGGACTAGGCTACGAAAGGATTCTGAGGGATGGAAGTAGATGGCTTTCCAAGGTGTTGAGAAATAAACAAGAGGGGGACGAGCTGGTGATAGAGGGTCAAGTAGAGGAGACCAACATGCTCATGCTTTTGCTGATGGAAGCCGGGGGATGATGGGAAGGACCACCGTGCTGAGCGGGGGGCTTATGTTTCAGCAGGAGGCAGCAGGTGCCCGAGGAATCTGCACGCTCACCCGGTTCTTTTCCTCCAGGCTGCCGCTTGACCAGAACCAGCCTTCCAGGAGAACGTGTGAGCTGGGGTGGCCCAGCATCTACCAGACCCTCCGGTGCCACGAGGTCGCCTGCGTGTCCGCTGTTGGGGAGAAGCCAGACTTGTCTATTATTGGCTCAGATTTGTTTAATTTAAATTTTCCCTCACAGGAAAAAGAAGGACGTGGAGCTGCCCAGGAGGAGCACTGATCACATAGCCGTTTCCGTGTCTGGGCTCTGCAGGGACCAGGTTGCTATTGTCTTGGCAAATTCTTCTTCCCCAGTTAACCTAGATGTCTGAGGGAGAGTCAGCTTTGCCCGACAGGGACAAGGAAGAACAGAGCAAGGAATGATTTCAGCCAATGTGGGCTTCCTCCCAAAGCAATTAGAGCTTGGATTGAAGCAACCGAGTTGGATTCGGGGTTTTTCTTCCTTGGAAGCCATGATTTCATTGAGTGAAGAGCCAGGACAGAGCTGATGGCCTGCATACAGCTCCACCCACACCCCAGATATCACCAACAACCACCGCCCGCAGGTGGGTTGGGACAGCAGACAGGAAAGGGAGGCTGTTGGTAACAAACCGACAATTTTGAAAGTTCACTTTGTGCCAGGCAAGCCTCGGTTAAGAGCTGGAATGTCTTATCTCCTTTATTCCTAGTAACACCTCTATGAGTGTTACTCATACTGTTAGTGTCCCCTTTCACCAACAGGGAAACTGAGGCTCTGGGAGGTGAGATGCCTGGCCAGTGGCTATCAGTTAAGTAAATGGCACAAGAAAGTCCAGAGCCCGCAGTCCTAACTACCAACAATGCGGACCATCAGAGTTGAGAAAAGCAGGCTCTGGGAATAAAATCAGAAGGCCGATTGCCCTCTCCTTTCCCAGCGGGGTCATTTTGAAGCTTTGGCCCTCTCAGAGCTCCCAACCATGGTAGAGAAAGAATAACAAAGCATCTGCCAGTTACCGCGCACTTGCTATGCCAATCTCTTCACGGGCATCGTTTAACCTTGAAGCAGCCTAGGGAAGGTGCATCCCTGCTTTTTAGGTGAGAAAACTGGTCCTCAGAGAGATTACGGGTTTTTTGCACAAAGTCACACAAGCCGAAATCTTCCAACTTCAAATCTTAGTTTGGCCCCAGTCACTGGGCTCTAATTCTCTACCCCTCATTCAACGCCATCATGTTGCAAATGAGGATAGTATGGTACAGGATCCATGACTGCAGACACAGGAAGTCTCTTGACCCCGCAGTCCAGTACTTTCCAGTACCCACTCCCCTGCTCTTTGGCCAGCCCATGAGCAGTAGCCTTCTCAGAAGGGCAAGAGGGGTACTGTCATGGCCGTGCAGCCCCTCCCCATTGGGCAAAGAGTCTGCAGGAGAAGTGTCCCGCTTCTGGACCATGCTGCGGGTCCTGGGACCTGGAAATCTCATGCCCAGATGGCCCTGAATCCACGTCCAGAGCCATACCGTGTCCTCGGGGATTTGTCCATCCGTGAAGAGACCGCAAAGTCCCAGCCCAGCAGGGCAGCAAAGGGGATGGGTATTTGCTGGGGTGCAGATACATAGTGGCGGGGGGTTGCCCATATATGTCCCTTACGGTGGGAAGGAGAAATCTGTCCCTCAAGGTGGAGGGAGAAAGGGGGTGAGCTGGGGCAACCAGAGGCTGCCCTCCCTGTATCTCCACATCCCCATGGAACTATGAGGACTCCAAAAATTCTACATTCACCCTGGCCTTCTGGGGCCTTCTGAGTGGCCAAGGTAGGAGGAGAGAACACTCACCATCTGTTAAGATTTCACTGAACACTTGTTAACTTGATATTTAACTTTTAAAGACTGAGCCTCCATTTGTACTCTTGCCCTGGCCCCCCAAGTATCGGGGGTGAGCCTGCCCCTACTTCCCTTTCACCTCTCAGAGTCTTCTAGTCCCACACACCCCAAGGCCCCTGTGGCCTTACTCCCTATTCCACCCTTGCCAAGAACGTTGGATCCTCACTGAGCGCTTTCTAGGAGCCGCCCCCTACCACCGCCCCCCCACCCCCCACTCCCTGCCCATGAAGGGCATTCCACAGGTTTCTGTATCGTCAGCAGCTCCAGGACAGATGCTGCTCTGCTTTCTGGCTAAGTTGCCTGATTGTTCCTTGACATTTTTCTGACCCAGCCACGCAGGAGCCCAGACCTCAGTACCTCCAGCCGGCACCGGTGGAAAACGCTCCCATCGGTGAAGAATCCTGCTTAACCGTTAAGCAATCCAAGCTTAGGCAAAATGAGAAATGTATTGATTCGTAGAACCATGGGAAAAACGATGACCAAGAACTTAAAAACCCCATCAGGACTGACCTTCTCTCCTTGTCCCTGTGGTACCGCCTGTTCTCTCTTTCTCTGCAGACCAGTTCTGTCCACCTTGCCAGAAACATGGCCACAACAGTCTCTGGGTTTAATCTGTAGCTTTAATTCCACAGAGAGACTGACTTCAAGTTCTCTTGGGTTCCGAGTCTCAAATCCCTAGCAAAGAGACTTGCTGACGTATCTTGGGTCAGCACTTACCTTGGCTCAAACCAAATGAGGGCTGGGGACTGGTTCCTTTAAAAATGGCTGGTCTCTTAGAGCCACGGTGATGCAAAGGCCCTGCTCCCCTGGAGAAGAGGAGGGGGCTGGGGACACAAACAATCCTCTGCATGTCTCCGAAAGCTAGACTATTGATTCCCACCACCTCAGACTATCAAACTATGCCTATCTGCCTGCCTTCGTCTTCCCCTCGCCCCCCTTGCCTTCTTCCCGACATGGGTTTAAATCCTGAGTTTTCTCCTTCCTACTGAATCCAGGCTCCAGAGGCACAGAGAGGACCTGCTCGCAGCTCTGTCACCAGCTTGCTGATGGGCCAGAGCCTATTATTACTCTATCCCTTAAGCCTTAATATCCTCAGCTGCCAAAAAGGGAAGGGGGAGCAGTTTGCTCGCCACACAGGTTTTGCCCTTCTGTTTCTGAGTCTTTGAGCCTCCTAAGCAACCAGCCTACCTTGGCCAGACCCCTTTTCCCACCCTGCTTTATGTAAACCTTTAAAACACTGGATCTCTCCTTATTTTAATGAAGTACTCATTTTTAATCCTTTATTTTTGGACCATAACATTTAGAGTTTAATCCTCGGGGTTCTAGCCTGCCTACTTGGTACTATTTTGAATCAAGAGCTCTGCATTAATGCTGCTTTGCTGAGGGCAGTGTTCCCTCCATTAACTTATCCCTTGAGGAAATAATGCCATTATCTGAAGTCAGAGGCATTCAAAACAAAACCCATCTTGTAAATCATGCCAAGCCGGGTTCCAGATCCCTCCAGGTGCAACTTCCAATTGGTCTGGCCTTGTTGGAAGAAAATGGGGCAAAACGGTGAAGAACAATCAGAACTTTTTCTGACCCAGCTCTTCCTTCTGCCCCTTCCCACTCCTACCTCTGCAGCCAGAATCCTGCTTTCTCACAGGCCCGCTGCCTATCACAGCAGGAACAGGGACAAGTCCAGCCGTTACCTGCTGGGCCTTGCAGAAATAAGTTTGGGAAATGCTGGATTAAAGACAGTTTAGCGGGTTTGTTTCCCTCTGACCCCATCTCAAGCTAATCACCTCCCAAAGGCATATCCTCCTACCACTACCACATGGCAGTTAGAGCTTCAACATATGGATTTGGGGGTGCTACCAACACTCGGTCCGTAACAGAGAGTAACTTGTTCAGGATCATAAGCAAGAAGGTGGCAAGAGCCACGTCTGGGACCGATGTCTCCGGATTCCTCCATCTGTCCTCTTTCCCTTGTATGTAAACGACAGTATGAGGCATCATGGACTATCAAGTGCTGTGCTGGGCAGCTGGTGGGAAGGATGAGACTGGATAGGATTTGAGATGCTGATGATGCCCAGCATCCGAGCAGCGGCCCTGGGGAGTCCGAATCTGCCCCTCCCCCATAACCCCTTCTTCTGGTGAGATCCCAGAGGGAGACACGCAACAAGGAACAACGGAAGATGGAAGCAAGTGCCATTTTATTGCTAGCTGAGATGCCTGGTAGTCCCTTGGGTGGACGGCTCCAGGAAGCTGAGCCGGGGTTAGGACAGGCTCAGAGCTTGAGCAGGTCTTTCCTTCTCCTACCCAAATCTTACCACTGGACTTTGGTGAGCTGAAGACTCTGGTGTGAGTGACCCACTGTGAGTGGTGAAGCCCAGTCAGGATCCCTGTCTCTCACCAGTGGTATTAGAGTGATGGCACTGTCTTCTCTCCTCTGTTGGGGACAACCCAGCGTAGCACCACTTGGCTAAGCCTTGGAGCACAATTTGTTTGCTTTCCAAGGCTGCTCTGGTAGAAGGTAGGGGCCCATCAAAGAGGAACCACGGTCTTTTCTCCACTCCGGGTGCTTGGGGGAGGCTGGCTACAGCTCCTAGATGCTTGGCGGGCTGCCTCTGAGATTCAAGACAGGGGCAGGATCATTCTTCTAGACGCTGGAAGCCACTCTATTCTACCTCAATCCGGACTACTCCCAGGCCCCTCCCTGAGGCCACCCTCCATCCCTCATACCACTCCCTGCCCTTTCTGATCAGGTTAAACCTGGGTCTGTCCTCCCCTCGCCCTCAGTTCCAAGATCCCAAAGAGAATATTCTATAGTTTAGGTGCTATTCTGAAATAATTTGGCCGGTTTGATATAGCACGCTTCCCTCTCCCTCCCATCCCGAGACACACTTTCTAGCCTCCCCTTTCACTTCTGCCTCCCGTTGTAGTGACTCTCATGAAGAAAGATGTCATTTGTGTGCCTCTTTATGATCATCAGAGGTATTACTAAAGGCTTACAAATTTTAATTACTGGCTTAATATTCCTACACAATGACAAAGCAAGTACATTTTATCTGGGACATTTCTCTCCGGTGAAACACAGACAGGAAAACATCGCAAGAAAGACATAGGCACTATCTATTCTCGTCCACTGTGGGGCACGGTAGTGGGCTGGATGACGGCTGCCCACACCCAGCAAGTTCCCATCCCCAGACCCTGTGAATGTGACCTTACTGGGAAGCGGGTCTTTGCAGATGTGATTAACCTCAGTATCATGAGAGGAGGAGATGACCCTGGATTATTTGGATGGCCCCTAAATGCCATCCCAAGTGTCCTTGTAAGAGAGGCAAAGGAGAGACCATGGGGGAAAGGTGAACGTTGGCGGGGTGGGGGGAAGGTGACGTGAAAAAGAGAGATGAGGCCACACACCAACGGACACTTGGAGCCACCAGAAGCTGGGAGAGGAAAGGAAGTATCCTCCCCCCAGAGCCCTCGGAGAGTGGGGGACCCTGCCGCCAACTTGATTTCAGACCTCTGGTCGCCAGACCCGGGAGAGAGGAGAGCGGTGAGTGCTACAGAGCCACGAAAGATCACTAGACTTAGCTCCAGAAAGTTCACCAGTGATTCCTGAGAGCAGAGCAGTTGGAATGAATGGGTGTAAGGAAACAATGGACACGGTGTTTGCAGAACACTCCCCGACATGCTCACTTCGGAGAGTGAGCAGTAAACCAGAAGCCTAAATTACTTCCAGTGTCTGTATGTCCTTTGTCCTGCTGGCTAAACAGGCCCTGGAAATCAGAAGCACCTGTTTCCGCCACCGGCGTCAAACCCAGAAAGAACCCCCGGGCATCCTGGGTCTTCCCTTCTGTCCATCTGGTGTCACCCAGTTCTCGCCCCATTGCCTCCTCCTGCTTCCTACCTGGGACCCTCCTGAATCTCAACTGCAGCCGAGAATTGACTTTCCCCCTTTGACGTGCTATCCAGGGTTTTAGCCAAGAGCGCATTTCAAACTCCATCCCTCACAGACACTACAAAGTCGCATGACACAAAGATCTCTTTGGAATAACAGAGCTGGAAACAGAAATCCACATGTGGCCAATCCTGCTTTTGGCTTGTCTCATGGGGGCAGGGAGAGGACAGGCAGGGGGGGCAGGGGGCTGCCACTGGACCCCGGAAACAAGTCTGCAGAGGGGTCTCGCAGGCCATTGGGACTGACTCCAGGCTGAAGCCTACACAGATCATCATGTTCCTGACAGGGCGCATCATTTCTTACATAAGCTAATAAATCCTCACTTCCTTGTAGGAGGAGAGGTCAGGGTGTCATAGCCAGTTTGGGCAACAAAGGAGAGCAGTCTGAGGCTATTCTCCAGTAGTTGTCTGGGGAAGTCGGGGCTTGTGGAAGAGGGTCCCTAAGACTGTGATCAGCCTCCCCTTGGAGAAGGGGATGACGTGGAGATGTTGGAGCAGGACTGTGGCTTCCCCTGGAGAGAAGGAGTGACTCCCAGGGACCCTGTGCACCCCCTACCCTGTTTCACTGGACACAATAGCCCCACCCACCCCACCCTCCAACCACCCACCCTTCACCCTGGCTCCATGTATGGGCCACTTGTTCGTCTACACCCAGAGCCTGGGGCATGGCCCCCACGCTAACTGGCAGTGGGTTTCAGCTCAGACCTCCCTGCTGAGTCCCGCACCTGGGAGCCCCCTGCTCTGCCCTGGCCCTCGGTAGACATTACCAACTCAACATGCACAAAGGTGAAGCCAGCTCGCCTCACCTCCTCCGGTCTCCTCCTGCGGGCTCCATTTTAAGGAATGACACCAAAGTCAGAGACACAGCAGTCAGCCTGTCCCTGTCCCCGCCGCTCATCGGGAGTCCACCAGCACACCAGGGTGGAGAGGAGCTGAAGCGACAGATGAGCGCGCTGAGGTCTCGGGGGAGGCGAGCCTTCTGGGGCAAACCAGGAGCGCTGAGTTGGGAGAAAGAGAGCCGTGAACTGCTTAGGTTATTTGCAGTGATTCCCCGGGACAGGAAAGGAGTAAGAACGGCCTGCTTCCCTCTCAGCATCCCAGCCCGTCCTTACTGCGCACAGCTCCGGGACGGTCAGGGACGGGTGGACTCCTGACTGCCCACCAAGCGCTGAAGAATCGCTTCCCGGCCTCTTTCCTCCACGCCCGGCGAGGGTGGTGCGGACATGCGCTGCGCTGCTGGGGAGAGCCCAGGGAGCCCGAGTGCGGATCCCGCAGACAGCGCGGCTGGTGAGCCAAGCGTCCCTCGGCTCTTCCGGGAGCAGAGGCTCCTGCCCTGGGAAGGGTTCCTCCTGCCACGTCGCCGCGGGCTTGAATGGAAGTGGTCATGCTCTTACAGAGCTCACCTGCGGGCATAGTTTGGTGGCCAGAAGGGCGCCCGTCACAAGTGTCCCCCGCCTCCGACTCCTGGGCCCAGGGAGGCGTGTGTCAGCACGGTGTGCGGGGGGGACTTCCCACCCCGCCCAGGAAGCAGGTGTGCGTGCAGGAGGTCCAGACATCCGCAAGGACAGAGGAGACGCGTGCTGCGCTCACGCCAGTCCCGACGTTCTGGAAGCCCAGTCACCCCAGGTTATCCACACGCTGGTTTTCCAGTGTTCTTTTATTACATACAATCACTCTTCCTGAAAATTCCCTCTTTGAACCAAATTCTTGAAGTCAGGTGTCTTACACTTGCCAGCTGAGAAGCCTGATTAGTACAACCAAGGCAATGCCTCCTCCTGAGCATGCAGCGCTCAGGACTACAACACATGGGCTGCATGTGGAAAATGTAGGGACCAGCTGTGTGCGGAACGCACACCTATGTCCCACTGAAACACACCGATTGTAAAGCGGAGATCTGCTATTCTAGATCTGATTTTTTGTAGCTGTGGAACAGTAGGGCTGTTGACTCTTGGATGTGTCTTATCTACTAATGGAAGAATGGTATGACCCTAATCATGAGATCACCCCCATAGCTTTCAGAAAGATGCAGTTGATCTAAGTGAATACAAGTACTGTCTAATTATTTGACTAATAAAGAACCACCTTCTAATTCCTCAATAAAGCTCTCTTTAGGCAAAACACTTATGAATAGTATTGCTGTAAAATGTCCAACATTCTCAAATAAAACAATTTACATAATTTAAAAAGGGTTGGGCTGATTATGACAACCAAAGGAAGTGTATAATCCATGATTGTATCTAGATCTAAAAAAAAAAGCTGTACAGGACATCTAGGGCACAAGTGGACCTGATAATGCGACCGTGCCAATGAAGGGTTCCTTGGGTGTGGCAATGGACTTGTGGTTTGGGAGGAGGAGGTCCCTGTTCTCAGAAGGTATGTGGGGAAGAGAGAGGTGAGTGTGGCCATGACTAGTCAAGTGTTCGCTGCAATATTTTAACTTTTCTCAATAAAAAGGTAGGGGTACTTAAAAGAAGAAGAATGCTACTCTGGTATTTGTTGTTTTAAGGGAAAAGGATATTATTAAGGCAACTCTTTCAGAAGTTTTTCTTTTCTTTTGTTTTTAAGTAGGCTCCATGCCCAGCATGGACCCCAATGTGGGGCTTGAACTCACGACCGTGAGATCAAGACCTGAACTGAGATCAAGAACCAGACACTTAACCAGCAGAGCTGCCCAGGCACACTCCTCTTTCAGACGTTTTTTATGCCAGTAGACAGGAAAATTCACAAATCCTGACAGTCACCACTTCTTTGGAGCTGGGAAAATATTGTCCTCTACTTACGCACTATAAAGTCAGATTCCCAAGAGCCATTTTTGGGCACCATCTGGCTTTTAGAACATTCCCAAATCTGGAAGTGGTTAGCAAAGAGGTAGCCCTGGGCACCCAGCAATAATAAATAGGCTGATACTCATCTTGACTGTTTTTTGATCAAACACTGATATTTTGCTTAACGCCGCCCCCCCCCCCCCGTCCCCTCTCCTTTTCTCTTTGTCTGTCTCTTGACCAGGGTTGAAAATACTGGATTAAGAGTCTGTATTTGGTAAAGAAAAGCTTTAGTGTTTCATATAAGCATGAGTTTACAAAGCTATATACAGTCTGGTGGAAAAAAACAGCAAATCATAATATTGTTGAGTTCAACAGATAATTTCAAAAAACAGATTCTGAGTCCTCTCATGAAGCATTTGTAATGTATTTTGACAGTGCTGACCAACGTTTACACCTAAGTAAGAGCTACCTTTTATCGCTCTACTGCCATAGAGAGAACACGGGCTTTGGAGTCAGTCAGATCTAAGTTCTGATCAACATTTCAACTAGGTCCGACTGTCTTCTGCCCCATTTCTCCACTTGTAAACTGGGAAGGACTGTGAAGCCTGAGTAAGAGCACCTGGCAGAGTGCTGGGACACTCTGAGGCAGTTAGGTGCCGATTTCCAACCTTCTCTTTATGTACAATTTTGAAGTTCAGTCACTTTCCCTAGAGCGGATCTCAAGGGGCAGGGGTCATTTTTGGTTGTGACAACAGGGGCATCTAGTGGCCTCTAGTGGATGAGGGATGCTGTTGAACATTATACACGGCACAGGGCAGCCCCCCACGACACAGTATTATCCGGCCCCAAGTGTCGGTGGTGCTGAGGTAGAGAAACCCTGCCACCGAGGGATGCACAACATCAGAGACTCTGCCAAGTGTGCGTGATACAGCTCTGGATGAGGAAATGGGAGATCTGGGGAAGTTGGGTGATCTGTCTAAAAACCATAGTATACTTGGGGAGGGTGCTGAGGGAGGCACAGTTTGGACCCCTGGACGTGAAACCAAATCCGTTTTTACCCCAAAAGGTGCTCTTTCCACTCTATCATAGTGCCACCTCTCCTTAAGTAGAATAAGAACTGTTAAGGGACCTGCACCATGTGACAATTCTGAGAAAATAAAACCACCAGAGAGTGGAACAGCTAATTATTCTAAAGCTTTCAAATATGTCACACATGCTCATATTATTTACAAAACACATGCAAATACAGACTCAGAAATAACGAATTTTGACTGGTTGTCTTTTAAGAAGTAGCCAAGGCTAGCGAAGCTGGACCTCCTGAGAGAAAACCATAGCACATTTGCCAGAGCTAGCCTCAGAGGCATGGGGGATGCTTTCCCATCACCCTAGCCCCTGCAAGAGCTTCACCATGGCCAAACTCCTCCGTTCTTTGGGAAAGTGAATCTATCTCTCCAAATATCATTAAATCAGGACTCAATCTCTCCAGAAAAGTATGACGTGGTTGTTTTGTGCTGATTACATATAGATAGTGAGATACTCCCGCACAGCAAATATCACAGGCAAGACAACATTCTGGGTACAAGTTGACAAGTGGTAATGTCAAAAAAGAAATATTGAACACTGCTGATAAAAGCGAGTCATTGGCAACGCTGAAGTTTACTTTTTGGTCTTTCTAAAAGTAACTCTCATAGCTATTTTTAAAGAGCCATATTGTGCTTTTTCAAAGATAATAAAAATCAAGTAAATATTAGGGATTTTACCCATGAGAGTTAATCATTGCTCAGACTTAATCAATGTTCATGATGAACTAGACTCGAGAAGTCCATTAATGATTACTAAAGTCAGTAAGTATTTTTATTTTATTTTTCTTTTTTCAAGTTTTTATTTAAATTCCAGTTGGTTAACAGAGTGCAATATTGGTTTCAGGAGAATTTAGTGATTCATCACTTACATAAAACACCCAGTGCTCATCAGAACAAGTGCCCTCCTTAATGCTCATCCCCCATCTAGCCCATCCCCCGCCCACCTCCCCTCCAGCAACCCCGTTTGTTTCCTACAGTTAACTATTTGCTGGTTTGTGTCTTTTTCTTATGTTCATCTATTTCGTTTCTTAAATTCCACCTTATGAATGAAATCATATGGTATTTGTCTTTCTTTGACTTATTTCACTTACGGTAATACCCTCTAGCTCCATACACATTGTTGCTAACGGCAAGATTTCTTTTTTTTTTTTTTGGTAGTTGAGTAATATTCCATTATATATACCACATCTTCTTTATTCATTCATCAGTCGATGGGCACTTGGGGTCTTTCCATAGTTTGGCTATTGTTGATAATGCTGCTTTAAATATCAGGATGCACTTATCTCTTCAAATCAGTATTTTTGAATTTTTTGGGTAAATAGCTAATAGTGTGATTGCTGGATCACAGGGTAGTCCTATTTTTAACTCTGAGGAACTTCCATGCTATTTCCAGAGTGGCTACACTAGTTTGCATTCCCACCAACAGTGCAAGAGGTCTCCCTTCTCCACATCCTCACCAACACCTGTTTCCTGTATTGTTAATTTTAGCTATTCTGACAGGTGTGAGGTAGTAATTCATTGTAGTTTTGATTTATACTTCCCTGATGTTGAGCATCTTTTCATGTGTCTGTTAGCCATCTGTAAGTCTTCTTTGGGAAAATGTTCATGTCTTCTGCTCCTTTAACTGGACTATTTAAGTGTTCAGTTTTTTAAGTTCTTTATATATTTTGGATACTAACCCCTCATCAGAGAGGTCATTTGCAAATATCTTCTCCCATTCCAAAGGTTGCCTTTTAGTTTTTCCTCCTATACTGTGCAGAAACTTTTTATCTTGATGAAGTCCCAATAGTTTATTTTCGCTTTTGTTTTTCTTGCCTCACACCTATCTAGCAAGAAGTTGCTATGGCCAGTGTCAGGTTACTGCCTATGTTCTCTAGTGAGTAGACATCTCTAAAAATAATTGTCATTAAGTAACACCTTGAGTGAAAATTAAATATAAAAAATCAATGCTCTCTTAGAGAACTTACCCAAACTAGTCCATGTCCTGAGGATTCTAGGTGATTACTAAATATATATATACTAAATATATATATATACACTATAAAAATATATATATACTAAATATATATATATATAAATTGTGTAAGCCTATATTAGATCATAAAGTAGTCAATGTTGACAATGTGTTTTTTCCCCACATTCAAAAATGCAGTCCTGAGGTCTGCAAACTATAGCCAGTTGAGCCATTTTATTTTTTTTAAAGATTTATTTGAGAGAGAGAATGAGACAGAGAGCATGGGGAGGGGGGCTCAGAGAGAGAAGCAGACCCCCTGCTGAGCAGGGAGCCTGATGCGGGACTTGATCCCAGGACTCCAGGATCATAACCTGAGCAGACGCTTAACCATGTGAACCACCCAGGTGCCCCAGTTGAGCCATTTTAAAAAATACCTCATCTTTACAGAAAAGTGATACTACAGATAATTTCTAACCTTTAATGACAAAAACAGACTTAGACCAGACTGATAGTTCTTCTATCATTATCACCAGGTACTATTTTGGGGTAGAAGAAAAAAAGTTTTCCCATTCATATTTTTAAAAATCTTTCATTTTTTATGAGCTTCCCAATTGTACACAGAACATTAACCTATCTTCACTTCTCAATGGGGGACCATATACCCAATGAGTATATATTAACATGCATTAAGAGAACATAAGAAAAAACACAGAAGAGACAGACTCTAAATGGTTAAAAAAAAAAAAATGAAATTACAAAGTGGGAAAATGTTTGAATGTTGGCAAATGATTAAGATTCTTAATAACATTTTATAAAAAAAAATCAACATTCAAACATTACAAATAAGAATAAAGTATTTAGGAAATAGGAACAGGCAAACAAACTTACAATGTTGAGGTGCACACCACACACACAAAGACAGGTTACTTAGTGCTTAGTAGCTGTTTGGGGTGTGGGCTTTAAAATTCAAGTGACTGGGATGCCCAGGATGTTTTGAGGACTAAACTCTGAAATACCTGGTATAGTAGCTAAATAGTAGATATTATAATAGACTGGCCACAGATAAAACATGAATTCTGCCCCTTGGTGAGGGAAAACTGGTCCTCATTAAAGGAACATAAAACTGTGGCCCCTTAGAGGGTAGTGTGGTTACTTGTTATCCCACACACGCCCAGCACACTCCCAACACACCCCCAACATTTCTTGGCCTTAGAAAATAAGCAGATAGACAGGATTCATTGCAGCATTAGATAGCAAAACCCAGAGAAACCTCTCTCCACCGACACTGGGACTGGTTAAAATATTTTGTTGTATGTCTTCATATTGGAACTCAGGAGAGCAGTGCAGTTACAATACCTGACTAAATTTACATCTTTGCTTGGTTATGGAATTTTAAAAAACAGCCTACACAACAGTATAACACGCATACCTGTCCCAACACACCCCCATCACTAGGAGGACAAGGCTTGAAGGATATGCAACAAGTTAATGCTTTTTTCCCCGGTGTTGGAGTTATATTCAATGCTCTATTAAAAAAAAGTTCAATGTAATAAATACATGCCACTCTTCTATCAGGAGAAAGCATACGTAAGGAGGAGCAAAAAAGGAAAATTGGATTTTCATACAAAGTAACTTCATTTTTGCTACCATTTATATAACCTTCTCCCTCCCAATCCCATTTTTGAGTTAATGACAAAACCGTTTAGAAATGACACCATAAGATGAACTTTATTTTAAAGCTCATAAAAGGCTTCACAATATCAGTTACAAACAGAATCAACATTTCTTCCAATTTACACCTTCACATGACAATGTACTGTATGACAGGAGATACAGTTGAAAGTTTTTGTTCTGCATGCTGCTAACACATTTCACTAGCTTTTGCTTTACTCGTTGATTTTTAATATCAAAGCAAAAAGTCATATTCTATTGGACAGAATTAATATTAGAAAGCCCTTATGAAATCAGACTTAGTCTTGTTTATAAACAGCCACACCCACACACATGCTGAAATGGAGAGCAAAATGCAAGAAAACTACCTTGGCAGGAGCAAATGCTTCAAGATTTTAATCACAGCCCTCTTGAACAAGCAGTACAGTTTGTTTTCTTTTCTCCAAAAGACAAAAGTCAGTTTCATCCTCAGTGATGCAAATGGTAATACTGCACAGAAGCTTAGTATGAATTCACAATTCCACAGGAATCTGAAAGTTACCAAGGCAATTTTCCCTTTTAGGATCATAAAGACTACAGACTTAAGCTTTTTTCTCTTTCCATATAATACACAAAATTTCTAAACATCCTTAAAAAAGAAAATATAAATAGTCTCAGTATGTTATGTAGAATCACATACTATGGCAAAAATATTTTATTCATTGAAGGACTACGCCAATGTAATGTTATCTAGTCCAAGTCCATATTAATGGAACTCTTCTCGTTTGGGTAACATTCTCCATTCTGATGTGGAGGCTCAGCACCAAAATTTTCTTTGCCTTCTAAATCTTCTTCCTTTTTATCAATATTTGGGCCATTTGGAGTTCTTTCCAGCTTGGGTGATTCAATTTTTGGCTTGGGTTGTGTTACGACGGGTTCACAAGTGTTATTCAACTCCTAAGCAAGGGAAACAAAACTGGTAATCAGGTTAACTCTGATCCACCCAGTCATTTTCAATTACTTTCCTAACACACCACCTGAACTGTTTAGTTTTCTGTCAACTCCAATTACACATATCTCGAGGAATTCAATTTCCTCACTACATTTGCCCAAAACTATGACTTGAAGCCTAATCAAAAAAGAGCAGTGAATATTCTTCTATGATGAGTCAGGAACTTGCAAAGTCCTCACATCTTATTATCTCATTTAATCCTCACAATATTAAAGGTAGAAATTATGATCCCCACCTAGGAAAGAGGAAAGATGGTTCAGAGAGGATGGTTAACTAAACCTCAAGATCAGGAAAACTAGTGAGCAAAGAACTGGGATTCAAGATTATAGCCCCCTGACTTCAAAGGCTCACAATTCTCGGGCACCTGGGTGACGCGGTTGGTTGAGCTTCCAGTTCTTGCCTTCTTTGGCTCAGGTCACGATCTCAGGGTCCTGGGACTGACCCCCACATCGGACTCCGCACCTTGGAGTCTGCTTGGGATGCTCTCTCCCCCTCTTCTTCTGCCCCTCCCCCCCCACATGCTCTCTCTCCAAAATAAATAAATAAAATCTTAAAAAAAAAAAAAAAAAAAGCTCACGCTTCTTTAACCTTCATTTTGTTTCAACATTCTTCCAGATGGAAAACATTCTTTGGTTTTCGTCTCAACTTTCTTCAAAGCCTCACACACTCAGCAAGGCCTTCCTTGATCAAATACCAATCTGGGTCCTTCTCCAGTGCCCAGAATCCCCTAATCCTTTTGACTACTTTATTTTTGCCCGCAGCACCTGACCCCATCTGATACACTTCCTCTCCTCGTTTGCTGTCAAGCCTTCCTCGAACCAGCAGGTGACTACCACAGGGGCAGTGACTTTGTACACTCAGAGTTTAACCTGAGAACAATGGCTGCCACGTGGTAGGGACTCAACAAATGTATTTGTTGAACTGAATGAATAACGAAGAAATGGAAATTTAAGAGAAACATATAAGGTCTTCTGTATTTTGTAGTATCAATAATGAACTAAGAAATCTGGCCTCAATCAGGATGAGGTGGAAGATTGATCAAAGAAAGAGCTATGTTTAAGGTTCACAGGATTGCAACTTGAGTCCCTAAGAAAACACAGCAGCAAACATCAGACAATAATACTTACCTTTATTTTTGCTTTAATTTCCTGAGCACGTACAACTGGATCTTGATCAAGACTCTTTTTAGCCTGAGCATTCATGATATTATTCATCCACTCCATCACTTCATTAACAGACTTCTCAACCTTTTTCATCTCAGACTCATCAATATGATTATATTTCTCATCCTGAATGGAAAAAGGCATGGTCATTCTATAGACTTAAGTAAGTGTTTAACAGTGGGGCGCCTGGGTGGCTCAGTCGTTAATCATCTGCATTTGGCTTAGGTCATGATCTCAGGGTCCTGGGATCGAGCCCCGCATCGGGTTCCCTGCTCAGTGGGGAACCTGCTTCTCCCTTTCGCGCTGCCCTACCCCCGCTCATGCTCGCTCTCAAATAGTCTTTAAAAAAAAAAAAAGTATTTAACAGTAACCTCTAACCTGCCCGAATTTTCCATGAAGTTCAAATCTATCTGTGGTCTCAAATACCAAAAACAAATTTCTCATTTAAGAAGATGTGTTCACAGTGAAGGTTCCTCAACTTAGTATCAGCTTATTAAAATCTAGGGTAACTTCCTCGCAACACACAAACAGACTTACGTTATTTCTGAAGTCTGCAGCTATCTTGGCATAGTGCTGCAGTCCCTGTCCCAGTTCTTCAAACATTTTTGGTCGTTCCTCAGCTTCTTGAAACCGAACTTTAACTGGAGTGCCAATTTTCTAAAACAAGATATAATAAATTAACATTTGTCTTAACTGCATTTCGAAAGTTTGTAGTCTAAAACACATGTACCACTTTCTAGGAGGAGAGAAGGACCTACCATTAATTCTTCCAACTTGTCAACATATGCTTGTTTAGCTTGGTCCTCTCCTTCTTCATAGAGCCAGTTTTCGGTCTCTGTGAGCAGTCTCAAAAAATTTTGGTGATCCTATATATGAAACATGAGAAACTGTATCAGGGGCAATTTTACTTTAAAAGTTTTCACAACAAAACAGAGTCATCCTCAGAAGTGTTAAACACTAAGTCACCAATCTTATTTCTAGGAAGGCACTCTGATTAGCTGGATTCTCTTTACTGTAAAGTATCAAGGAACAATGAACACTAGTAGATTTTATATGAGAGATGAACAGTAATTCTTTGGCTTCTCTTTTACATGTGGACACGTGAGAAGTTTTGGTA
Source organism: Leptonychotes weddellii (assembly GCF_054177405.1). Lineage (NCBI taxonomy): Eukaryota > Metazoa > Chordata > Mammalia > Carnivora > Phocidae > Leptonychotes > Leptonychotes weddellii. The sequence continues at coordinate 111,550,161 of NC_138371.1, forward strand.
AACTGCTTACTGCCGTAACAATAATGTATCTCAGAAGTCCAGTTTTGAACAATCTATACACTGAAATGGGGTTATGGAAGAGCAATTATCTTCCCACTCTCCAAAGCAATTAGATCTTGATGAAGTAACTTCCTATTCACTCCCACAACTATCAAAGGGAAATAGACAAGTTGACAATTCAATCACTGAACCTGAAAAAAAGCCATTCTGAACCAATTCCCATAATGTATTTCTACTCTAGCCTTAGGAGGTCTACCCTCAGGTCATCTCTCCTTCAGAATCCCAACCATAAGAAATCCAGGACATGTCAGGGCAGAGCCAAAAACTAACGTTTATTACAAGGTAGTCCAGGGATCTTAGAACTAAAATAGACCCCTAAGTTTAAATTCTTTTAACTTCAGAATTAATCCCGAAACCATCCCAGATTTGTATCTAGCCAATTGTTTTCTAAGCCCCATTTTCACAGTTGTGCTTCTGGGATTTACTCAGAGCCACAATGACTTTGGGAGCTTAGAAAAGGGCTAAGGGGAATAATGTGCCCAATAAACTTTGGAATGACTGGATGAACAAATCTTAGGGGATAAAACAATGACCATGAGGAACCAAGGGAACCAGACTCATAACAAAAAACCAGAAACAAAAATAAAAGGTCTGAGGTCTTTAAAACCAAGGATTTTCTCTTATTTATCTTTCTAGCCCCCATACCTTTAGTGTCATAGACTCTAAATAAATGTTTGATAGGTTCTTTCTTCTGGATGGTAAAAACTAAAAAGTCATTGGGACAAGTTAGAATAAAACTGCACATTACTAATGAGCCTCTTTCCAGGACTCTATTTATATAATTCCTATTTCAAGTTTTCTGTTTTCTTTCTTTTTTTTTTAAGATTTTATTTATTTATTTGACAGAGAGAGACAGCGAGAGAGGGAACACAAGCAGGGGGAGTGGGAGAGGGAGAAGTAGGCTTCCCGCCGAGCAGGGAGCCCGATACGGGGCTCGATCCCAGGACCCCGGGATCACGACCTAAGCCGAAGGCAGACGCTTAATGACTGAGCCACCCAGGCGCCCCTCAAGTTTTCTGTTTTCAAAAAGCTCGTTACATAATCTAGTAGAGACTTAAATGTCAAATTTGATATGAAACACTTTATGAGATTATCTGAATAAAAACAGAGCTCTACACATACCTGCTCACATATAAATTTTTCATATGGTCCACACAGCTTGTCCCTGAATTCATACACATATTCCTCCACTGCATTTTTAGCATCGTTTCTTTCCTTTTCCAATTTATCCTGCATTATCATCTTACCCTGTCAGAGAAGAGAAAAGATTAATTTCAGCTTTGGTCTTCTATTACCTGTAACTAAATGTTAACTAGACTCTAGTGTTAAAATCAACAATTACACACACACACAAAAATTAGTGTTAACAGTTCTAATTTATACATCATAAAGCTTATAACAAATCTTACAAAGTTCTTCATTTACTAAAATACACATAGTGGGTTGTGATTTTTTTTTAATTATATAATAAATTACACGCTTTTGCATCTCGGGTTTAATACCAAGAAGGAAAAAACCCAATTCACTATAATTTTCCTTTTAGGTAGTTATATGGTTGTCTCATATTGGGATTAATATTGGCCAATATATAATCGTCATAGGACGCTGCAACCGTATTTGAGATCAAGGGCTTTAAGTAAATTTATTTATCCACTTACTTAGGAAATATTAATGAGATGTAATTTATTATTAAATTTCAAAACACAATGTTGCCATCTCAATAAAACAAAACAATAAAACCTAATCTCAAATGTTTTCACATATTCTAGACTACAAAGAAGCACAATGTATTTTAACAGAAATATTTAGTGTTGCCTGAGACACCAACTGTACTGTGCCCGGTGCTAGGACATAGTGGCATCCAAGTTCTTCCAAGACCTTGGGCAACCAATTATATACCAAGCAGAATGATCTAGGGTATCGATCTCGTTCATAAGGATGCAAAAATGTAAACAACACTCGGTAAAAAAAATTAAACTGAAGATTCATCCTAGTCCTAAAAACTGTATAAGACGTGGGATATGGGAAAGAAGTACAGCTATTTCTCTATCAGAAGTATGGGTAACAGGGCCAACCAACTAAATACATTCCAGGATGGAAAATAATTACCTGAAGTACTTACCTCTGTCTCAATATACATGTTAAGAAGGTCTTTCCCTAATTGCCAGACCAAGTTGGCTTCAATAGGCAGCTCAACATTCACCACCTTTATTTTGGGCTTTTTGGCTTCTGGAGGCTGGTCAACTTTCTTTTCATTTGCCTTAGGAAGGGGTAAAAAAGAAATGGAAAAATTCCTAAATAATTCTTGAAAACAACAACAAAATCTCCCTACCACACTTACTAAAAATAAAATCCCTAAAATCCTAAATTGGAGGAGTGAAGATCATCTAATTCCCACCCACTCATTTTAAACGGGGCTGCAATTACAACTTGAACATGTCATATTCTCTCTCAAGAATTCACCAGGATATTTTTCTCTTTGCATGTTAAACTTAAATTCAATCTTTCCTGCTAAAACTCTTCTTCATAGATCTTTAATTTTTAAGCCCTGTAAGCAATGTCTAGGACTCCAAAAAAAGTCAAAACTATTATTAAATTACCACATCTTTAAATAACAGTCTAGAATCTAACAGTAACTCAAATACACTGTGACCAATGCTAAACACATTAGGATCACTTTCTATTTCTCCTCTATACTTGAGTCCCTCTAGCCCACTATTATACCTGCTTCAGTTACAATTAGCACTATACTGGTGAGTGCCTTTTAAAGTTTCCTATTGAATTTGGGGATTATGTACATACACACATACGTACATGTATGTACATATGCAGATAAATATCCTTATTCCTACTATCTGCCTTTGAGTCATACCCCTTTTCAAAGCAAACGTAAGGTAGAAAGAGACAAAAGAACCTTAAAATAGAAAATGAAATGACGCAGCAAATGCTAACAGTTCACTGCAGGTTTTTCAAAATATGTAAATACAGGGCTAAAGAAGTAAGTATCTCCTATGGCCTTTAATTTTCCAAGACTTTTCTATGTATTTCCATTTCTACAGGTTCCTACTAGCTGAGATGACAAAGAACACAATTTAGGAAACTCAGCCGGATACCCTGGCTGGCTGGGATGGTCAAATAGGAAGGACTAGCCCATCAGTACAATGAGCACCGCCACTGGATAATTCTGGGAAGTTAAAAGGTTGTTAGAATTCCAGGCACTTCATAGAAGAAACTGGGACTTGAAAAAAGTTCAGTGGCTTGCCTAAAATGACAAAGACAGAGATGGGACTAGAACTCATGTTTCTCAGACTTCTAGTTCAGTATTCCTCAAAGTCAGATGTCTCAGAAGTGTAGCCAGCTGTCTCACCAGCAAGGATCTAGTCAATCAGCCTGCAGTCCCCATGTCTTCTTCACTCTAGCACACACGAGAACCCCCCATTATACTGTGCATGCTCTGGGGGCACAGACCACAAGGAAAATGAATTAGAGGACACCCACACCTCGCCAAAAAACAGGAGTACAACAGATATTTGGGAAACAAATCGATGACAGTACACGTGTGACAGTTAAAGTCAGAATAAGACTCTGACAGTACATTAAACCAACTACTGACTAAACCGATATATCACAAAATGGCACTCGACAAGGGATGGATGAAGAACCCTGCAAAGGGGTGTGTGAGAATGTTCCAAAGGGCTTGACACTAGCGGTCCCACCTACAACAAAGAACATGAGATGGTGCTCAATGTCATGTTCCAGACAGGCACTGAGACTAACAGCACAAGCCCATTAATACTCAACACTAAGTGAGGGGAGGGGTGGGACATTAAGGAGCTGTTGTCCCAAAGAAAGCCATGCTGCTCCACCATCATCATCACAGAACTCTTTTAAGAGGAGAAAAAGGCAGCTTTCAGAGTCAGGAACTAAAGCTCATATTAGGATCCCCACAGGACTGGAAACTTTTACCACCAAGTGGAAAATGTATTTTGGCCAAAGAACAATTCTGCAATTCATCTAAAGGTAAGAAAAAACCAAACCACTACTGAAAGGTTAACAACTTACATGCAATCTGTACAAAGAGTGAAGTTCTGAAAAGCACAGAATGATCTACAGTAACAATGTAAACTTCCCAGTATCTATCTGACCATGAATTTTAAAGGTTTGATTAGAAGCTGTCATTTTTCAAGGGACAAAGCACAAATATTTAATTAAGCTTCCAATACATATTGTGGAAGCATGGCAAAGAAAAATGACTTTGAAGTACAATCTGATTATTAGCAGACCATCATAATTAATTTAATTTTGGCAGGTGATTTGAGAGGAGAAAAAGGTTTACTAAACTCCTATAGCCCGTGTATTTATCATCAGACTAATTCAAGTGAAAACTCATCACACAGCCCTGGGAATGTATCTATTTCTGCCCTCACATTAGCAGATACCTCGGGCACTACAGAAGACAAGAAATGCCATGCATTTGCCTCTTGTTGCTTGGAGTAGCAGTTAATCAAGAGAAGCTTTTAGGTCTAAAGCAGAATATTCAATTCTCTTAGTTGAGCTTGAGTACCTCCAATTTTAATTGAAAAACACAAACAACTAAAAGAAAAACCCTATACAGAATAAGATAACTTGGTGCTTGCTCTTGAAACTGCAGATTTAATGATATCATTAATGATCACATGTTGCAACATTGTCTAAAGGAATGAACTAGAAGAGTCACTCACTTTGTCAGCATCTGGGATTTTGTTTTCTTCTGAGGTAAGTTCAGGTGAAGGGGGAGACTGTGAGGTTTGTTGACCATCAGTTTGTACCTGGGGCTGTGTTCCAGCTTCACTGTTGTCTTGCTGGATATTTTTCTGAAATGAAAGCCCAGGCACAAAGGATGTAGAAAGCAGGTGTACTTATATAAATTTAAAAGGTTAGAGGGCACCAAAGACCGTACACTCCATTTTTGAAATCTTTATAGGTGGGGGAGAAAAGATACTGGATAAAAGCAAAATAAACACAAAATATTTGAAAACTCCTTACAAATCTTAAACCTGTAAGAAATTCTTTGAATGAGAGCAGTTAATATTGTTAAATAACCAAGCAGTAGGCATTTTGATTGATGTGATGACAATCAAGAACTCTCCTTTAAGAAACTTTGATCTAGCCTTGTACAGCTATTAACTCTCAAAAGCACAAGAGATAGGTTTACTCCAGGCCTCTCTCCCAGAAACAAGATTCCAAAACTTAAATTCACCAGCAGCCATCAGCATCTCAACATATCACCATTTCAATGACCTGAACAGTTGCATAAAAAAGCCAACTATCAGTCAGTCGTTCAGGGATTCATCATTTCAGCTTACAGATACCCAAGACTCCTTCTGTCCCCACCTTCTTTTTGTGATCCAGCTATTTCCACCTCAGAAGATGTCAGGATAAAGAATATATGCTACATGTTAGTAGACCTCTCCATTCCCAATAAATCAGTGCTTGCACTAGTCGTTTCCCATCTTTGGGAGAAGGCTGAAACATTCTAATTTAACTACTTTCTGTCCACCCTGAAGTCTCTCAAATTTTTCTTTCAGAGCTTCAAGATTAAGTATTCAGAAACAAGGCACTCATGATGTAAACAGATCCAAAAGGTACTAAGAGATTGATAAAAAAGGCATTAGAATAATGGTGTCCGTAGCCAAATGGAAAAGTATACGGCACTGGTCATTTAACGCATGCATTATTTTGAAATTTTTAAAAATGATAACAAAGCTAAGGCTCAGATATTAATGTTCCTTAAATGTTCTAGGAATAATAGTGGTAACAGTTGTCTGACCACAGGATACCACACTTTCTCACATCTTGACTAAAACACTGTTCACTTGCCTCTTCATTTAAGCTATTTCTGATTATTATCCAGAAGTAAACTCCAATAGCTAATCTATTTTAAAGTTTCTTAAAATTCTTCTGCACTCATGCTAATTGGAAGAACATGAACAGTAACAACTTTCTTTCTATACTCCATGCAGATACTTCTTTTCCTTCCCTCCCATAATATAACAAATCATGTAAATAAAATGAAGTTAAGTCCTGAAATACCAAAGCCAATTTTGCAGTAATTTAAGAATCAGCTTTAATATTTGGTATATGTTCCAAATTAATATTTTTAAGTCTTTTTCTTTTTTTCTTAATCATCAGTCAAAACTGCCTTCTCAATATGTGGTCAATGCCTTTAAAAAAAAACTATTATTTTGTAACAAGTTATTACACTCTTATTATTTTGTAATGTGCCAGTTCAAATTAACTGTATAGAATTTAAGCATAATTCACCAAATTCTGGGCCATATGTTATCATCATCTAGCAACTGCTATCATCATTCCCCAAAATTCTAAATAAAATTAAGAAAAACATATCTGAACCCTTCCCTACTCTTTTCCTATAGAGTTAACTATATATTCCAACTCAAAGGCTTATTATTCACACACTTACATCAGTGTCCGAGTTTTCTGCTGGTCTCTGATTTGGACAGTCCATGTCTGCTTCAACAGAAGACCCTTCATTCTCCTCAGCGGGGATTTTCTCCACCATAGATGCTGTAGAGATGGTGAAAATGCCATGCGTATTGACTCGCACTTTGACTTTCACTCTAGATTTTTCTCCATCTTTCTGCGCAGAAACATTCTGAACTATGAAACGGCCTAGAACAAAAAGAAATTGGCAATTTTTGAAGTGAATCTAAATGTCTGTAAAGAAGACAAAGACCAAGAAATATAGCTTCACAGTATTGCTATTCCCAAATCTTCCCATTTTCTCTACTAACTGAATTAAGATATATACTATTAACATAAAATAAACTTAGTTGTATGGTATTACTTCAATACTTGGAATTAGTCTTAATATGCTGTAAAACCTTCAAAGGCAAGGCACTCTTGTGATTGTTTTTATTTAACACAGATACTGTAAGATAAGATAACAAGAAGTCCCTGCCTCCTCCTACCCTATTTCTCCAGATGGGTAAGCACAAACTAGACATGAAAATCTGTTAGCTAGTATAAGGCAGAGATCTCATATGATACCAAGAACCGGATGCATTTTAATCCTACAGGGTCTTTAGGGAATACTTTTTCTGACTGAATAATCAAAACATTTTCCTAGGTCTTAAATAGGAGAGGTTTTGATAAAACCTGTTACCAAAGCCTAAAATTATTATGCAAAATACAGCAGTTCCAGAGCATTACTGAGTAGGAGTTAAAAGTATGGACTCTGACCCAGTCTCTGGGCTTGAATCCTGGCCATGTAACCTACTGCAAGTTATTTCAGTTATCTATGCTTCTGTGGACTGAGCTGGTGTTTACAATGAGCATGTAAAACTGCAGTACCAAGTGCTACGTGTTAGCTGTATCATCTCCACTAATAGCCTTCTTATTCCAGAGGCCACTAAACCAAAATTAAGTATTCTGAATCTAGTATGTGTAAAATACTATATGGGATTTGACATTTTTATATTTAAGGTGCTGTTTACACAAACACAGAAAGTTACAGATTTAATTACCAGGTCAGTGAAAGATGTTGGAGTAAACGTTCAATAATTATCAAATCACTGGAGCTCAGGAAATGATTACTGTAAGACCCATTTAAAGAAACAGCATTTACTGTGGGGTATCCGAGATGAGTTAGAGGACGGAGAGAGATGTAAGATCGTTCTTTAAGTATGTGCGAGCTTTTCAGTTTTGGTGATAACATATTGATTTGGTGTCATACTAAAAAGCTTCGATTTTATCCTTTGCACGATGGGAAATTAACGCATAGAATCCAACCTATTAAAATTTCTCTCTATTCAACAATTTCTCAAGCTAATTTCCTAGCAATAAATTCGTAAAAACTGTTTAAAAACAAAACAAAAAAAACAACAAAAAACCTCTTCTGTGCCGAACATTTTTAGTCTTAAGTGGTAAGAAAGAAAACACAACTGGTCAGGTTAGACTTCTTCAAACAACTTCGTTATGAAAAAGTATGGGGCAACGGTGAGTCCTGAACAGATCTTGCAATATTGGCAAACTTTACCCTCAGCCTGGGAAAGACACACGGCCACTCAGGAAGAGATCTGTAGCTCTCCCATAAATTTCCAGTTAGTAAGAGTCAAAACAGATGGAGAGTGCCAAACCTCTCAAGGAAAAATGTACCAAAAAAGATGTACTTTTAAAAGAGATTACAATGTATGGTGATTAACATTTAATAAAATAAAATTTAAAAAAAAGAGAGATTACAATAGAAAGGTACATTTGAGAAGCTACTGCGATGGTTTCTGAGCCAGGTTTTAAATTAGAAGTAACAACAACAACAACAACAAAAAAATTAGAAGTAACATTCCATCTAGAAGAAAGGTTAATATTAAAAACAGGTGGTAATCCTTTAAGTAGAGACTGTATCAGAAGAGAAAAAAGACTGACATGTTCCTAAACACAGATACGTGGACATAACAGCAGCACTAAGCAAGTCGTTCCATCTTTACAGGCCAACTTATTCATCAATAAAAGGAAGAGATTTCTTCATCACCATTATTGTAAATTGACAACGTCTTTACATGGAATTATGTTCTACTCAACGTCACTGAGAAGAAAAATTTTTACTTTGGTACACTAAGTCTTTAAAAGCGTAAACACACAAAATTAATTGCTTACCTATTTTTGCTTCTGGATATGGAACTCCTTGAGGATCAGAATAGAAAGCTTCTAGCTCAAAAGGTCCCCTTCTCAAGAAAGTGAGAACTTTGGAGAAAGGAGCCGCATGGTTTCGACTAAATACTTCATGGACCCTAGAGGAAAGGAAAAGGCATTCAGTATTCCAAGCACTTAAGCTTACTATGCTACACAAAATGCAATAAATGCTCTGAAATCTCCATCAATTCTATCTCACCATTTATTAACACCAAAATGAGAGAAATATTTCAAAAGGTTTGATTGTTCAAAGATCCCAATTAATCAGACCCTCAAATGTAAAAGTCATTTGTTAATTTTTTCATGCTTATATTAAAATAATTATCTGAATAAAGTTATCTTCTGCTACATACCCTTCAGTATCTTCTGAATCATGGTTCCACACCAGAGATATTGGAAAAGGAACTGCATCTGTGATGGAAAATTCTCTAACTTTAAATGCCGGGGAAAGAATTGCACACTTTAAAAGAAAAAAAGAAAGGATTATCATAAGATCATGAATAACTGCACTCACCTTTTAATATAAAACTCAATTCAAATTGGATGGTAAGTTTAAATTCAAAATCAAAATTGCTTATAGTATACATCGTAAGTATAAAGGATTTAACATCTAAATACTATGCCAATCACTAAATATAGACTGATAATACAATGAATCTTAGGACAACAATTGTTGACTAGTAACAAGTTTCATAGGAGCTTAGGAAAAAAAACACCGGCTTTGCCAGAAATGCCCTGATAGCAATTTCAATTACAAGCTGTATCACTTTTGAATCTGTGTATATATCCACACACAGCTCGGTCCACATCACCTTTCAAATGTCTAAGAAACTGAAAAAGGATAAAACCCAAAATGTTCATATTTTCAGGTAGTTTTATGAAGGAAGCAGTGGTAAATTCAAATTTGAGGTGGAAAACACCCACCCCGACAGGTGGATGTGGACTAGTCACATAAAATTGACTAAATACACGACTAAACTAAAGGTCAATCTCTGATTAGCATAAGATCCTTCAAAAGAGAGGCCAAAATAAGCTCTACCTCTAACGAAATGATCAACTTCCAATGTTTTGGGGAATTAGAGACTCAGTTAAGGAGGTACACTCCATTATCAAGGAAAAAGCAAAACTAAAAACCCCATGATGCATCATGTGGGTACAATGGATTATCAGCAATAATGAGCACATATTCTTCCTTTTTAGAGCATTAAGTATAGTCCAGGGCGCCTGGGTAGCTCAGTTGGTTAAGCGACTGCCTTCGGCTCAGGTCATGATCCTGGAGTCCTGGGATCGAGTCCCACATCAGGCTCCCCCAGCTCTATGGGGAGACTGCTTCTCCCTCTCCCTCTGCCTGCCACTCCCCGTCTGCTTGTGCTCTCTCTGTTAAATAAATAAAATCTTAAACAAAAAAAAAAGGTATTAAGTATAGTCCTTCTAAAAATCTTTGTGTACAGAAACTCTTGCTATTTTGTATTAAAAATAATTGTGCTAACTAGATTAAAATTTTAGCCTAGTGATGGGTATTAAAGAGGGCACGTTCTGCATGGAGCACTGGGTGTTATATGCAAACAATGAATCATGGAACACTACATCAAAAACTAATGATGGTGATTAACAGAACATTAAAAAAAAATTAAGCACAGATACCCTGAAACTTCAGTTAAAACTACTTGGTGACTATAATATTATCCTAAATATAAAGATTAATTCTCTTATCAATAACTTCTAGTTTTGGTGCTTTCGCTTTGCCACACTTAAGCCTCTGAGTGGCCTTCTTACTTGATAAGCAAGTTATAATCCATTTGGAGGAGGAGGAAGAGCTATTTCCTAAAACCACTTGTTAACTAATACTGTCAGTCCTGCAAATTTTCCCCCGAATCATTTCCTCATTACACCACACTGCCGTTCTAATTCCCCTCTATGTGCTTTGGAACTACTCATTCGTGCTTCACTGTTGTGTTTCCTGTGTCCCCTCAGAATCATGCCTGCTCCTGATCTGCAGTTTAAAAACATCAGCTGCAAATTTCCTTTCATCAAAAATTTCCTGGATGCTCCAGATCTGAAGATCCTTGTTTCCCCACAGCCTTCTGGCTGTGTTTGCAAGTGAACTCCCTTGTGATAGCTAATGAGACACAGGGCTTTGCTTACTATATAACCCCACCACAATGAAATACGGCCGAAATGGTTTAAGGAATGAGCACCAAGAGAGAGAAGGGCTGAGCAAAAAGTACCTGTAGTGCACATCCTCTAGCTACTGCTTCATCCGCATTGAGGGTTGTGCTGATATCCTTTCCAAAGAATCTGGCAATTTTTTCCTTCACAGCTGGAATTCGCGTAGTGCCTCCAACTATCTCCACAGCACTCACATCTTCCACTTTGAGCTGAGTTTGTTCCATCAGAGAGTGTAGGGGATCTTCTACCTTTTGCAGGAGGTCAGCACAGAGTTCTTCAAATTGTGCCCTTGGCAAGCAAGAGGAACACTATAAATCTCTAGAAACATTATCTTAAAGCCAATATTCTGCCTGTTTTTTTTTTTTTTTAAATAATATTAACCCAGTGAATTTCTTTTTCCTTCAACAACCTCTCTTCCACATGGGCCAAGTTTAACTGTAATCTTTAACTTTTAAAAAATATATAAATATACAAAACAGGTGCAGAAAAGAAATGGGGGAAAAATTAGTTCTACTGGTATTACCGGGGGGAAAAATCACTTTTAAATTAAGATTGCCGTTTTAGGGGCACCTGAGTGGCTCAGTCATTAAGTGTCTGCCTTTGGCTCAGGTCATGATCCCAGGATCCTGGGATCGAGCCCCGCATTGGGCTCCCTGCTCCGCGGGAGGCCTGCTTCTCCTTCTCCCACTCCCCCTGCTTGTGTTCCCTCTCTCGCTGTGTCTCTGTCAAATAAACAAAATCTTAAAAAAAAAAAAAAAAGACTGCTCTTTTCTTCCTAAAAGTTTTTTTGTGAAGCCATTATTCAATTACTGGCCTAGAAAGACTAAGAGATGATAAATACCAAAAAGACTCCATCATGAGGGCACTTAGCAAAGATCTTTTTAAAAAACTTCTTTGCATGGGGCACCTGGGTGGTTCAGTTGGTTAAGCATCCAACTCTTGATTTCGGCTCAGGTCATGATCTCAGGATTGTGGGATCGAGCCCCACATCGGGCTCCCTGCAGGGCATGGAGCCTGCTGAGGATTCTCTCTCCCCCTCTGCCCCTATCCCCACTCTAAAATAAATAAAAAACAACCTCTTTGCAGAAGTGATCCTAGTTTCTAATGGTGTGAACAGTCCTAGTGTATAGCATATAATCTTGAAATGTGGGCCAAGACTCTCAACACCACAGCTAGACTGACATCTGGGTTATAGTTTCATCAGCAAGAAATTTCTTCTATTTAATCTAGCAGAATTCAAGACGCACCTGTTCATCTTTCCCGAAACATCTTTGTCATTCATAAAGCACTCGATATTCAGTGGTAGGTCTGTGCTGTTAGAGCTCATTAGCTTTTTCAATTTTTCACACTCTTGATACAGACGAAGAAGTGCTCGTATTTTGGATTTTGCATCCAACTTGTACTTAGTTTTAAATTCTGCACAAAAATATTCCACTAACTTTTCATCAAAGTTTTTTCCTCCTAAGAAAGGATCAAAGGCTGTTCCCAGTACCTAATTTAGTTAAAACAAATAATTTGGTTATTTTCAATCATATTTTTAACTAAAACCTTAAATACTGCTACTCAAACAACTAAAGACATCAAGACTTCTACTTAAATTACTACACGAAATCCAAGTTAAGAGAAATGTTACTACCAAAGCCACATGAAATGCTAAATTTCTGATTTACTTTTAATGAAACATAGAAGATAATCTTAAAAAGCTGCTCTTTCTTAAGCAAGAATACTTACGAGTATGCTAAGATAATTACATCATCATTATGGAGAGCAACCTTGGGAATAATTCCTTATTAATATTACCCAAAACTCTTCATTGCCAAGAAGCAAAGCTGCTTAAAGTAATGACAAATACAACACAATTAATATGTTTTGGTCACTGAGTTCCAATTTATGACTTTACCTTCAATTTTCCCTTGTTAAAGGCACAGGCAGACACTTGAAAAGCTGAGTGTCCCATATCAACAAAAACCACAATCCGAGGTTTCTCATCCAGGCCTGGAAGATCCTGCTTATAAATTCCATAATTCAAAGCCACTACAAAAAAATAATTGTTTTAATTCTTTGGTTCACATTTTCTTAGGAATTTCATCATTACCAAAATAATTATACATGCAGGAAATTTGACTATACTTCAAACACTTAAAGGTGAACACATTCCTTTTATACCTGGACTTTGAACTAATTTTCATGGCATCAATAACTTTTTCCCTTTCTGATTTTAGAACAATGCTCTATCACTTTTCAATGTATGAAGAGATGTGACAGAGAAAATGTACAAGGTGTGAATACAATGAAATGTAACCACAAACAGTAACAGGCTCATCACACAATACTTACATTTGAACCACAACCTGCCAGGAGACTGCTTATCCAAAAAAATTAAGAATTTAATATACAACTACAGCAACTGCAGTTCCTACCAATTTCTTTCCAGGTCCAAGGCAAATAACTGATCTACCTTAAAGAGACTGTTAGCTTTTTCTGAGCTTTGAAACCACTGTATTTCAAAATACATATACCCTAAGAACACATCTTTATCGATACTTTAGCTAGGAGTTTTAAAACACATATTAGATTTGGAAGACATATATATATCAGATATAAAACACGTGTATATTAGATATACACTGGAAAAAAGTCTTACTTGCTTTGTCTGAATACACTAAATTGTAACTGACCTTTTGTTCACCTGTAATCATAAAAAACTAGTAAAGGTTCTAGGAGGAAGGAATAGTGATTGCTTTGTTTACACTGTATCTGTACCTACACAATGCCTGGCAAATGATACAGTTTAAGTCAATATTTGATAAAAGATGAATGATCAGTGACTAACTGCATATATTCAGGAAATGTAGAAGGGAAAAACTTTTAATCAATGCTTATAGTCAGGGCAGTTGTGAAACCCCAAATCTTAAGGTTTGGGGAAAACTTAACTATTAAAACTATGTAAGGAAATAGAAAATTAAATCCAACATACATAACTCAAAAGATTAAAATATATATATAAAAGAATTTCTTAATGAAAACAGAATCAAACCTGACAAAGTGCCAATTTCTCATTAGACATAAGCATCTGAAAAGTTAGAATTCTTTAATTTCAAATCTAACCCATACTTTTTACTAGGCTATGTTTCTACAAGTACATGAAAAAGTGTTTGGTTATGATACCTGATGTGTCTTAACTCTAGCTTTGATAGTATATTCACTTCTACATAAAAATAGTTTTTTTTTCCTTACCAGCTGTCATGTCATTCATAAGTCGCAGGCAGTTTAGGCCAACTATTTGTGCAGCATCTAATACAGATCGCCTCTCAGCATCTGTGAAGAAAGAGGGGACCTACCAACAAGAAAGGAAAGAATTTTAACTTGTCTAGAATACACACATACAAATTCCTCACAACCACTTATAATGAATTAACAACAGTTCAACTAAATAGGTGCCTAGTGAAGTCATAAACATAAATAGAACTTTAGACTTAATGTCTAGCAAGTTCCTTAACTTAAAGAATAACTACTTGAAAAAAAATTGCCCCAAAATTGTAATCTTTACTGTAACCAAATTTTATTTATTTTATTTATTTATTTATTTATTATTTATTTATTTTTATTCATAAGAGTCAGAGAGAAAGAGAGAGAGAGAGGCAGAGGCAGAGGAAGAGGGAGAAGCAGGCTCCCCGCCTAGCAGGGAGCCCGATGCAGGACTCGATCCCAGGACCCCGGGATCATGACCTGAGCCGAAGGCAGACGCTTAACCATCTGAGCCACCCAGGCGCCCTACTGTAACCAAATTTTAATCCAAAATAAAAATCAGGAGTATTCACTAAGATATATTGACAATTACTCCTATCTAACAGAAAGCTTTAAGCATTTGAAATACCATTTCTAAGCCAGACCTAAATTTCTGACAGCTGGAGATCACAATGTTAAGTCAACATTTAATGTTAAATGTAATTGCACTACAGATAAATACTTCAGGAACTTAAAGAAAATACGGAGCTAATTCTGGCATATGCCACTGCCCTATAGTTTTGCTATTCATTGCATTTAAGCATTAATAGATGATGGGGGACCTTCTAATTCTGTAGACCTGTTAAGATTACAAAAACATTTTTAGGCAAAGCCTGTTGATATTCTTAAAAGAAAGAAAAGCAAAAACAGCTCAAGGGATGGGATGAAGTTTCTTATGGTGCTGACTTGTGCTTCCAGCTAGGTTAATTCTTTTGATCGCTTTCTAGGACATCACTTTAACTAGGACACTCTTCAGGAAGAGCATCTAACAATACAGCCATAGAATCACTTAACTAGAAAGTACCGAAGAGAAAACTTAGTACAGCGGCTTTCATTTTTTCCCCAAAGTATTTGTAGCTGTTTCAGAAAGAGAGGCAAGAGCAAAAGTCAGGGCAGTTGTGATCACCTTTCAAATCAGGAACACTGCTTTCATCAGTTTTCTATATTGCTTATTAAAAAAAAAAAAAAAAAAAGGAAGAACCACTGACTTATAACTTATTCTTTAATTTTACCAGATATTAATTTTTTTTTCCAAGAGACAGCCAGATACTCTTTCAGAACACCTTCTGTCTTGCAAGGGCACTAGGAGAAATTTTAAGCCTCTGCCTCTATTCTTTCATATCCTAGGGCACACTGCCATAAAAGCTTCTGAATGGTCTGGGCAGGCCACACTGCCCATGGTTATAATTCAAAGACCATGAATGATGCAGGGAAGTCCATCACAGACTGTCTTGGTCCAGGACATAACCACAGATGATCAAAAAGAGACCCTAGACATTTGGGAGAGAATGTCCCGCTGCCTTTTTGGTATCCAAATAAAAGATGACTTTTGTCCATTTCAAATATTCCTTGATAACCTACCAACTGTCCATAAAAATCTTAAGTTTTGGGGCGCCTGGGTGGCTTAGTCAGTTAAGCATCTGCCTTTGGCTCAGGTCATGATCCCAGGGTCCTGGGATCGAGTCCCGCATCGGGCTCCCTGCTCAGCGGGGAGTCTGCTTCTCCCTCTCCCTCTGCCTCTCTCCCCACTTGTGCTCTCCATCTCTGTCTCTCAAGTAAATAAATAAAATCCTAAAATATCTTAGGTTTTGTCACTACTGGGAGGTGACATTGTAAAACTTCTAATGAACTGGTTCTCAACTGACAGCAGAACTCTGAAAACTTCCCATTAAGTATACAAACTGTCTAACAGTATGTTAACTGCCTTAGAACAACCCCCCATTCAACTAGTCAGTCTCTTTTTCCAAGGAGCCCCACAGGAGATTCTGATTTGCACCTCTAGTCAAGAACCTCTGCAACTTCTTGCTAAAAATACCACTCAAACATACTCTGAAATGCTCCCGAACACTATGCTAATGTAGTCCAGTAGGATTTTGATCTCTAGTAATAGAACAGCTTTCACACATTTAATACTTAAGAGTAGCAAAAAAGGCAAATTAAAATAAAACACACTGCCTTGCTGAATTCTACTTACTGAAATAACACAATCTGTTACTGGTTTCTTGAGGTTGTTTTCAGCAGTTTCCTTTAACTTAGTCAACAGCATGGCTGTTATCTGCTCCACGCTAAAGAGATGTTCTTCATCCATGTACATTACCTATATTGAGGAAAGAAAATAAACATTGTAGTACTTAAAGCTACATTCTAATACTAACTTCCAAATATTATTACATATTCTCTTCCAGAAAACCTTTATTGGTACAGCTGTTAGAAAAGAAGAAAGGAAAGAGAAGAAAAAAAAAGAAGAAAGAACTTTTCTTTAGAGATGAAGAGAAGAAAAAAAGCTAAGGCAGATTTTTCCTCTACCTAAAGTACTAGTCAAAACATTATAGGAAGTAGTAAATTTCCACTCTAACTGAAGAGATGAATCACTGTGACAAATATTATTTGGTGTAGATCCCAAGACAGGAACGTTTCTGCTAGTTTAAAAACAGATTTCTGGTTGTATTACACTATTGCTCTCCAAACAACTGCAACTGGGCATGGCTTGTTGTCATGGCTTTTGTTTGATAAAACAAGACAACTGAGGTTTTTTTTAACCACCCCTAAGGAAACCTATATTTCAATAATTATAAGGAAGCTATGAGACAATTTAAGTTATAGCAGTATATTTTTGAATAATTTTCAGACATTAAAACATACTTACAGTTTACAAGAACTTGACCAAAAAAAAAGATCTCATCTAATTAAGAACTTTAAATTAAATGTTTATTAGGAATTAAGGGTTTTGTTTTTTTTTTCCTGTAGGTGAATTCCATTTCCTACTAAGGACTCTAAGGTTGCCCAGTTATATTACCTTTATTCCAACTCCACCATTTTTCATTGGAACCAAATCATAACTTAAGTTTTCCTTCTCCTTTTGAATGAAGGGGTCACTGAATGCTCGGCCATGAAACCTTTTGAAGTTAGACACTGTATTGTTTGCATGAGTGATTTGCTGCAAAAGAAATCAGAAAATTTTTTTTCCTAATTGGAACATCTATCAGCTATTACAATTTTATAGAAAGTCAATTGTACAACTCAAACCATTAAGAACATAAACAACTTTCTCCGCAACCCCAGGAAATGCCAGAAGGTAGGCAGTGAGAGGGAACAGAAGGCAATACTGTCAGCACAGACTTTTAAAAAGATTTCAAAATCTGCAAGATAAAATCAAAGATGGTGAAACTATCACTAAAGCCCTGAACAAACCAAGAACTGCATCCCTTTATTTCATTCCTTCCCCCCCCCCGAACTTGTAAGTTTTATACCCAATGTATAAATGAATAAGGAGATCTAGAAGCACTACAGGGCAAATTACATTTAAAAAAAAAAGTGGTTACAGTCTAATAAATTGCTAAGTGGTCAGAATAAACATTTTGTGCCACAAAATACAAGGATTGGGACAATAATGGAATGTTAATTATCTATACCCAAAAGCAGAAGAGGTTAGAGGATAATTCAAGAAGTTTCTAAGTGACTTAATGCTTTCAACTGCATATTTTTGATGATTAGGCTCTGGATTGAAAAGTCCCACACTCCACAGTATGTTTCACTCACAGAAGTCAGCAGTGGGAACTTTATTTAAAATACAGAAATAATTCAAAGACTAAAAACTGAGACTTCTGAAATAATGAAAATCCCCAAACAGTTAACTATTTACTGTTTTCTCTGGTCCACTTCTTCTAAAGGGAGGACTACAAGTTGGCAGTACTAGTTTTTCAAACAACACAGAATTGAAGCATGTTTATATACTAAAATTCCCTGTGATTCTGAAACTGACTTGAGGTAGATCTAGTAACCTATAGGCTAGATCTGGGTCTCTATTGACTCTCTTCATATAATTACAAAAAATGCAACAGAATTTTATGTCTGGAATTATCAATATTCTAAATGGCCATATTCAGGAAGACAGTTACTTCACTAATGTGTTTCTTTCCTTTTGAGTATATTATTTTGAGTGTACATAGCTATTTTTCTCTTTTTTTTCTTCTTTTATCTTGTATCTCTTCCAACTAGCCTTATTATAGTCTTCCAGGGTTTAGAATTTTGTTTCTGTTTCAGCAATACTATTTTCTGTATTTAAAAGAACTTTTCAGTCTCTCTTTAAAAGCCTCTCAGAAGAGATTTCATATTTCATATTCTTTTCCTTTATTTTTTCCTCCCCAAACCTAAGGGCTCACCAGTTACAACGTGAGGCCCACGTGGGAGGGGCATACATAAATTTTCTAGTCACATTAAGTAACAGGCGAAATTAATTTCAGTAACTTATTTTAAAGCCTAATAGATCCAGGGTGCCTGGGTGGCTCAGTCGGTTAGGCGTCTGCCTTCGGCTGAGGTCATGATCCCGGGGGTCCTGGGATCGAGCCCCACGTCAGGCTCCTCGCTCTGCAGGGAGCCTGCTTCTCCCTCTCCTCCCCACTTGTGCTCTCTCTCATTATCTCTGTCTCTCTCTCTCAAATAAGTAAATAAAATCTAAAAATTAAAAAATTAAAAAAAAAAGCGTAATAGATCCAAAATACTGTCATTTCAACATGTACTCAATATAAAATATTAAGAAGATACTTTATTTCCTTTTAAGACTTCAAAATCTCATGTGTATTTCATACTTACTTCACATTTGTACATTTCAAGTGTACCTAATGGCTACCCTAATAAGACAGCACAGGTCTATATAGAAAGTTCTCCCAGTCTTACCTTAATTATTAAATAACCTGAAAATGCTTTTAAATACAGAACTTCTAGAAGGAATCTTTAACTCTTAAATGCGTATCATAAGAAATTACACATGAAAGAAGTTCAAGTGTCTTATTTATAATTTTTAAAAATTAGATAAATTAGAAGGTAGCAAAACTATTAAAAATTAAGGCTGGCAGATTAGAACACTAAGGTAGATCTTGGGAAAAGAAGAACGGAACAGAAGGAAAAATAGCCATCTAAGGGCTCATAAAGAATACTCACATTACATTTCTAAAACTCAAAAATATATACGCTTAGATATTTCATACTCTTGTATGCCCTTGAGATTTTACCTTGAAAATCTCCCCCTTAAAAATGACCAGAATTCTCTTAAAGAACATACCTGGTTTTTGGCTGCAACTCCAATTGTTCTGTTTTTTGATCCAAATGATATGACTGATCTAGAAGATATACAAACCGCGTGTCTCAAAACTGTTAAAAGGCATAGATGTGGACATCTTTAACTGACAAGAACATACAAATTTCTTACCCATGGGGGGGTGGAGGACAGCGTAACTATAGCACAACTTTGGACTCTAAAGCTTTGGTCAGATACTCAGTGGAAGTCTGCTTAATCGCTACTCTGAGAATCCAATCTAGGTGGCCATCTTACCCAAAAAAGTCTGCTCATGGTTCAGGGGGCATTTTCCAATACCTCAAGTACCAGTATAATTCTCCAGATGCCCAATCATTAGAAAGTGCACATGAACTCTGAAAATACTTTGAATAAAAGCTATCATTAACTTGGCCTTATATACATGATTATCAAAATTCATGGTGTAATTCCACTTCTCGGTTAGCAACTCTGTACAAATCTAAGTATCACTGTCATACCCATTGCTGTTCTATATATACACCACTGGCCTCTTTAGGATCAAAGGGTTTATATAAACCCAAACAAGTGGCCCTAAGTTAGGTTTTTGGAGTTTAAAAGCACAAGAGGGGGTCTTATATGCAAGACTCTACTTAATGAAGCCAACTAAAAATGACACAGAGCAACGACCACAGCAGAACAGAGTTGAGAGAAAGGAGTGAGTAATTAGTTACATTAAGTCAGAAGAGATGAAAAATGACTTCTGTGAGACAGCCATCTCAGCAATAGAAATGGAATGGCAGCACAGAACAGAGAGAAACTCAAAGTCTTGTCAGGAGGAGGTAAGCAAATTAGGTTTTCAATCAGAGAGCAGGTAGGAGTAATAGTGTGATGAACAAAATGGGAATATGCGGAGGGCATTAAACACCAGGCTAAATCAACTTTAAATTTGCTAGTAAGGAAACACCCTAAATCTAAATTATCTGAGCAGGTGCTAAATAGCATCCTAAAAGCCAGAGAAGTGCTCAAGCAAAGGCTAGAACCTTCCAAAAACAGTGTATCATTCTAGCCTCAGAGTAAACTATTCACTTGCAGAACGACTTAACTCATTTTCCACACTGAAATTAATACTGGCCAATGCAAATGAGTCAAACATCTATTAGATCAAAAGACTAAAGGGAATTCCAAGCTGCCTTCGGTTTACCCTTTTTAGAGAAATATCTGTTGTCTTTACTTTCACAGTGGTCAATACAGCCACATACCCATTTTTTCCTACTCTCATCTGAACAGCTTTTCTTCCTTTTATCGGATCAAAGAGAACAAAGATGTAAACTGTACCTAAGCACGAAAGCCTGACATAGTGTCTTTCTTACTATACTCCAATTACAGAGCCCTTTACACAGCTAAAGAACAGACTAAATTTGCAAATACGTAAAATCATGAAATAAGTATTCCCAAGGCTACTCGTTGTCAAATATTTGCTTATTTTCTGATTTTCCATTCACTTTAATAAATGGCCATCTGTACTCAAATCGTGACATACACAGTCATTCTACCTTTGGGCCTTAATGTCTCATTCTACGCTTTTTATCTTGGGTTTAAGGCATTTAAAAAATAAACACCTACATTAATTTTCCCGAGAAGCAATTGTTTTCATTAATGTACAGGCAGGCATGTTTGCATGTATCATCTTCAGAAAATAAGCCCCCCGAAAAAGTTGCTTTAATAAAATGTTACCTTTGCCCACCCCGTGCCGCTATAGAATATTTAATTCAGTGATAACATTCATCCCCGAGTTCTAGCACAAAACTGTGCAATTCTCATTTTATCTCCTTTATTTAAACTGTGCAAAATTAATAAACTAGAACACGATTTAGGATTCCCCTTGAATGGCGCTCATAAAATGAGCAAAAGAACGTTTACATCTTCACAAATGATCCCAGGCACTAAGGCGGACAGCGTTAGCAACCAAAAGTGCGCACGAAGAGGTATCTATGAAAGGAGGGATTCTGCGGTCGCTAACAACAGACCGCCCGCTCACTGGACAAGCAGCAGCATACAGGCTCTGGAAGCTTCCAGTTCATTTCGAGATTCACAATGCGGAAGAAAAAGCTCAGCAGCCCCGCAACTGCGGTGCGCAAAGATATGCTCCGCGGGAGGGGGACAAGCTGGGGGCGGCACAGGCAGCGAGAAGCCGCGTGGGGAAACGGGGGCGGCCGCGGAAAGAGCGAACTGAGGCCTGCCAAGAAAAGGAACGAAATCGCGGGTTTGAGCGCAGCCCGCCCCCGAAGCGACCACCCTGGGCCACTCCGCTCTAGGACTTCTCTTGGCCCCGTGAATCGCCAAGACCCCCTCCTCTCCCAGTCCTGGCGGCAAGCCCCCACCCCTACTCTTGGGCAAGCGTCCTGCCCTACCCGGCCGCCGGTACCCAGACCCTACGGAGGAGCGCTCCGCTCCCCACATCGCCTTCCGATCGGCCCGGCGCTCCGCCGCCAGCGTGCAAGCCCCGGGTCCCCACGTTCCCCAGCCCCCGCCGGCTTTCTCTCCTCACTCCACAGTCTCTCCTAGCACCCCCGCAGGCTCCCACTTACGGGGTGCACCGGTCGCTGAACTCGTTGGCGATGGTCTCGATGCCCCCGGCCCGGGCCACCGCAATGTAGCAGCTCTGCGAGCCAACATCCAGCCCCACCACCGACATGGCCGGCTCGCGGTCCGCCTCCGCCTGGGCTCTGGGTCTGGCTCTGCGTCCTCCGACCGCCCGCCCGCTCCTTCCGCAGCCGCTTCTTGCCCCGGCCGCGCGCGGCTCCTGCGGAGTCCGACCGCTCCTCTGTCACTCGGACGGACACACGGACAGTCGGCCTGGCTGGCGCCTCCGGCTTCCTGGGGACAGTGGTAGCTCCCAGACGACTAAGCACTGGGGAAAGCGGTGATCGGTCTCCGCAGGTAGCTCCGCAAGCTCGGGCTGACTGCCTCGATCCGCACCCACGGCTCACCGGCGCGGCGCTGAACTACCGACCCAGAAGGGGAGGTCCCAATTCCTCAGCCTTATGTATCGCACTGATCAGAACTTTCCAGAATCTGCGGCATTTACTCACCGGCGCCTCCACCGGCCCCTCCACGTGCCACTTCCGCTTCCTTTTTCTCGAGCCTTCTCGAAAGATTCTACCCAATGGGTGGCTGGTCCCTCTGGGGACGGCCGCGGTTGCCATAGTGGCAGAAAAGCCGCCCCGGCGTTATTGGCTCAAGCCGGCCAGGCTGACCCACCTAGGTCCCCGCCCGCCGTAACCACAGGCTCTTTGCTGTCCTAATAAAACGGACAATGAAGAATGGAAAAATGGAAAATCGTAATCTTCACAATTTACTACTGGGTGATGGTATCCGACCCTGAGAGGCTGATCGGGCGGAGACAAACCCCACTTCTTCGGAGACCCTAGACCCCGAGGAGGCCGACCAGCTGTCAACAGAGCACGTCGGGAACCGTAGTCCAGCTGGTTGATGGAGTGCGCCTTGCATGCTGGGATGTGTAGTCCCGGCCGCAGTGCGTGCCGGGACCCCGCTTTGTCTTGGAAGACTCGCGGGGGAGGCTGGGTTCCCTCTAGTGCTTTTGCGCGCATTCCCTAGCAGTGGCGTTTTGTTTTCTGTTTGTTTTGTGTTCTTTTCGGTTGTACGGATTACCCCTCAACTGGGGAATTATGAAATAGAAGAGGGAATTTCCGTTTAAGCCGCTAATAGGCACAAGGTGTGTGTTAAATGTTCTTGTATTCGTCAGTCGACATTATATTCTTTCGTGGAATAAAATGTAAAAGGTTTTTTTGTTGTTACTGATTTGTTTTTAAGGGGAGCGTTTTTTAGATGTGGCGTAATATGGAAGGCTGTCTGTGGTATCACTTGCTGCTTATTTTTGATGTCTTACTTAAGCGGACCTTGTTCTACCCTGCCACTCCTAGCCATATTAAGTTTTGCTTCTTGGTTTGATCAGAAAACAGCTTTTGTTTCTTTCCCTGAACAGTGATGTTGCTATCAACTTGCTTTCAGTAAAGAGACAACTATGAAAAGAAAAGAAGTTGGCACTCTGCTGCTATCATCAGGTCTTTCATACACTTCTGTGTCTTTCAAGTTTTCCTGATAGCTTTCTGCTCACTTTCCCTCAGGCACAGAAAAATATAAGCACAGTTCAAAGGTGTGTAACTGGGTAAGTTAGGAGTGGTGACCCAAAGATAAAAAATCTGTCTTCTGAAGAGTATGACAACTCTTAGAAGGTTGTATTAGAGACAAGTCTAGGAGGCCAGCTTTTGTTACACGTGAAGTAAATTGTACGTGCTTTATGATCCTTGGCCTGGCATCTAGACGAGCTACTTAACCTTTAAATGCTTCATTAGTTAACTAAAGGTGATGGTATTCCTACCTTTGAAAATATTGGTAGCTATGATGATTTTTGTTTTGCCTTACAAAAACTTCTCTTGCCCGCACGTTGTTTGCATAACAAAATTTTCTATATTAGAATCCATGGAATCGTAGCATTTTTGAACAGAAATAGAACTTGGAGATTTTTTGGTCTTCTAACATTTTGTATATGAGGAAACTTCTGCAGAAAGGAGAAATGAACAGTTCTTGGTCTTTAGAAGTAGATTTGAGTCAGGTTCAAATCCTGGGCAATACTAAGATATTTTATAGCACAGCTTCTAAGAGTACCAGCCTCCCAGAGTTAGACTTCGTGGGCTTTAATTCTGGCTCTAGAGACTCACTACTTTGCCAGCTGTGAAACCTTGAGATAATTATTAAGCTTTCTTGAATTCCGCCTGATAGGTTGTATATAAGGACTGAAAATGTATATAAACCACCAAACATATGTCATTATTATGTGATAGCTGTGTAATCTTCCAATTCTTATTTGGGCCCCGGTTTCCTCATATGTAAAAATGGAGATCATACTATCTCCTTGGGAGTTTGGAAGGATTACATGTAAATAAAACATCTAGTATGGTAGCAGGCACTCAATAAATTGTAGCAACGGTAATAGTATTCAAGAAAAGCCAGTACCAGAACTTGTATCTCAGCTCACACTGCTGTGAATGCTGAGTTGTACATTTTTGTAGCCCCCTTTTATTTAACCCTATTTAACATTTTATATCACCTTCACAAATTTTTGGGACAAGTGAATAGGGAATATGAACTACCACATTTATTTTCTAATTAGATAATGCTACATTTATTATCTAATTAGAATCCTTGTTTTTATTACTTTATCATATTTTATTATTTTATTTATTACATTTTTAATACATATAATTTCTCACACTATTTGTCATAGTGTCAGAAATTTTAGGATGAAACTAAGAAGGATAAACATAATTCCAACACATCATTATTATGTAATTATGGAGCCAAAGGTAAACAAGAAGTTAAGGTGACTTTATCCTAAATCTGCTAGCAGCTATCAGTGCAGTTACTGGGGGTTTTTCCCCCATATTTGTCTTGGAGAACGAGAGAGTCATCAAAATCAGAAGCAGAAACAGCTCCCAAAGTACAATAAAACAAAAATGCAAAGACAAAAAAAGAAAAGCCCAAACCAGAATGTCATTCAGAGAGATAATGTGCAGTCAATATAAAAAAGTTGTGATGGGCTTCCTTACAAGGAAGGAAGAGATGGTCAAAACAGTGGATATGTAGGTAGAATAATGAACATGAAAGTGCTCGTGATCTTCAACTTCTGGTGTGAATCAGTATCATTGTGGCCGCCTCTGCATTCAGTATGGTGCCAGGTGCCGGGGGTTACAGAAGTAGATAAAACTTGTTCTAAATCAAGATGACTTTTGTATAGCTTCTCTAGAGTACCCATACATCTAAATGCTCAAATATTTGAAATCTCATCCACCTGAGTTTCTTTCAATATTTGCTTTCTAAAGGATTTTTTTCTTTTCATATATTAACTTGAAAATTATTCTTTGGAAGTTAATTAGTTCTGATAAAACCTATTTTGCCTTAATTTTAAGTGCCATTAGAAAGAATGATTACCTAAAAGTAGGAATGCAGGGAAAAATCCTGAAGGAAATACTGTGTTTTTTCCAACCTAAAAAGGATCACCATATTTTATAACAAATGTGGTTAGCAAAAACTCAAATTAGAGGATAATGTTCCTATCTGCCCCTCCAAGCTTACTGTGGACCACTTTCCCCTTGGAGCACCATGGCCTCCTTTCCCCATCTCAAAGCCTTTGTGTCCCTCCCCCCCATCCCCATGCTCTTCTTTGGGCCCCTCACTACCAGCTCCTTCTCATTCTCCGAGGCACAATTTGAATCTCATCTTCTACAGAGAAAGTTTCCTAAAGTCACCCAGTAAGTACCTCACTCTTCCCACTGTTTGCTTAGTTGTTAAGGAGAAGCTGATGCCAGACCCCGTGCCAAGGGTGGGCACTGTTTGGCTTAAGCCCATCAGCACATTCTATTCCCCTTGGCCACAGTCATTGGTTCAGGGTGGCCACGTGACCTACACAGTCCAATCAGGTGATTCTCAGTGTTACTGCTTAGAGCACTGGGGTGTGACTATTACCTGTGTGCCCCATTCCATCTCCCTTGCCTTCCCTCAAGCCCCATTATGTAAGGTTATGAGACCTCATGATTACTACCGACCTTACTGCCATCCAGAAAAGGAAGCTGGATGTAGATACTTGGATAGAAATTGGAGCCTAGGCATTAACCCAATTCTGAGACTCACCCTACCTCTGGATTTAAATGAAACCATATTTTTCCTTACTGTGTAAGTCAGTTTGAATTGGGAGTTTCTGTTATTCGCGGCTAAAAACATCCTCATTTCCTCAGCAAGGTAGGTCTTCCTTGACTATATTATCAAAAGCATCTTCTGGTTATTCTCTATTGTTATCCATTTATTTCCTTTACCATCTATCTATACCACACTCTGAAATTATAGTGTTTATTTATTTAGTTAGTTGTTTATTTACCTATTTCCTCTCTTTAAATTGTATGGCTCAGGAAGGCAGTGATCTTGTTTTTCTTCTTCACAGTGCCATAATAGATGGTCAATAAATATTTGGTGAATGATTTGGATGATAGAAATATATCACAAACTTATTGGGGAAAAGGGACATTTGTCAGCTTTCCTCTAATACAGGGTTTCTCACGCTTGACACTGTTGACATATTGGGCCAGATAATTCTTTGTTGTGTATGGGCTGTCCTAGAGTGTTTAGCAACACCCCAAGCCTTTACCAGTCACAGAAAAAGGCAAAAGTGTCCCTCATTGAGAACCACTGCTATAATATCTATAAGATTTTATTTAAGCTTAACTGGCACAAATAGAGCATAGATGTTTTTGAGAGAAAATAGAGTGATGTTTGATTCCGAAACCAGAGGCTAAGAGATGGAAGAACAATAACCTCACTATGACTAAGACAGCCAGCTCCATCCTGTGTTCCATCCAGTAGGTGAGGAGGGATGGTGTGTCTGCCATTTAGCTACAGGACATGCTTGCTGTTGTGAACGCCTGCCCTGCCCATTCCAAGGAGTTGATTTTGACTGTGATTGAGAAGTACTTTTGTGACTATAAATTAATTCAGACAAATATATGTAACTCACCACTCTTCTTTGCCTTAGTTTTCTCACCTATAAACTATTAATGAGAATTCCTGCTCTGTTACTGAAAATTATAAAGCAATTCTTATATCTATGGTTACCTTAAGCATTCTATGATAGTAGAAATAAGAGATTTCATATTTGGATAATCGGGATCATTGTTGCCCTACATAATATTCTGATTTTTCACCCTGAAAGCTAAATTTGTAGGCCAGAAATAGATTCCTCTTTTTTTTTTCTCTTTTGTTTCTTCAGCACATGTGAGAAAAAGGAAAGGAAGAAGAATTAGTATCCTGTGTCTTCTCTCTTCTGAGCTATAATGGGGTAAATTCAAAGTCCTTGTACATAAAGATGAGTCATTTCACTACAGACTATTTGGATTTGCCCTGTTGAAAGAAAGCATCTTCATTTCAGTGGGAAACAACCACCAAAGTGTTACTGTTTTTGTTTTTTTATGAATCAGATTCTGAGACCAGGATGTGTCTGAGTTCCAGGGATGTTAGCATTTTTATGGATGCTATTGTTAGATGGCACCTTAGGTTCATGGAACCAGTATATGTATATTCAGTTTCCCAAATGAATTAATAACCCAGTCAGGAGGGTGGGAGTGCTGGAATAAAGAACATGTTCAGGATTTGTTTTCATTGGGCAAATTGACCTGTAACTTCATCTGTGCAGAGTGAAATGAAATCCCTCTTTCTAGATCCTTCAGGAGAGTTGGCTACTTGATTACAAAGTCAGATCTCAGCAAAAATGGATATAATCACAAAAGGTCAGTTGTCTAATGGTGGACAGCTAGAATTGGAAAAGAGAGAGACATGAGAACTAAGAGTCGTGCAAATTAAAGTTGCTTTAATTTCCCAATAAAAAAGGAGAAAGAGCGAAAAGGAGCAAAAATTCTTGCCAATTCTGAACGATGAGGCGCTTCAAACTAATAACACATGCCTTCCAACTGCTTTCTATATCAACAAACAAAAGGCTTGAGGTATGTTATGAGTAAAGCATTGGAGAAGATGCATCCCTCCACCCTCCCACAATTACGGTTAGGAATCTGATATTGCTGACTAACAACCCTGAAACCAGCTATTTAAATTGTGATATATTAAGTGTGTTTTTCCTGAGGAAGTTTGTGTGTTGTTATTTTCCATTAAAAAAAGTACACTCCACAAATACGTTATTGCACTTTATTCTATACTTGCAGTCTCCCTTCTGAGAAGTTCTCCATTTGTCAACTGCTTTTAATTTTTTGACAATGTAAATTTCTTCTTTTTTGTCTCTACAGGAAGGAACAGGGTCAACCCAAAACAAAAGGTCAGGAATGTCTATAGTTCCTGACCCCTGACTTTTTATACCTGCCTCCGGCCTCCTCATTTACTTTTGGCTGTGTCTCGTATGTGGCCCCGAATGCAAATCCCTGACCTGCCTCTGCTAAGGTTCTCTAGATATGCATGTTCTATTCCTATTTGATTTCTCTTTGACCTTCCAAGGCCTGAGAGGCCTACCAGTAAAAGGCAGCCCCAGTCCTGTTTTATATCATCAAGTGCCAAGCAGTGAAAAAAGGGCCTCTTTCTCCTAGAACAAACCACTACAGAACTTTATTTCCTCTGGTCCTGCACTGGCCTTGCTTGATCTCCCAAAGGTGAGATCATTGGATATCCTCCTATGGAAGAGGAAGTGCTAACTATGCTTGTTACCCTTAGGGGACAGAAATGAAAGAAGAGGACATTTTTGTTCCTTGGGAGTACAGGAAGCCCCACCCTTATGACTGTGACCTATGACCTGTCCTTGAGGATCACATTTGTCCTTGAACAGAACTCTTCCCTGGGGCAGAGTTTATACATAAGAAAATGTGGGGAGGCTTGGCAGGGATGGTGGGAGGAAGACTGTAATATTGAGGAGCACTGGGCTGTTTCCAAGAAGGATCGCAAGGACCTTGTTGACTTCTTTCAATAGCAGTGGGTGTCTAGGAAATTAATCACAATAAAATAAAACTAATATGGCCAAGACCTTGTGCTTTAAATATGTCCTACGTAATTAAAATGCCTATTAGCCTTCAGCTTGATATGCTTTTTTTCTAACAAGCTGACTTTGCACCTTGCTTATTACAGAGTAGCCCTTGTCATCACCTACAGTGGATGAGCATCTTCAGTGTGCAAGGCCTTCGCTTTGTACTGAGGACACGCTGGTGATCAGCCCATGTCCTCAGCAAACTGAAGGGGGCGCAGCTCTTAGAACCCAGCGTGGTAAGGTTCACAGCCTGGGCAGCAGGTTTGTGAATTTGCCTTTACAGTGAGAGTCACAAGATAATCCACCAGCCTCCGTGTCTGGAGTCAGATGGATCTGGGTGTAAATCTTTGCATCTGTAACATCCCTTGGGCAAATTACTATACCTAACCTCTCTGAAATCTTACCTATGAAATGTGGATAAGAAATCCTACCGCATCGTGGTATTGTGGGGACCAGTTAATTCAATTATATAGCATAAGCAAAGTGCCTGCCACAGAAAGGGAGCATAATGGACAGCAGTTATGATTGTTACTGCTTTGGTTAATCTCTTAGCTACCCACAACGCCTCCAGTTAGCTTCATTCCCCTCCTAATCCTCTCCCAGTAAGAGAACCTGCAACTCTTTACTTATCCTCACCTTTCACGGTATGCTACTTCATACTGCTTAACTGCTTAGACAATCAACCATCCAGATTTCAAAACGTTAGATAGATCTGTGTTAATATCTCTGCAGGTAATTCAAAATCAGAGAATCAGATTTTAGCAGGGAGGTTAAAATACCTCCTCTCTGTAATGAGAGATTCTTAAGAATATTCTGAATACCACAGATTTTAACTTTGTCCATGTCCTGGAAAGAGTAGCTTTATTTTCTTTACCTTTACTTCTGTTACATTGTCTTAAAAGCCTTTTACCCACTGTTATTTTATCACACATTATGTTTCTGCTTAATGGATCGCTACAGTGATACTGTACATTTTCTAAAGGAGTAATCTAATACCAGGCACTAAATGGACTAGTCAGCCACCTGTGTTTGTTCGGCACTGGAAGTTTCCCCCAGTCTAGTCATTCACCCATTCACCCAACAAATATTTGTGGAATTCTTCCCATGGAAAGTCATTATGTAAAAGTGTTACAGTTGATTCAAAGATCATGATCAACAGAAAAAAATTTGCCTACCTGCTGGGATGAGGGATATGGTGAGGCGGAAGTGGAAGGCTACAGGGAGGGGTAGATGAGGCCAGGGTCTGGGGGCCAGAGAGAGCTCTGTTCAAATCTTAGCTCTCTCACTGTAACTGGGTGACTTTGGGAAGTAGCTTAGGCTCTCTGAGCCTCAGCTTTCCTCTTCAGAATGTGGACCTACCATCATTCACTCAACATGCATGTCCATGTGGTGCTAGGTATGTCTCCAGGTCATTTACTTACACTCTCTTGTGAAATTCTCACCACAGTGCTTTAAGTCATCTGGCCAGTAGGTCCTCAACAAATGCTATTTTATCTTCTCCTGTCCGTCTAATTCATATATTCATTTAATAAACTTTGGGCCAAGCCCTGTGCTAGAAGCACTTTTTAAAGAAAAAAAGAGATAAAAGACCACACCTCAAGCTTCACGATTTAGTTGAGGACACAATTAATAAACAAGTAATCGCTGTAATGACAGAACTGTGCATAGATCATTATTGGAAATAGAAGTGGGACACCTAGCCCAACTTGGGCCAAGGGTGCAGAATGGGGGGATAAGGTAGATACACCTGAGCTGAGGTGAGGAGGATGGGGGGAAGTACTCCATTTCTCTGCCAGAGGATGCAAATACACAGGAGATGAATGATAGCCTGTAAGGACAAGCAGGTTAGTGTTTCTGAAGTGCAAGGGTTGAAGTAAGGAATGAGCAACAATTATGTAAAAAACGTAAGCACAACAGAGTGGCACGTACTAATGACATGTTTCCAGATGGTCTCAGAATACTAAAAGGTGAGTAAGGGTTCCAAGAACCTTGTTGACTTTTTAATAGCAATGCCTTTCCAGAAAATTGATCATGGTAAAATAATACCAATATGGCCAACCCTTTGTGTTCTTAAATATGTCTTTACAAATTGCATAATGAAAATGACTATCAGCTTGCACTTGCACTGCAAGTCAATTTCAATTCTGCGCTCTTCTCATTTAGAGAAATTTGGATGTGGCCAATTCACATGGCTGGGGCTTTTTTTTTTTTAATTTTTTATTGTTATGTTAATCACCATACATTATATCATTAGTTTTTGATGTAGTGTTCCATGATTCATTGTGCATAACACCCAGTGCTCCATGCAGAGCGTGCCCTCTTTAATACCTATCACCAGGCTAACCCATCTTCCCACCCGCCTCCCCATTAGAACCCTCAGTTTGTTTTTCAGAGTCCATCGTCTCTCATGGTTTGTCTCCCCCTCCAATTTCCCCCCTTTCATTCTTCCCCTCCTGCTATCTTCTTTTTTTTTTTTTCTTAACATATATTGCATTATTTGTTTCAGAGGTACAGATCTGTGATTCAACAGTCTTGCACAATTCACAACGCTCACCATAGCACATACCCTCCCCAATGTCTATCGCCCAGCCACT
>NC_138371.1:111582308-111647328 GCF_054177405.1 Leptonychotes weddellii
GCCCCCAGAGAAAAGCCGTCAGTCACTCCCGTCTCCCCGGTCTCCGGCCGCACTCCGTGCTCACCCGGCCTGTGACCACGCGTTTCTATCTCTGGCATCTCTGGCATCGCCTCGGATTCACTTCTCCACACATCCTACCTTCCAGAAAGTGGTCGCTTTTCTGATGAGAGAGTTGTTGCTCTTCTTTTCTTCGATCTCCTGTTGAGTTCGTAGGTGTTCAGAATGGTTTGATCCCTATCCAGCTGAATTCCTGAGAGGAGACAAAATCCAGGTCTCCTACTCCTCCGCCATCTTGCTCCGCCCCCTCTCGCCAGAGTCTTCTTA
This sequence comes from Leptonychotes weddellii, assembly GCF_054177405.1. Classification (NCBI taxonomy): domain Eukaryota; kingdom Metazoa; phylum Chordata; class Mammalia; order Carnivora; family Phocidae; genus Leptonychotes; species Leptonychotes weddellii. The sequence goes on from NC_138371.1 coordinate 111,582,633, forward strand.
ATGGGCTACCTCCATGAGTATCAGCCTTTCAACAATGAGCTGGGTTCCTCGTGACTATAAGAGAAAGTACACCTTTGCAGGCCTGCCATTCAAAGCCTCAGCCATCTTGCTTCAACTCTTTTACTCTGTTCTAGCATTATATAGTCTTTGATTTAACCTCAAACATTTAAACAAACTAAGAAATGTTATCATGCAGGGATCACAGAAAGAAGATGTTGATTTCAATCTTTCACAGGTCCTTTAAATTCGATGCCTGCAATGTGTCTCCTTGCAATCTCTTCTCTTCCCTGACTACTGCCGCATTTGAATTTGTCCCCACTCTCCTCCAAACCCTGAGTGCTTCAGTGAGTCAGGGCAGCTTCCCTGGCAGAGGCACAGCCTGCATCTCAAAATTTGGGGTTTCCTTCTTTCTTCTCTTTCATTTTATATCCCTCCAAAAGTAGATGTCAGTAGATGTCACAAGGCAGGAAAACACAAAAAACAGGACTTGCCTACTCTTGAAAGCCATTGACAATTTAATTTAAGCCAAATAGTCCAACATCCGCTTGACTTAAAGTTACTGAAATGCTATTTCTGAAAATTGTATTTTCATTTGTGTAAGACATTATCATGCCAAGCTATTTTATTGTTATCAAAGTTGGGGAATTACAAAGGAAGTACAATTTTAGAAAGAAAGACAAAAATTTGGTTCTATTTTGGCTCTAGATTTTTCAGTTAGAACAAATGATGTCTGTATCTCTACCTAACATTTCTCTTGTTGATTAATTAGAAGTCCTCAGGGCCCTGTGGCCTCCTTTCGTGGGAGCTGGTCAGCTGCGCCCTCTCTTCCCAGAGACTTGAGCCCTCTTGAGGGCAGGGCCCCTGTCCAGGGCTTGCTACTCTCCTCACCAGACAGACATCACCTGTAGCCACATTAGTCTATTGGTCCTCTTGAAAATATTTCTCTCACTTCACTGACTTTATGTCTTTTTCTCCCCCACCGCTTTTCCATTTCTACCATTTTGGATCCTTCCCTCATTTCATGACCTCTATTCAAATCCTACCTTATCCCTGAAATCATCCTTGATTATCCAACCCAGAGCTTTCTTTTCCCAAGGACACTCAAAACCGTTCGATTCATCCAGACTTCTCCTCTAGCTGCCTCATTCAGCAATTATTTTCATGGTTATTTGATAAATAGTAAAGAGCTTTACAACGTCAGCTACAGAGCCGTCTTTGTATTCTTATCTTTTCTTTCTAGATAAATGGTGAGTTTCTGAAGGGCGGAGGCAGAGTTCTGGGAACTGAACCTTGCTCATGCCCCCTAGCGTCTAGCACAGCATCTCTTCAGAGCAGACACTGGGGTGGTGGAAGATGGGGGTTCAGAGGGACTGGATGCTGGACAGTAACCAGCATAACCAGCAGTATCCAGCTCTCCTCTGTTCTGGCCATGAGGACTGCACCTGCCCCACCCTGCAGGGAAACCCAAGAGGAGATGACTGTTTGCTGTTGCTGGAGGCCTCTGACAGCTGGTGCATGGCTCTCCAGCAGGCACCTCTACTACAACAATGACTGTGAAGGAGAACTTGAGCTGAGATGGCAGGCAGCCTGAGACCACTGACAATGGAGCACAGCTGGCCTGGAAGGTCGCCCAGGCCAGCAGCAGACTTGGCAGGACCAAGAAAGCCTTTGTAATTGTAAGCCACTGAAATTTTCGGGTTGTTTGTTACCACAATATAACTTGGCCCATCTAACTGATACTTATTTTAAATCCCTAATGATTAGGGGTTTAATTAGGTAACCTGAAAGCCAAAGTGGGATCCTTGGAAATTTGGGACTTCAAATGCAATAAATCTATAACTAAACAGGGAGCAATTCAGGGCAGGAGAAAGGGTTTTGGAGTCAGACCAGGGTTTGAGTCCTGGAACCCATGCTTTACAAGGTATATGTCCTGAATTGGTGGTTTTCAAATCTTTTGGTCCCAGGACCCCTGTATACTCTTAAAAATTATTGAGGACCCTAAACAACTTTTGTTTATGTGGGTCATATCTATAAATACTTGCTGCATTAGATACAAGACCCAAGAAATTTAAACATATTAATAGATAAAAATAACAATACTTAACCCATCATCTGTTAATATATTTTTATGATAAATAACTATATTTTCCAAAAGAAAAATAATAAGGAGAAGAGTGTCATTATTTCACATTTTTGTAAATTCCTTAACGTTTGGTTTAATAGAAGATGAGTGGATTTTTTTCATATTTGCTTTTTTTATTTTATCTGGTGGGATATATTGTTTTGAATGAAGTAAGTGAAGAAAATCCAGCTTCACAGATACACAGTTGAAAAATGGAGAGATTTTTAAAAATCTTTTCATTTAATTGAAGGCATTCTTTGATACTACACCAAAACTTGAGATGATTGGGAATTTCTTAAACATTCATTGCAACATGGAATCTGAAGCCGTATCAGAGAACTTTTTGTGTTACATTAAACCCCATTGATCTTTTACTTTGAAAAGAACTTTCTAAAACCCATTTGTGATTTTGTAACATCACACACAGGTCATTTGGAGAATATTGTTTCACGGAAGTATGCAGGTCTTTCAAATGTTGACCCATGTCAGTATATGATATCAAAAAAAATGGTATTTCTCACCACCACCTTTGATCTCCTGGAAAAGTTTTCAAGGATTGGGAAGCTATTACACTCATGGTTACAGATACAAGTTTTCCAAAATTCAAGTTTCATGTCAAAGCTTCAATTTTATTGTTGGCAACAAATACCATCAGCTGTTTTCCTTGAAGTGACAGGCTCACTTGTTTTTTTTTGAAAAAAAAAAAAAAAATGTTGGCCCAGTCCCTAACTTTGAATGGCCATGGTTTGTCAATCTATCAATGAAAAATGGTGGGAGTCCCAGGATCGAGTCCCACATTGGGCTCCCTGCTCGGCAGGGGGTCTGCTTCCCCCTCTGACCCTTCCCCTCTCATGCTGTCTCCCATTCTCTCAGATAAATAAATAAAAAATCTTTAAAAAAAAAAAAAAGAAAAATGGTGTTCTGTGAAAAAAAGCAGCTAGTTCAGCTTGCAACTCAAACCATCACACCAGTGTTTTTTCTTGAGAGGACGTTATAGTTTGACATACAGGAGAAACACTTTTATGCCACACCTCAGTTTCACCACACAAAATATCAAAAAGTATGTACTCAGGGTGTAATTTCAGAAAATGAGTAATTTGCTTCATTAAGCACTAACTTGGCTTTTATGTTGTTGTTGCCGCTGCCCTGGATTAGTGCCAAGGCAATAAATAACCCTTCTACCCACACTGCCTTTGCACCAGTGGTGGAAACACAGAGAAAAAAGCAAATAATATTTCAGTATTGTTACAAAAAGTTTTGAGAATTGAATGAAATATTATTTAACAAGAAGTAATGCATGTAAAGCCCTTAGTAGAGTGCCTGGTGTATAAGTGCTTATTACGTGTTAGCTATTACTATTCATCTATTGATTTTGTAAGGGCATAGCTGTCATTAATAACGGTAGTACTGATAATCTTCCATTTTCCCCTACCAACTCATTCCTCTGGCAGATCTCCATTTTAGTTCATTGCTCCAGCTGTCTCCTTCTGTGGTCTCTTTGTTCCAGCCGATATCTGCTCACCCACAAGAACCGTACTATGGATCTGACCTCTGTCATGCCTTCACAGTGACACCTTCTCTTCTTGCTGCTACCATCTTGGTTAAAGAGCATGACTTTGTGGAAAGAAACTGCCACTAGAGGCAGTTCTGGCTGTTGGTGTTTGACCTGCCTGACTCAGTTTACTACTCTGTAAAGTGGGAATGAGAATAGTCCTTTTATATACATTTTTTGGGAGGGTTAAATGAAGTAACATATTTGAAAGTTAACTGGCTGAGTCCAAGCTATAGCATGTGTTCTACACATCTTGGTTTCCCTTCCTTTATCCTTTTCTCATGATTTTGTTTTGTTTTCTATGTGTTTTTTAGGTTTTTATTTAACTCCAGGTAGTTAACATATGATGTTATATTAGTTTCAGGTGTACTGTTTTGTTTTCCTAACCGTTCTTGCTCCTCTTCCTTCCCCTCTCCAATGCATCTAAAATGTTACCACCGAATTACTTTTTTCATAGCAGAGCTCTTTCATGAAATCAATACCCAGCACACATGAATTGGGTACACATCATGTACTGGGTTTTCTGATAGTGATTGCAGACTTAGGACAAAAGATATGCCTTGAGAGCTACAGTCCCATGGTGGAGGGTTTTGTCATCACCACTGAAGTGTCTTTCCCATCTCTCCACTGCCCTCCCTGGAACGCTCAGTGGAAGGTCAGTCTCCTTAGCATGGCATTTAAAGTCCTCCTCAAGGCAGCCCAAACTGGCTTCTCCTTCATATTTCTTATGTATTGGCCAAACTGAACTCATCAGTCTTTGAACTCATAGCTCCCAGCTTCCATGTAACAGTGCCCCCTGTTCTCTCTTTTGGAATGTCCTTCCTACCTTCTCTCGCTGTGGAGAGCCCATCTGTTCCCTAACCCCTAGTTCGCCTCCCCCGTGTGTGAGACCCTCTCTGGTACCCCAGGGGGATGTGCTGTCCTTCTCCCTGCACTTCTGTCATACTTCATTCAGATGCTTCTTAGTTAGGGTATTTACCATATTCTACGTGAGCTCATGGCATTTATGCACATCTTGGTCCTCTCAACAGGACTGTGATCTCCCCAGGAAATGCATTTCTTTTCCCAACCTCAACAGGTCACGTGTGGGCCTCATACCTGCAGTTACTCTGTGACGTGTTTATTGATGGAGAAATGAAAACTAATTTTTATTTATTTTGTCAAGTTTATTAACCAGGATCCTACACCTGAAATCAGCTACGGTAAAATAAGGGACTACTTACTAGCAACAGCACCAAAAACACCAATATATTTCGGGTAAGCTGCTGTGCAGTCATGGCCCACAGCTTCTGTTCTTAAAAAAAGTCTTAATAAAAGCACAACAAAACTATTTATTTATTTATTTATGTCTTCTTCATTTTCTTTCATTACTTTCTGGTAATTTCCAATATACAGGTCTTTCACCTCCTTGGTTAAATTTACCCCTAGGTATTTTATTCTTTTTAATGCAGTTGTAAATGGGATTGTTTCTTTCTCTTTCTGATACTTAATTATAGTATATAGAAACACAACAGATTGTTGTGTACTTATTTTGTATCACGCAACTTTACTGAATTTGTTTTATTAGTTCTAAGTTTACTGATGGAGTCTTTAGGGTTTTCTATATTTAATATGTCATCTGGAAATAGTGCAGATCCCACTTGGTGGGAATGTAAACTGGTGCAGCCACTATGGGAAACAGTATGGAGGTTCCTCAAAAAAAATTCAAAATGGATGAAAGACCTAAATGTGAGATAGGAATCCATCAAAATCTTAAGAGAACACAGGCAGCAACCTCTTTGACCTCGGCCACAGCAATTTTTTGCTAAATATGTCTCCAGAGGCAAGGGAAACAAAAGCAAAAATGAACTATTGGGGCTTCATCAGGATAAAAAGCTTTTGCACAGCAAAGGAACTAATCAATAAAACTAAAAGGCAGCCTATGGAATGGAGAAGGTATTTGTGAATGACATATCAGATAACGGGCTAGTATCCAAAATCTATAAAGAACTTATCAAACTCAATACCCAGAAAAAAAAAAATCCAGTCAAGAGGTGGGCAGAAGACATGAACAGACATTTCTCCAAAGAAGACACACAAATGGCCAGCAGACACGTGAAAAAGTGCTCAAAATCACTCGGCATCAGGGAAATACAAATCAAAACCACAATGAGATATCACCTCACACCAGTCAGAACGGCTAAAATTAACAAGTCAGGAAATGACAGATGTTATGGAGGATTCGGTGAAAGGGGAACCCTCCTACACTGTTGGTGGGAATGCAAACTGGTGTAGCCACTCTCTAAAACAGTATGGAGGTTTTAGAACTACCCTACAAACCATAAATAACACTACTAGGTATTTATCCAAAGGATACAAAAATAGTGATTCAAAGGGACACCTGCACCCCAATGTTTATAGCAGCAATGTCCACAACAGCCAAACTATGGAAAGAACCAGATATCCATCAACAGATGAATGGATAAAGAAGATGTGGTATATATACAATGGAATAGTACTCAGCCATCAAAAATAATGAAACCTTGCCATTTGTGATGACGTGGATGGAACTAGAGGGTATTATGCTAAGTGAAATAAGTCAGAGAAAGACAATCACCATATGATTTCACTCATATGTGGAATTTAAGAAACAAAACAGATGAACATAGGAGAAAGGAAGAAAAAATAAGATAAAAACAGAGAGGGAGGCCAACCATAAGAGCACAAGCAGGGGGGAGGGGCAGGCAGAGGGAGAAGCAGGCTCCCCACTGAGCAGGGAGCCTGATGCAGGACTCGATCCCAGGACTCTGGGATCATGACCTGAGCCAAAGGCAGATGCTCAACTGACCGAGCCACCCAGGCGTCCATCCATAAGAGACTCTTAACTATAGGGAACAAACTGAAGGTTGGTGGGGGATGGGCTAACTGGGTGATGGGCATTAAGGAGGGCACTTGATGTAATGAGCACTGGGTGTTGTATGCAACTGATGAATCACTAAATTCTACCCCTGAAACTAATAATACACTATGTGTTAATTAACTTGAATTTAAATTAAAAAAAAAGTAAAAATAGAACTGTGATATGATCCAGCAACTCTACTTCTGGGTATTTATCTGAAGGAAATGAAAACCAGTTCAAAAAGATATCTGCACCCCAATGTTCATTGCAGCATTATTTACAATAGCCAAGATATGGAAACAACCTAAGTGTCCACTGATGGATGAATGGCTAAAGAAAAAAGAAATAGTAAAGAATATTATTCAGCCATGAAAAAGAATAATCTTACCATTTGCAACAACATGTATGGACCTTGAAGGCATTATGCTAAGTAAATAAATCAGACAGAGAAAGACAAATGCTATATGATCTCTCTTATATGCAGAAACTAAAAAATATATGTATATATTAAAAAAAAAAAGCAAACTCATAGATGCAGAGAACAGATTGGTTCCCAGAGGTGGAGAGGTAGAGAATAGGAGAAATGGGTGAATTATGTGTTTGTTTTTAGTTTAAATAAATTGAGTAATAATAAAAATAGAATGGATCATGGAGGGGAGATAAAATATACTTCAATTGCTTTAAAAAAAGTCAAATGCAGACACTTCCTATTGCTCCTGTTGCTATACCTATTAGGAGCAATTCCTGAATTTTCCTGAGAACAGGAGGATATGTGATTCTAGAAAGGAGAACAAAACAGTCAAGTGGATGATCTGTTTCTGATCAGAAGTTTCTAGGAGATAGCTTTTTTCCTTCTTTTTTTTGCAGAGAAGTGTTTATACCATACAGTATCTTCAAAAGAACAGAAAACCAAAAAACCAATAGTTTTGGATTTCTGGGCTTGTCCTGGGGCCTGACAAGATGGTAACTTTTGTTTTATTTCCTGGATCTTGGTTCAGAGCTGTTAGTTTGTAAGAATCCTGTGGTTAAGCCTCTTTGGGTAAAAGTCTTGTTTAAAAGTCTGGCTTGATAGGTTTTACCTATGGCTTTTGAATAGCTTTGGAAGAAAAGTGAGACCAGCTCCTCTATGGCATTGGAGAGACCACCTTTTTTGTGTTATCAGAGTGTTCCTCCTGAGCACCTGCTGCAGGGCGAGGCTGTGGCCACTGGATCTACTCTGAGCCATGAAGGTTCGTGCTATGTGTCTTTTCTTCCTGTCTCACTCTTCTCTATAGGGAATAAAGACTCTCGTGCTTCCCTAAAGCTTAAAGCTTCAGGTGAAGTGACTGGGTGCTCTCCTGTTACCAGGTGTACACTGATTCTGGGCGTGTGGAACATGGTTGGCAGATGGTTTAATCATAGGTCTGATGATCACAATGATCTTATGTCCTGGAGACCCAGTTTTAGACATTCTAGTTCACTGTCAGACCCTAGGCCTGATTTCAGGTTTTTGAAAATAATCCCCAAGCCCGCTTCTCTGTGTGCGAAGAGAACTGCTCTCCTGAAACTGTGTGAGAGGGCCCTTCTAGATGGGAGAGTTGGAATCTGTCCCTTGGTCTTTGCTGGTACAGGAACTTCCAGGTTGTGGGAGAGAGGTAGCAGGCTCCGAGGAGGCTGGGTAAGAAGCCTGCGCCACCCTATGGCCACTTCCCAGAACATCACACTTCTTTGGGCTGATTTGCTTTGTGTATATTGCGCTTCTATCTGGGCTGCCTTTCCTCTTTCTCTCAGCCCAGGAACCTATTTCTCCTTTAAGACCCTGGACAAGTCACTTCTGTCTTACTGATGGATTCCCATGGCCACCATTTTGTTTTTCCCTCTGTATGTTCCCAAGTATTTCCATCCACCTGTCCTATAGCATTTATCACAGGGCAGTAAAATTACTTATGAACATTTTTTAAAAAAGATTTATTTGAAAGAGAGAGCACATGCGTGCATAGAAGGAGAGCGTTTGCACAGAGGGAGAGGGAGAAGCAGACTCCCTGCTGAGCAGAGTGCCCCACTCCGGGACTCCATCCCAGGACCCTGACTGAGATCATGACCTGAGCCAAAGGCAGACGCTTAACTGACTGAGCCACCCAGGTGCCACAGAAACATTTTTTAAAAAAGATTTATTTATTTGAGAGAGAGAGTTCACATGCGTGCAGGGGGCGGGGCAGAGGGAGAGAATCTTCAATCTAGCATGGAGCCTAGCCTAGCCCAACAGAGCCTAACTCTGGGCTTGATCCCACAACCCATGAGACCATGACCTGAGCTGAAACCAAGACTCAGTTGCTCAACTAAATGAGCCATCCAGATGCCCCCGAACATTTTTATCTCCCTAACTGGACTGTGAGTTCTCGTGCCCAGTGCCATGCTTCATTGTATCTGCTTCAAAACCTAGTAATGGACACACAAGCTAGAAGCCATTCACTATCAATTGAATGAATGAATGGAGTCCAGGCTTTTGGGTCTATAGTTATTATAAGCTCAGAAACCATCTATTTGGAGCTTGCTTATGAGATTATTTGACTACCTAGGGTTTTATGCATATGTCTTTATATTCTTTCTTGGCATTTAGAAAATCCTTTTAGAAATTACCGAACTGTTATAGTTATGTTGTAATAGGCCCTCCTCCCTCAAAAGAGGGGACTCCTCACTCCATCCCTGCAAAGGGGAGGGACATATTTTCAGGGGCCAGTATGGGGGTGGCATCTGAAATCAAGATGAGTGAACTCCAGGAAGAGAGAGCCAAGGCCTGCTCTTTTTTTCAGATCCCAATCTTACAGTTTATGACATTTATTTTTTTCCCATTAAAAGCTGTCCCCTTACAGTTGGTGTTTCAGATGGCAAGCGGTGCCTAACCACGAATCTGTTAGTGTCCTCACGTGCACATTTTATTCCAGGAACCTCTCAACCTGTTTTTGGGAGAGGAACTCCCAGGAAGTTCATTTATCATATGATTAGAGTAAGTGAAAGGTAATCCTTTTTAAAATGTGAGTTATGGAGCTTTGTAATGTGCCATTTATCTATGTCTACTGTGGAACGGGAGAACGGCAGGGCAGGTTTATTACTTAAACAGTGTGCGCTCTCTGTTGTCTTTAGGGCTCCATTCCCCACACCTTGTTCCAGCACACAAAATACTCTCCTATTGTGAATTTTGATGAAAACACTGATGGAGCACCTAGAGTGGCTTGTTACCAAATATGAAGTAGGTATTTGAACACATACACGGTAAGCAAGCTGCTTAATTATTAGGCTTCTGTGTCTATGTAAACACGCCTTAGTTTAATATTCAATATCAAATATATTTGAGGAATATATTTTTGGAAGGAAGCTAAACAGCTTTGGAAATTGGAAAAGTTCTAGAACTCTTAACCAGGCAGGTACATTTTAGAAGATGAAAGGGATCAATGCAGTCAACTATAAATTTGAGAAGCTTCACTAAAAAAATGAAAGGAAGGATTCTTACATTTCTTTTCCCTTTTTATAAAAACAGTATTGACATGTAGCCACAAACCCTGGCTGAATGGAACAAGATTTGCATTCACACAAAATAGATAACACACAAGATATTTAGTTCCCAGTTTTAAGAAGTCAATGTAAACCAGAGAAAACCCACAGCCTCCGAACTTTTTTAAAAGCCTTGCTGCAGATGTTGAACTGAGAAATGACAATACTATCCTAACGTATTCAAGGTTAAACCCCTTAATGGTCTTCATATTTTTTTTTTAAGATTATTTATTTGACAGAGAGAAAGTGCATAAGCGGGGGGAGGGGCAGAGGGAGAGGGAGAAGCAGGCTCCTCACTGAGCAAGGAACCAGAGACCTGATCCAAAGATCATGACCTGAGCCAAAGGCAGACGCTTAATGACTGAGCCACCCAGGTGCCCCTGGTCTTCACATTTATAAGGCTCAAGCCAACAAGCATTTATTCAGCACCTGCTTTGCTGTTATCCCAACATCTTACTTGTATTCCTACCACCTGACACTGGTTTTCATTTAACGTTTAGCAAGTGGGTGAATGTTGCATGTCCATGTGGAAGATACTGGTGTTGGTAGTGTGCTTAGCACAATCCCAGGCACAGAGTAGGCATCCAAAAAATATGATGAAGTATGAATGAGAACATGGACACAGCCTTCAGGTGGTCATGGTCTAATCTCAGGTAAAGGATGGGCACTTGGTCCCATACACTTTCTAGGAGAGAGACATGAGTCAAGGCTTGGAGGCCCAAAGCAGTGAAGAACCATTAGAGGGGGTTCATAGTTCTTCATTTGTTACTGCTTTCCTCCTCTACCCACCACACAACATAAGGGGGCCAGCCCTCTGCCAGGCTACCACACCTCCTGGCTGGGGAGGGAGCCCCTTGACAGTCCCATGGGGACAAAAGGCACTCTCCACCTGAGGTCACTCCACTTCTCTGTATTCCAATTTAATTTTTGTTAGACGTTTTGAATAAAATTACACCCTCCCTCTTCCACTACGGTGAACACTTAAAATTACATTTATACGAAATTACATTTACACAAACTTCTATTGAAAGCCAAATTCCAGGCCTAAGCTATTGGCCAAATCCCATTAAAAAAAGAGGATATTAAGTAAATTAGCTGAGCTGATTAAAAACACTTTCATCAACGTAGAACACGGGTGCCAACAATATTAAGAGTTGAATGATTGATTTTTTTTTTAATAGCAGATGGTACATTAGCCGAGAGGAAGAGTGACTCTGCTCCCAGTCTCCTCCCCTCCCCGCCCCCCCCACCAGTCCCTCACTTTGGGAGTAAGAAGGAGACCTACTGATCTACTCCAGGATCCCAGGAAAGGGAGGTGGAGTAAGGTGGGAGGACAGGAAGGTAGAAGAGGGGGCCTAGGTAAGGGAGAAGGAAAAAAAGGACTGGAGACTAATGGCCTGAGGGAGCACAGGCCACAGGCCTGGAAGAGGGTCGCTGTCCTAGCGGAGGTGCAGCCTCCCCTACCCTCAACGGGCGGCGGGACCCCAGGCACAGCCGCGAGCCACAACCGCGGGCGCTCGAACCGGCACGAGGACGCTCCCGAAGTCGGCCGCCAGAGGGCGCGGCCAGAGCCGGCGCGGCGGAGCCCGACGAGGGAGGAGGGGAGCCGGCGGAGAAGGGTCAGCCGCGGCGGCAGGGGCGGCAGCGGCGCAGCTCTGCTCCCCGCGCGTCTCCCGTCCCCGCGCCCCAGTAGGGCGCGCAGCTCCCGCCGCCGGGATGCTGCCGCTCGCTCGCCGCGGCCTCCGCCTCGCGTTCCCGGCACTGCTCTCGCTCCTCACCTGCTCCCTGGGTAAGTAGCGGGCGGCCCGGGCGCGCACGGGAGAGGCGTGGGCTTCCCGGGCGCTGCCACCCGGGTCCCACGACCTCGCGCGTGAGGAGGTGCCGGGCGGCCCAGCCCTGCCCCGCGGGCGCCCGTGTCCCGTCGTCCCGTCCCCGCCGCGCCGGCGGCAGCGCCCTCTCGCGGCGTCCGGGTGGGGACCTGGCTCTCCGGGACCCCGGGGCGCATCGCGCCCGGCCCCTTTCGGCTCCTTGGGTCCCGCCGCCGCCCCGGCCCCACTCGCGTCTGCCCGCCTCCTTCCGCCGGGAGCTGGCGGCCGGCCGAGCCGGGAGGGCGAGGCGCTCACCCCCACAGGAAGCGCTGAGTGAATGTGCAACTGCAAGAAACTTTGAGAGCAGGGAAGCGGCGGCTGCGGTCCCGCCCCCCTGCCTTCCGCCCGCGTCCCGCCTGCCCCGCGCGCCCCACACGCCCCGCGCGGGCGCCACAGGCTGGAGGCGGGCGGGCCCTGCGGCCGGGGCCGCCCGCTCGCCCCGCACCTCCGCGCCGGGCAGGAGAGGGGGGCGGCTAGGGAGGGCACCGCCACTGCAGGGGTTCTCTGCGGGGTCTTCCGGCCGTGCCCGGGTCTCCAGGGCTGAGATGCCAACTTGGTACTTCTACAGATTCCTCGGCCGGGAAGGGAGGATCGGGGTGCCCGGCTGGGCCCTCAGTGTGTGCGGTGGTGGCGTGGGGGAAGCAGTGGAGACATTCCCCAATCTTGGGTCTTTATGGAGGAAAATTAGAGAACACTTCTGGAAACAATGCTTGTCGGGTCTGCTGCGGCCATAATGCCCCATCCCCTTTTTCTTCCGTTCTCCTCAAAAGAGCATTTTCTCCCCTTTATCGTAAAATGATGTGGCAAAGTGAAAAAAAAAATCGTTCTAATTGACATTTATGGTGAGATTTGTTCAAATTTGAAAGCTTGGGGGAAAAAATTACTCCCTTTTCAGTGTTCTCGGGGTTATTGTCCTCTAACCTGGACTTTTGTGTTTCCAGTCTGTTAAAAGGCAGTAATTTCAGATTTTTAGAAATGGCAGAATGGTGCAATTTAGGAAGAGACGTAGCGTTATAGCACATTGCTTTTTGGAAGCCCACCGGAACCTGTACAGCTCGGTTTTATTTGGATTTAAACTCTCCGAATAAGGACGTTATTTGCATATCCCTCGCTTTTCTATAGGTGCTCAGTAAGTGTGGGAAAATCGAGTGAGATTAATTGTTAATTGTTCACACGCATGATTAAGTAAGCAACAATGTAATTAAAAATGTTCGGGCACCTTAGGCACAGAAAGCTATAATTGAGGTGGGGAGCAACTGAACTTGGAGATCTACTTCAGTGGAAGAAATAATGCATCCCTGGGAGGGGGGCAGCCCAGGGAGAAGGGGAGGTTGGAGGGGTGGGAAATTGACTAGGTGACTGTTGGCTGCATTAGTTGGCTTGCTGCCTGGAAGTTTTGCACCTAACCAAATGGGGTGGGTGGTAGCTGAAATTGGCATTCTATTTATAGCACAGAACTTTATAATGGTGTACTGGGGATATAATATTTGTACATAATATATTCAACGTATGGGCTGAAATACCCATTTGTATTGCTGTACGTATCTATTTTTTACTGCACTTAAGGGAATATCTGTACTGCCCAAACTTGATAATACATTGAAGGATAGTCAGAATGAACCAAAATGTCAACATATTTTTAGAGATGTCTATTAACATTGTGAAGTTGTCAGATAAGCACAATAAATAAGACATAAAACCTATTAAAAGGTCCCTGTGAGACATTTGGCTTTGTGAACTGGCTTTCATGGGTTGGCAGACAAGAAGCTGTATTCTTTGAGGTTTCTGAAAAAAATCCCGAGCTCAGTTTATTGAGCTCTGCTTTGGTGGTGTTGGGGGAGCACCAAGATGCAGAAAGATGTGGTACGCACTCTATAGATCTGGAAACCAAGTATCTTGGAATCTTGCTAAAACGGAGCTTATGATAGGAATTCTGAGGCATGTGAACAGTCCTGATTGCTTAAAAATACTCTAAATATTCCCTTATAAGTTTGGCCTGGGTATATATATAGTTTAGTTTTCCCACAAACTGTAGCATATTCACTTGAGTTGTTAGAGAAAAGTCAATATAGAAAATTTATTTTAAACCCATATGATTATACAGACCAAATTCACTGCAACTTCAGTTCTAAAGTCCAGTGCCAGTTCTAGAATCAGATTTATTCACACCTCTACGTCAGCCACTGTGTGGCTCCTAGTGGGTTTGAGCTCAGTTTTCTCATATAAAACAGGAGGCATAAACTAGATAAAATACCAGAACTTTGCCATTTCTTACAGTTTTAACGTACTGATTCTACTGTGGCAAAGACTGCTATCTGCCTACTCAATAACCTGTAGTTCCTTCTTTTCCTAACTAAAAAACCTATTAGATAATCAGGAATGTTGGGTGACTGTATTTGGAGATAGGACCTCCAAGGAGATGATAAAGAGTAAATGAGGTCATAAGGGTGGGACCCTAATCCAGCAGGACCATGTCCTTATCCTTCTCTGAAGAGGAAGAGACACCAGGGATGCACTCAAACAGAGAAGAGGTCATGTGAGGACACAGAAGAGTTTTCTACCTGCAAGCCAAGGAAAGAGGTCTCAGCAGAAACCAACCCTGTTGGCACCTTGATCTTGGACTTCTAGTTTCCAGAGCTGTGAGGAATAAATTTGTTTCCAGTCTATGGTTGTTGTTATGAGGGGAGGAATGGAGGAATGTCATGGTGGTGGCGGAGGCAGTGTGTCCAGCGAGAAAAAGTTTCTCAGTGGCCCTTGCAAGCAGGGGCAGCCACTGAGTTATCTGTAGAGATTTTTGTGTGGGTTTCTTGGTGAAGCTTGTTAAAGGTAGCTGATCTAGCTGGGATGCATGCTTTTTTGTTGTTGTTTGTTTGCTTGTCTTTGTTTCATCTTCCTTCCCATTGTGTGTAAATCTGATGGCTGGAGCCATGGTGGTCATCTTGTGACCGTGAGGTCACCTTGAAGACAGAAGCCAGTAGTAAGGATGGTAGGGCAGAAAGGATAGCACCACCTGGGTGCCGGATGGATGTGGAGCACCATGCCAGCCCTGGGTCACTTATTTCCAGACTTGTATTGCAGGAGATTAAAAATAAACCTCTGTCTTGTTTAAGCCTCAATTGTTTGAGTTTTCTATTACAGGCAGTAGCCAACCTAATCCTAATTGACACATCTGTGAAGAAGCTCATTTGAACCAATGGTAAATAATAAGATACTAACTTTTATCTTTCTTATCCCTGTTTCTACTCTGTATGTGTCAGGATTGAATTTGTTAGCATCTGCCAAAATTAGGGTTGATTTTTCATTCTGGTCCAGTTCTCGCTCAGATTCTTTTCATTGCAGTGAGTTAGACATTTTAGGATACCAAGAGTCAGAACTGATCCCAGGTTATCTTGTGTGTGTGTGTTTAATTTTTAATTTTTAAACCCTCCTTTTATTTCTTAAGCAGATATGACTGATAGAGATTTTACCCATCTGGATGGGTTCTTGTCCAGGTAGTCTGGGGTTCCCAAGTTGGCGTGGTCCTCTTGGTTATGGACTTGACCCAAAGGAGTTTGCCTATAGCCAACAGTCAAGCTCTTTATCGGGGAGCATATTAGGAGAGGGGGGAAAAGAGCATCTGTTTCAGATGGGATGGCAGAGTGGGGTGGGGGGTAGGGAGGAGCTATCCTGACCCTTCTGTTAACTTGTTCTGAGGCAAACATTGTGGGCCCAGTACTTGAGCAAATCCTAATAACTGACCTCATTTGGAACACTAAAGGCCAGGTTTTTTTGGGTTTTTTTTTGCTTTTCATTAGAAACATAAATCATAAATCCCTTTGTGCTTAGAAATTATGCTAGGCACAAAGGGATTATTTATGGGGGATTCACAAATGTTATTACGTTTTGCATCTTTGTAGCATTATGGGCAATCCATCTTTGGTGTTGCCAGATTCTTGCTTAAGAATAGTATATAGGAGTGTTAATTCTCTTTCCCAACACAAAGGAAAAATTCTAGTGAGTGTTGGGGGTTCATCAGATCTATTATTGATTGAGAGTCTCCCTTAATTCCATGTTTCAAAGCTCTGTTCACTAAGCCACTTCCCGGAGAAACCCAATTCAGTGTAGGCGCTGATTTGCACTCCTAGAAAATGTTAACAGTTCAAAAATAGTATTAAAAGAAAGAACTGTACTTGGAATTTTTTTCATTTATTCAGAAAGTGTTGAGTATCTACATGTGTCAGGCACTGGGGATATTGCAGGAAGAAGACAGATCGAGTCTGGCTTTCCCCTGGTGGAGCATGCAGTCTCGAGGGGAAGGTGACATTAAACACTACACAGAAACAAATCGCACCGTGCTCAATGCTGTGGGGTGCGGGGGTGGGGCGGTGCGGCGGGGGTGGGGGTGTTCTGGGCGCTGTGAGGACGCGTGGCAGGGAGATGGAGTCCAGAGTAGTGGTTCTCAACAGGGGGCGATCTTGCCCCTCAGGGAACATTTATCAATGGCTAGAGACTTTTTGGTTGTCACAGGGATGATGTGGCGGGGAGTGCTACTGGCTTCTCGAGCCAGAGGCGCTGAGGAACATCCTACCATGTACAGGACAACCTCCCCCTCCAAAGAATCCAGGATCTGGTCTAGTGTTGATGGTGCTGGGTGCCGGGTTGAGAAACCTTGGAATAGGGGCTCATGGAAGGCTTCTTGGAGGAGGAGACATCGGCACTCAGACCTGAAGGGGAAGCAGAGATCAGTTAAGTGGAGGGAGGGGACACACCCAGCAGGGGAAAGAGCTTGGTGCTGGAGGAACGCAATGCAGAAAGGACAGGACTGGAGAGATTCAGAGAGGAGCTGGGAAGTTCAGTAGGGGTTGGACAATGCAGGATCTGGCAGAGGAGGGTAAGGATTTTGGACTTTGTCCTTAGAGCAGCAGGAAGTGGCTGAGGGGTTGCAATAGGAGAGTGACATGATTTAACTTACCGTTCTAAGAAACTTGCCCTGGTTGTCCTGTAGAGCAGGGATTAGAGGTGGCCAATGAGGACGTGTGGGACCAGTGAGGAGGCTGCCAGAATCAACTACGTGAGAGATGATGAAGAATCTCTGAGACACGGCAGTTGATGGGAACAGTGGGCTGAGAGGAAGGAGAGGGTCAAGGATGAATCAGGTTTCTGTCATGAGCTGTGGGTGGGTACCGGGTCTGTTTACTGATACAGGCGCTAATGGAGAAGGACCAAATTTAAACATTTTTTTAATTGTAGTTAAATATAAAATTTCTTTTGACCATTTCTGTGACATTAAGTACCCGGACATTTTTCTAAAATTTACTTTTAATTTTAGAGGGAGGTGAGGATGAGGAGTTCAATTTGGACAAATTGAGTTTGGGGGGATGTGAGATGTTCAGGTGCGTGTCAGGTGGGCAGTTAGATTTGGGTCTGGAGCTCAGAGGAGAGATTGGCTGCAGAGAGATTTGGGGGCAATTTGAGTAGGTTTTTTTTAATTAATTAATTACTTTTTATTTTTTTTAAAGATTTTATTCATTTATTTGACAGAAAGAGACACAGCGAGAGAGGGAACATAAGCATGAGGAGTGGGAGAGGGAGAAGCAGGCTTCCCGGTGAGCAGGGAGCCCGATGACCTGAGCCAAAGGCAGACACTTACCGACTGAGCCACCCAGGTGCCCCTAGATTTTTTTTTTTTTTTAAGAGGAGAGAGTCTTAATTGGCAAAATAAATCCAGTAAATCCAATTCAAAATGTACGGGTACCCAAGATTTGGTAGAAGCTGGGACAGAAAATAATCTTTGTATGATGTAAAGCTGTAGGTTTATACCAAAAAATGAGTAAAGGTATCATCAAATAAGATTTGAATGTATCTCAATTATAGCAATGCCATTTTCTTCTAGGGATATGACTTATTTTCACTCCTAAAAGAATATTTTATGGTCTGAAAAGGTGATTTATTTTAGTTTACATCATTGCTTGCCGTAAGAAGCTCAAGGCTCTTTACACATCACACTGAATTTATCTTCTCCAGATCCTTGAGGGTGGATATACTGGAGTTTGTTCTTCATTTACGAGGTGAACAAAGTAAAAGAAGGTAAATGGCCAAGGCCTGTTGGAAAAATAGTCCCATTCCGTTCCCTTGAGAGTCTATTTAGCTATGTATCCCGATGTGTCAGACTTCAGCACACAGGAGAATCACCTCAGTGTCAGTTCCCTTTGTTATGAGCCCCTTTGTTAAGAGGCAGCTTATGGGGCCCCAGCTTCAGATTTTTCTGACTCAAAAGATCTGAGATGAGGCCTATGGATTTGCATTTTTAGAAGGCCCCAGGTGGGTTGTATGTGCTGGCAGGTGCAGGAACCCTGCCTAGGCTGAGGTAGAAACTGGGACTCTTGCCAGCTGATTTTCTTTCGTATCTGTAGAATGTAAAGATGATTGCTGGTTGCTTTGTCTTTAAAATGAAATAAGGAGCTGTTTCAGAGACAGCAAAGCATGGACTTGAGGCCTGATGCGTCCTGCTCAGATATTTCATCTCCTTGGGAAAGGAACCAGAAACCCCAGAATTCAAACGAAGCAGTCTTTGGTTCCAGCATCCTTTGGAAACAGGCAGGTTTTCAAATGCTACTGGAGGGGCTGGAGGAGAGCGTGAGCCTCAGAAACTAGAGAGTGGGTTGTTAGAGCAAAGGTGTTTGGACAGTTGACAAGTTCCTAATGGCATTAGAACATCTCAGCCTGTGGCTACCCTGGGTTTGGTTTGCTGACGGGGGGCGGGGGGGCTTCTAAAACCACTTTTTGTATTGCAGAAATAAGATACCCCCAATTTAAGCAGAGATTGTGTAGGTTAGCTTGACAGTGAACTGTTCAGTACTACTCTTGCCACACGAAGGGGTTATACGAAGGGCTGATTGTTTTGTGGTTGAGTTTGTTCTGGAGTGGATTGTGTGACCAGGGTTTCTTCTGCCCCTTTCCCATGACTCAGCCTATGAAACATGCTCATGAGGGTGGTGTTTTGAATCTCTCCCCTGAAACTCTGTTCCAGTTGGCATATGGGCTTTCCTATTATTTGTTTAAATGAGATAGGAATCAAAAAAGCAAATGATCTTTTTATTTCTAAAATACACAGTTAATTCCTATTTCTTTCTATTTACTGTCCTTTCTATAAGTGAGTTCACCCTCTGGCACAGAGACTATGTTGGTCCTGGCCAACTTTGTTGTCAAGGGAAGAAAAATTCATATTCCAAACTCCATTTTCCCATTGACTTCTTTGATAAAACAGAAGAGGTGTTTCAGATGGAGTAGGATCAAACGGGTAGGTAGTGAGTGGCTCAAAAGAGGACTATTGTGTCGGTGTGCTCATTGCCACACTCGAGGGGAGGCCAGCCCCCCCGCCCCCGCAACCTGCATGCCTTCTCTCAACCGGCTGATCACCTTGTAAGTGGTGCAGAACCCACGGAATGGGGCACAGCAGTTCCCTGACCGTAAATGTTGTCCAGCTGTCTACTTGCGGAATTGTGCCGTCTTCCTCCCCAGTGCAACATCTCTCTTCCTGAGTTTGCTCTTTGGCACCTGAGCAAAAGGCTCCATAGCTCTTCCCATAGGCCAGGTACTATCCTAATCCTGTACATGCACCAACTTAGCTCGTTCGTGTTTAGTTTCCCGCCTTTTACAGGGATGGAGGCAGAGGCTCTGAGAGCCCAAGTCACTGGCCCAGTGTTGCTTAGCTACTAAGTGGCAGATATGTGATGCCACGAGGCGGGAGTCTAGATTCTGTGCATCCGACCAGCATGCTGTGCTAGTCCTCCTAGTGGAGCAGGGCCTGGAGGCCAGGTCTCCTGTGCTGCAGCCTCTTTCCATTGCCCTTTGAAGCTTTAAGGAGAGAATGCTTTAAAAGAACACTTTATAAACTCCTTATACTACTGCCTTCTCTCTAGCTTCTCCTCTCTGCCTGGCCATTCCTTTCTGTCATCTTTACAGTTTTGTCCCTGAAATGTGGGAGCTTCCTCGCTCCTGTCTTCCCATCCAGTCTTGTGGCTTTGGTTCCATTGGACTGTGGGGCCACTGTTGGTGCCTCTCCTCTTGACCCCTGCGCCCAGCTCCACCCCTGGGTACACGCTGCTGCTGGATGTATCCCCTTGAATAGCCTCAGCACCTCAGGATGTTGGGGACCAGACTGAGTTTTTCCACGCATCTGCTCCCCCCGGCTTTAGTCTCTGGCTTGTGAAGGGCACCGCAGTGTGCCCAGCCACTCCCTCTGAAACCCGGACTCACCTACACTCCTTTCTCACTCACCAACCCCTCTGGACTCTCCCTTCCCTGCCCCATCTCCTGGTAGCATCTGACTCCTAGCCTGTAGATTCTGCTGCTTTAATATCCCCAACACCTGTTTTGCTCACTACCCACTGCCCAGGCACTGCATCATCTGAATTCTGTCCCTTCTTTCATTACCTGGCTCCATTAGCTTCCTAGCTGGCCTGTTTGTGTCTTTTTTTTTTTTTTTGTCCTCCCACAGTCCCACCCAACACTACTCTAGAAACCTGTCTAAGGCATACATTTAAACATGGCGCTTGCTTTCATAGAAGCTTTTCATGGCCCTTACAATAAAAGCAGACTCCCTAACACTGACCCATTTTATGACATGGCCCCTGCTGTCTCCAGTTCCATCTCTAGCCTCAGTGTCTCCCCTCCCCAGGTGTGCATGCCCCAGTCTCCCCCTCCCCACAGGTGTGCATGCCCAGTCTCCCCCTCCCCCAGGTGTGCATACCCCAGTATCCCCCTCCCCACAGGTGTGCATGCCCAGTCTCCCCTTCCCCCAGGTGTGCATACTCCAGTCTCTCCCCTCCCCCAGATGTGCCTGCCCCAGTCTCCCCCCTCCCCCAGGTGTGCATGCCCTAGTCCCTCCCCTCAGGTGTCTGTGCTCTGGGTACACTGGACTATTCACCAAGCTTTGATGCAGAAGCCTGTTTCCAGTCCTCCTTGCTCTTGTAACTTGAAGTCTCTGCTGCCTGGAATTTACTTGCTCAAGCACTGTGTTGAGCTTGGTCCAAGCAGTGCTCTCCGGAAGCCTCCCCTTCCCTCTGCTGCCCTGCCTTGGGTGAGATGGCCCCTGTCTCTACCCCAGGTGCTCCTTTAGGGACTCCCATTAGAAGGACAGCCAGTAGAGTGGGCACTTGTGCCCTTGGTTGTTGACTGAAGGACTTGTGTCTCATGTCAGCGCCTTGGGTAGCTGCTTGCTCATCTTCCCCAGCCCCTAGCAGGACGGGTGGTACTGGTGCACGCAGCCACTCTCTGATTTTCTGTTGCACAAATGAAAATATAAACTAATAATAACGACAGTAACTGCTAAGGCCCAAAGCACTTAGCATGTGCCAGGCCCTATTCTAGAAACATAACACGTGTGAAACCAGTTCATCTTTGGCCACATGCCTGGGCTGGTTCTGTCCTTGGCCCTTGTGGAGTGCCGGGGGCCCTCCATCCTCAGGTTGCGGGGGGCGGGGGGGGGGTGCTCAAGGTGGATGGAGCTGCTACCCAGTTTGTGCACAGCCCCAGGGAACAGTAGATTGTCTGAAAAGGAGGAAGGAAAGGCAGGCTCTGCCCCCTGCTGCTGGGTGGGGGTGCATTGGTTTCTGGTTGCTCTGCGGGCACGGATTATCTTCAAAGCAGGTAATTGGAACTAAGTAAATCAGCTGTGGGCTGCACATCCTGGAGCTTAAGGCCTCCAGGACTTTGATTTCAACCTGGAAAACTCCAGGGAGCTGGAGCCACGCGGGGGGGAGCTGTGCTGGGTGAAACATTTTGTAAGTAGGTCACAGGAAAGAAAGTGAGGGCCCACAGGCTCCCTCCCACAGCGTGTCAGAAGAGAAAGTGGGGCGGAGCCCGTGTGAGACCCTGAGCCGCGCAGGGGCCCCAGCTGCAAGCTTTGTCCTGGATGGCAGAGCCAGGGACATGCAGTTCCGGGGTAGGGCCCACGACCAGCTAGACATTGCCCAGACTGACCGTGATCATTGCCTCACCAGCGGCATTATGGAGACACTCTTGAGCCTTGACTATGCCGAGTCCCACGCTAAACACTGTGTACCTTATCTCAGTTAATCCCGGCAGCGCCCCTCTGAGTGGGGTTATTTAGTGTCTCAGTGGTTTTGTTTTTTTGTGTTTAATCTGGTTTCTATGATCGGTGTTCCTGGGAGAGTCTGGGAGGACAAACCAGGGAAGAGGAACAGAACGGCGCGAGGAGCTAGGAGGGGCAATCATCCTTCCTGCGTGGGCCCGTGGTCCCTTGCTCCCTCCCAGGAACAAGAAACGATAGGCTAGGATAATCAACGATAGTTGATTAGTGTTGCTTAAATGTGTTGCAATTAATTCCTCTCCAGTTTTCTGGCACTCTAGGGCTTAGGCTGGCCTATAAATCTTCGTCCCAGGTTAGTTGTAAAATCTTGATTTATCTCTTAGAATAGGTGTGCTAACACATTAGTTGGCTTGAAATATTTAAAGTTATCTCAGAAAGGTCTTATTTCTATTGCCCATCCTGATTTGCACTTTAAAAATAGTTCCCTGTAGCAATTCACAGGAATTCATGTTGAAAATAGAAAAGGGAAAATTACTTCTAAACAGCAGTTTGGCATATAAGAGCATGATTTACCTTGGAATAGTTCTCCAACTGCACATTAAGGCCAAGCTTTCAAGAATATTTTTCCCCCACTGAATCTGGAAATTAGTATGAAGCCAAACAGCAAACATCCAGCCCCAGGTGGCCCCTCCCTTTGGCAGAGTTGGGGGATTCCTTTCCTCCCTCCTTCTTCCCCCCACCCCTTGGCACGCAGTGTTAAAGTCCCACCGTGTGACAGGTAATTTCTTACCTCACTTGCTAATTTTTATCACTTTCTCCTCTAATTTTACCATTTCTCCTTCATTTGTACCAACTGTGAGAGCCTGGATTTTGTGAGTAAGAATTTTGTAAAGGATTCATTATTTTAAGATTGGATTTATTAGTGGTATAGCGTATTCTGTGCCTTCAAAATGCATTTGGTTCCTTGGTGATTTGTTTTATTTTGATAATGGAAACATAAATACAAAACCAACTAGTATTTTTTTATATTCATTTAATGAGAATTATCTGGCCATGTGATTTGCTCTGATACCTGAAAGTAACGGATGCATTTTTTACCTTAGTGCTTTATTTATTTTTTGTAAAGTAAGCTTTATGCCCAACGCGAGACTTGAATTCATGACCCCAAGATCGAGAGTCACATGCTGTACTGGCTGAGCCGGCCAGGAGCCTCTTTGTTACTGCTTTAAACATTGTATACTTTATTTCTATGATGGGGAAAAAGGAGTTCTTAATTTCACAGCAGAGTGTGAAGGAGACAAATGACAGTTTTGTATGGTTTTTTTTTTTTTTTCTTTTTAAAGGATATTTTAAATCTAGGCCTTTGTGGTTTTGGAGGGAACTAAAATCTAGTTTACTCTCACTTCAATTAAGTGTTGTCTGAATAGAGGTATGCTGGTTTGATTATGACAAGGAGGATTTGTGGAATTCCCTTGATTTATTGGGAATGTCATACCTCCCTGTGATTCCTATGTGAAACATTATCAAATGACATTAGTTGCTTACTTATGAAAGGTGATGTGTTAGTAACTTGCAGAACTGATAACCAAATAAAGACATGTTTTCTTCAGTATAGAGTTTGCGTTCTAAAGGGCTTTCTTGTTGACATACTCTTCCTTTTACATAGCCATCTGGCCTGCAAAAAAAGTGAGGAAAGACTAAATCCTGGTTATTAGATGATGAGTCACTGAACGTGTTAAACTGAGAAGGGTTTTTTTTTTTATTTGACAAAAGAGGGAATTCTAGCCCAGAGAGCTTTAACTGTCTGTGTTTGGAATTAAGAATTGATGGAAGTCCGCAGAGACGGATTTTGGACTCAGAGTTGTGTCTTAGATTGACCATGGTTGTTATATCCTGCAAATTGTTGGAATGTTCTGTTTCTTGGAATTCTGTGGTGCTGAGTGATATTAACATGTTGTGACTTCCCTACATGATACTCATTAATAATTCTATTTTTGATATCTTCTTGAGGGTTTTAAGTGTGCATGCTAGTTTGGAGGTAAATCAAATATGACAAAGCCAAGGAATTAAATACCCAGAAGCAGAATTTAAAATGGTGTTTGGGGTTAAATCTCTCCTTTCTTCTTAGAATTTAATGAATGATTTGGGCTTCATGGTTGCCGTCTTGTGTGTGTGTGTGTGTAAAATGAGAAAGTAGACTAGGTCCTACTGAGAATAAATTGGTGTTGGGAGCACACACTAAATTCCTTCAGTTTGCTTGGTGGATGCTACCTAGTGTAAGGAGTAGACAGTCCGTGAATGATGGGATCCTAGTGCCATTGTAAAGACTCGTATTGATTGATTGATTCATTTGATAAATATTTATTGACCCTTCCTCTGTGTGCTGGCTGTGTTCTAGGTATGGGGCAGGCAGTTAATAAAACCACATTCCTTCCTTCATGGAGCTTACAATAAACTAATATGTAAGACAAGCAATAAACAAATATAAATATGTATTATGGTAGTAAGTGCTCTGGAGAAAAAGAAAGAGTGAGGAAGGTAAGGAGGGGTGGAGTTGGGGATTATTATTTATAGGAGGTGGTCTCAGGGAGGCCTCCCATAACATCTGCTGTTATCCAAATTCCACACATAGAGGTTCATTTGGCTTAAGTTTCAATTTCCCCCTGCCTTTTGAAATGTCATCCTGGAAATGGAAATGATTAAACGATGTCAGTCATTTGCATCTTCCTGTGAATGCTTTCCGATTATTTCCTTTGAGCACATGTTAATGGAGAGAGAATTTGAGGCAGCGATGTCTGGGAGTGGGGGTGGGGTTGGAGGGGTCCGAGTGGAGGAGGTTGTCTGCTGCTTCTCAGGAGGGTCTCCTCTGTTAGCCTGGGAGACCTACCGCTGAAACCCCTTGTGCTACATTACTGCTCCGTGGAATTGGTTGTCCAACACTTTTCGTACATTACTGCTCTATGCCATTGCCCATTTTCTCCTGGGGATGCTAATTGGAGAAAGCAAACTCTATGAGGTGCTTTCCTCTTAGCTCCTCAGGAGAAATGCACTATCAAAGTATATTATTTTTTTGTCTGGTTAACCTTCCTGACTGTTGGGTTTATTATTTTGCTTTGTATTTTCAAAGTGTTAACTGGCATGTGATGATGATGATGATGACGATTTTGAATGTAGAGCCTAGGTGTGTCTGTAGGGATATCCTCATCTGTTTATGGCCTCCAACTCAAAACATGCAGTCCTTCTAAATAGGGAGTGATTTTAATTCCCCTCACTCTCCTGGCCCCGTTGCGTTAGTGGGCTCTGTTAAGTCTCCCCTGCGTGTGGCAGCATTGTCTGCACCACGCTTCTAACCTGGCAGCCCCTGAGACTGAAAGCTTGCCCCAGATTTAGCTCTGTTGCCTGCTGGGCTCTGGAAGTGATTGCGTGAGTAGGAATTTGTACTGCTCAGGAATTCCCCTTCGCTTTAGAAGGCACCAGAATCGAGGTTGCTAAGAGGTGTATTTTGCACGCATCTATTTTGTAGTTTCTATCCATAGACACAAATGGTATACAGATTCTAATTTCTTTGGTGTAGTATTTCTTTCGCTTGGTAGCCTAAGCACGTTGGCTTCCCAGCGGTGAATAATTTCAGGTCCTGAGATGAAGGTGGCCCACCGTGCTGGTTTGTAGCAATGCAGCTGCTTTTAAAAATGAGCAAAGTATGTCTTATTAAAGTACCCCCTTTTTTTCTCATTTTAAGCATAACTGTTGAATGTGAGAATAAATCTTAATTGATAATTTTAATGGAAAAATGTTTTCTTTTTTCTAGCTTTTGCTTTGGTTTCTGAAGATACAGAGAAAGAGGTCAAGCAATCTAAGGTACTATTCTCATGATCAAATCTATTCTTCCTGTCTGAGATTCATTCGTATTTTCTTTAATGGGAGCTGTAATGATTTCATCTTTCAACAGTTACCAGTTTTTATTATCAATTAATGAAATGTTGGTCAACCATAGATTTTTTTTTTTTAAGATTTTATTTATTTATTTGACACAGAGAGAGAAAGCACAAGTAGGCAGAGAGGCAGGCAGAGAGAGAGGGAGAAGCAGGCTCTCCACTGAGCAGGGAGCCGGACGTGGGCCTCGATCCCAGGACCCAGGGATCATGACCCGAGCCGAAGGCAGCCGCCTAACCGACTGAGCCACCCAGGGGCCCCTCAACCATAGATTTTTAATCCCCAGTGGAACCTACAGATAAGCTTGCTTTAAAAAAAAAGTCCTTTAATAGTTAAAACAGACCAAATAGGTTTCAAATTTCATTTTAAGAAAAAGTATTTTGAAACGGAGTTAGACATTTTAGAAGTCTTGCTTGGATACCGTAGTTTTCTCTAGTCTGACCACATCTAAACTCGGGCTTCATTTTTCCAGTCTGAGAAAGGAGTCTTATGCTATGTCCCTGGGGTCAAAGGGCCTGAGTATCCCTCTCCCTGAAGGTGGCACTGTGTGAGAGTCCCCAAAGGTGACTGCCAGGCTTCTTGTATAGTCAGACCCAGGAACTGAGACCTGGGGAACTGATGGAGACAGGACAACACTTACCCAAATCTCAGAGCTGCTGCTTTTTTCATCATCGATTTCATTCAAGAACTTTGCCTCATGTTTACCATTTAGGCTTTGCACTAGATGAATTTAGCAGATGAGAAAGAGAAACAGGATTTTTTTTTTTTTAAAGAGAAACTATTTTAAGAATATGAATTGTCTTTATCATATTAGTTAAGGCTCAGTTGACTTTTTTTTATCCCACAATTAGCATAAAAGCATTTTTTAAAGGGATGTTTCTTTTGTCACCAGAGTATTATCTGTTCTAACTGTACTGTGGGTTTCCTATGCAGGAACAATAATAATGATTTCCTTTGGTTTTAAGATACTTTATGGTTAATAAAACATTTTCAGACATTTCATTAACTTGATCTTCTCAATGATCCTGTTATTGCTAAGCAAAACAGATATTCCCATGTATTGGCATACCTTGGGGATAGTGTGGGTTTGGTTCCAGACCACTGCAATAAAGCGAATACTGCAATAAAGCAAGTCAAATGAATTGTTTTTGGTTTTTAGTGCATAATAAAAGTTGTGTTTACACTGTACTGTAGTCTGTTAAGTGTATAATAGCATTATGTTTAAAACATACCTGAATTAAAAAGTACTTTATTGCTAAAAAAAATTATGCTAAATCACCTGTGCTTTCAGCGAGTCCTAATCTTTCTGCCGGTGGAGGATCTTGCCTCACTGTCTGTCGATGGCTGCTGACTGATCAGGGTGGTGGTTGCTGAAGGTTGGGGTGACTGTGGCAGTTTCTTAAAATAAGACAACAATAAACTGCCCCATCGATTGACTCTTCCTTTCACGAATGATTTCTCTGTAGTGGGTGATGCTGTTTGATAGCATTTCATCCACAGTCGAACTTCTTTCAGAACTGGAGTCAGTCCTCTCAAACCCTGCTGCTGCTTTGTCAGCTAAGTTGGTGTCATATTCCAGATCCTTTGTGGTCATTTCAACAGTCTTCACGGTGTCTTCACCGGCAGATTCCATCTCACGAAACCACTTTCTTGGCTCGTCCATGAGAAGCAACTCCTTATCTGTTCAAGTTTGATCATGAGATGGATCCATCTTCAGGCTCCAGTTATTTATTTTTTTTTTAATTGAAGTAGAGTTTACACACAATGTTACATTAGTTTCAAGTGTACAACATTGTAAGTAGACAAGTTTGTACATTCTGCTGTGCTCCCCACAAATGGAGCTCCCATCTGTCCTCATACAGCACTATTACAACACCATTGACTATACTCCTTGTGCTGTGCCTTTCATCCCCATGACTTACTCATTCCACAGCTGGAAGCCTGTACCTCTCTCTCCCCTTCATCTGTTTTGCCCATACCACCGCCCCCCACCCCCAGTTCCATTTCTAATTCTAGTCCTCTTGCTATTTCCACCACAAATGCAGTTAGTCACTGCCTCTGCTGAAGTCTTGAATCCCTCAGAGTCATCCACGTGGGTTGGAATCAACTTCTTTCAAACTCCTGTTAACGTTCATATTTTGACCTCTTCCCATGAATCATGAATGTTCTTAATGGCATGTAGAATGGTGAAACCTTTCCAGAAGGTTTTCAATTTTCTTTGCCTGGATCCATCAGAGAATCACCATGAGATCATTAGCCTCATGAAATGTGTTTCTTTTTCTTTATTTATCTTTTATTTTAAAGAATTTAATTCCAGTATAGTTAGTATAGAGTGTTACATTGTTTCAGGTGTACACTGTAGCAATTCAACAATTCCATATATTACTCAGTGCTCAGTGTACTTTTTTTTTTTTTTAAAGATTTTATTTGAGAGAGAGAGCATGAGTGAGGGGGGAGGGGCAGAGGGAGAAGCAGGCTCCCGGCTGAGCAGGGAGCCCGATGCAAGACTTGATCCCAGGACCCTGGGATCATGACCTGAGCTGAAGGCAGACACTTAACCGACTGAGCCACCCAGGCACTCAGTTTAGCTTAATTCTTAAGAGCCCTAGGATTTTTGGAATGGTCAGTGAGCATTGTTATCAGCTTCAAGTCACCAGCTGCATTAGCCTCTAACAAGAGAGTCAGCTTGTCCTTTGAAGCTTTGAAGCCAGGTATTGACTTCTCCTCTCTTGCTATGAAAATCCTTGATGGCATCTTCTTCCAGTAGAAGGCTGTCTTGTCTACACTGAAAACCTGCTATGGAGTGTAGCCACCTTCATTGCTATCGTAGCTGGACCTTCTGGAGAACTTGCTGCAGCTTCTCCACCAGCCCTCGCTGCTTCACCTTTTGCTTTCTGTTGTGGAGCTGACTTCTTTCCTTCAACCTCGTGAACGAACCTCTGCCAGCTTCAGACTTTCCTTCTGCAGCCTCCTCACCTCTCTCAGCCCTCAGAATTACAGAGAGCTAGCTAGGGCCTTGCTCTGGATTAGGCTTTGGCTTAAGGGAATGCTGGGGCTGGTTTGCTCTTCTCTCCAGACCACTCGAACTTTCTCCACCTCAGCAGTAAGGCTGTTTGACTTTCTTATCATTCATGTGTTCACTGGAGCAGCACTTTTTATGTTCTCCAAGAACTTTTCCTTCACATTCCCAGCTTGGCTGATGTTTGGTGCAAGAGGCCTAGCTTTGGGCCTATCTCGGCTTTCAACATGCCTTCCTCACTAAGCTTAACCATTTTTAGTTTTTGATTTAAAGTGAGAGACACGTGACCTTTCCTTTCATTTGAGCACTTAGAGGCCACTGTAGGGTTACTAACTGGCCTAATTTCAGTATTGTTGTGTCTTGGAATAGGGAGCCCAGAAAAGAGGGAGAGAGAAGGGAGAACAGCCAGTTAGTGGAACAGTCAGAACACACACACCATTTGTCAATGAAGTTTATCCTCTTTTATGGGTGCAGCTCAGGGCACCCCAGAACAATTACAATAGTGCTATCAAAGATATCTGCATAACAAATGTAATTATAATGAAAAAATTTAAAATATTGTGAGGATCACCAAAATGGGACACAGAGACACAAAGTGAGCAAATGCTGTTGGAAAAAAAGGCACCGATAGACTTGCTGGATGCAGGGTTGTCCCAGACCTTTGGTTTGTAAAAAACACAGTATCTGCAAAACATGATAAAGCGAAGCACAATAAAAGGAGGCATCCCTGCATAGCAGAGAAAACTTAGCCTCAAAGAAGTTACGTGATTTGACTGAGGTCACATGGCAATTAAAAGGCGTTTGGGTGGCTCAGTTGGTTAAGCGTCTGCCTTGGGTTTAAGTCATGATCCCAGGGTCCTGGGATGGAGCCTGGTATCTGGAGCTCCCTGCTAGGCTTGGAATCTGCTTCTCCCTCTCCCTCTGCCCCTCCTCCCTGCTCCTGTGCTTTCTCCCATTCTGCTCTCTCTCTCAAATAAAATCTTTTAAAAAAAAATAAAAGGTGAAGTCAGAGTCTTAATTTCCTGAATCCTTGAATTTTTCATACCATAATTTTATATTACATAGCTGTATGCATTATAATGTGTATGTGCGTTTGGCAATAATAAAACTCATTTGAAATGAATTTAAAGTGCTACCTAAGGGATATTAATAGGGAATTAAAATTTTGTGTAATGAATTGAGAATTATAACCTTTACTTTCAACCCACCTTTTCAAATGGGGAAATATATATGTATATGTCTTCTTAAATATATATGTATATATAAATATAAATATAGATAGAAATAAGGTGAGTCTTATATCTTCGTGTCACTTTTCATGCAAAGGTATTAAAGTCCTTGAAAAATGTCATTAACCCCATCTGTGCTTAGGCCACGGAGCCAAAAAAACCATTAATCCCCTGAGGAGAGGCAGTGATAAAATGTCTAGACCATACCCGAGACTGGGATCTGGGGAAGAATTCATTTGTCCAAGCTCGCCCAAAGTCTGTAGATGAACCTGGAGATAGGAGGTAAGGCTCTTACCAACAACCATGTTAATTTGGGATTATCATTAGTTGATCACCCTCCACAGAACTGATCAGGACCTGCCGGGCCGTGCTGTTCAGAAGCACACACCTTCCCTGCCCCTCACCTCACTGCTTGCTTTAGTGTGGGTCCCTAGGCAGCGCTCTGTCCGAATGCCGGCATCCCTGCTCAGGGTTGGGGGCCCGCCCCACACATCAGGACATCTGGTGGCTTCACATCCGAATTCTGGGTGCTGCCCCTGTCATACCTCCTGGGGCCTGACCTCTGGGCCTAGGCACCTCTTCTGGGTTCCTGGTCCCTGGCACTGACTCGGATTCTGACCTAGCTCAGCTTTCAGGGGAGCCTGCCCAGCCAGGCTCGAGCTCCAGGCCGTGGCACCCCCTCAGCCACGGCGCCCACTGCTTCAACCTGTAGTCTTTCTTGCCCAGACTTACACCCTGTGGTGGCTTATGATACTGTATCTTGTGTCATGTAGGGGTAGAGTTGGACACTGTGATTCACGTCCCTCCTCCAGCACTTATATGTTGTGGGACTTACTGACCCTTTTGGCCTCAGCTTCCTCATCTAGGAGATGTGGTAGTAGGACCTATATCAAAAAGCTGTCTTGAAGATTGTGTGTGTGTGTCTACCACTTGAAACAGTGCCAGACCCTATTTAAATGTGTACCTGATAGGACAGCAAGAAAGACCTACACAGTCTTGTGAGAGGAATCAAGCAAATCCAAGTATAAAAGAGGAGCTATAGACCTTACTGCTTTTATCAGTTAAATTTCTTTTATGGTGTTAGTTGACTTCATTGATGTTCATGATTAAAAAAGACTAGTAGTTAACAACTATTGAGCATTTTCTTTGGGCAGATGCTCCGCTCAGCATTACATTTCCTAATGAAATTCCCACAACGACCCTGTGATATAATTATTCTTCCTGTTTACAGATGAGAAACTGAGGTCTGAGCTACTAAATGGTGGGGGCAGAATTAAAAACTAGGACCAGCTTTTAGATGAGTCCACTGATGAACACATCCTGACCAATTCATTTTATTCAACGTCTAGGGGGGTGGTGGTTGTTTGTGACTGGGTACAAGATGCCATTTTACTTCTCTTCTTAAAAGATTTCCTGTCAAATTCTTGGGAGGATGTATTATCTTCTTTTCATGAAGGCTTTGTAAACAAGGCCGTACATATGTGGATTACAGGTGTTCAAATCTATCGTGCCTTCACCAATAAAACCTGTACCAGAGGGTGACTTGGATTTGTCTTTTCCCAGCTAGGGTAGGAGCTGCCTGTGGGGTAGATACATTAGTAAGAAATCTCTTTCCTATCTGAATAGCAGTTCAGTTAACTTACAAAATTGACAGCACATTTTGACTGATATTGATAGTGTAAGAAACATGGCAGCAGAGATAATGAAACAAACCACGTGTTTCTTCTTAGGAAGAGCTAAGCCTTTTCATGAGGAAAGCTGGAGACAGAATTTTAAATGTCCTGTCAATTCGTTCATTTAGTCTAATTTTCTTTCTCAAAGGGGAAATTGCTCAAGACCATTTTGGTTCCATTCAGTTCACTTAATGCAACCGTTCTTGGATGTTTTATTTTTACAGTTTACAAATCGAGCCATTCGAAATGGTTAATCATTTCCGAGCTCTTGTTTTCAGCCAGTTGGAGCAGCAGGGCTTAATAACAAATGGAAAGATATGTAATTTTGGTTGATTTTCTTTGGTTTCACAAAGAGATGTGGTAGGAAGTCCAGTTGGTTTCCAGCTTAAGTTAGTCAGGAAACACTGAGTTCAGGGTTTTTTTTTTTTTTTTTTTTCAATCTTTCAGCTTATTGCTAAAGGTAACTTTTGTTGTGGGTATCACTTGGAGCTCACTCTCAAGTGTGCTTTCTTCTGGTGCACGTTTTCTGAAGAATACCTCTGGAGGAAGACAGGGCATGCATTATCGCGTGGGTGGAAAAAAGGAACGTTGGGAAGAACTCAGAAGACCTGGATTTTCATCCTGGTTCTGTGGCTAGAATGACTGTTGGACTCTGGGCAAATCCTTTACCTGTTCTGAGCCTCCATTTTCTCATTTGTAAAGGGGAGTGTTGGATTGGATCATCTCTCTCTCTCTCTCTTTTTTTTAGTTATGATAAAATACACATAACATAAAATTTACCACCTTAACCATTTCTAAGTGTACAGATCGGCAGTATTAAGGATATTCATACTGTCACGGAGACAATATCCAGGACTCTTTCCATTTCACAAAACAAAATGTCCGCATTAAACAGCTCTCTGTTCTCCTTCCCTGGCCCCTGGCAACCATCCCTCTACTTTCTGTTTCTATGAATCAGATGATGCTGTAAGTGGAATCGTACAGTGTTTGTCTTTTTGTGTCTGGTTTCTTTCACTTAGCATCATGTCCTCAAGGTACCTTGGTGTAGCATGTTCCAGAATGTCCGTCCTTTTTAAAGCTGAATAATATTCCACTGTGTGTGTACAGTATATTTTCTTTACCCACTCCAACGCTATTTTTAAGTCTAAACTTGTAAATTTTCCACGATCCTCATCTACCAGCCAGCTTGGGAGTGGGCAGCTTGGCCAAGGGATGGGCAGCAGGTTAGGGGTGAACGCTGAGTGGCATTTCTGGTTCCAGTATTTTCTAGTGGGCTTTTCCAAAAAGTCCGTGTTTTATCAGAAGTAAGTGTCACTTGATCCCAAGGCGTAACAAAGCAGTACCCAACTATGGGGTTCTCCTCCACTCAGTGCTATTTCTGTTCTTGAGACAAAGGTAATTATAGGAAATGCTGCCAAAGGTAGACACTGTCCTGTTTCCTGTTTCCCTCTCTCCCCTCCCTGTCTATTGTCATGGTCCCTTTGGCATTCTGAGAGGATACATCTCTGTGTGGCTGTATCTTGGCTTTTGAGCTGTTCCCAGTTTTGTTGGTAAAGGCTCACAAGTGCATTTCTTATTGCAGTCTGTGAAGAAAATTGAAGGATACTTGCCACTGTCCAATTGTTATAATTATAGTGAATGGCAGTTGGAAGCAGAAAAGGACAATTAGGGAGAAAATTCCTTCCTTGTCTGCTGGAGAAGACCTTGAAAACGGCAGATTTAGCCGCTGACACTTTGCACTTTGTCAGAGAAATCTTTTACGAGCCCCTCCCCTGATCTACCCAGGATCAGGATCGGGTGTTTCTGTGCCCACATCCAGATTTCCTGTGTCCAGAGCTCTGTAGCTCACGAACCGCAGGCTGCGTGCTCCTCGGGCCCCGTTGAGGCCCCCAGTGCTGGTCCTCAGGTGAAAGAGAACATCGTGGTGATGTTCCGGATGCCAGTATGTCGGAGCCCACAAGATGATAAATACCGTAATTAGTGGGGCTCATCTTCATGAGCCACACACTGCCAGCATTGAAACTGTCTCTGTTTTGTTTGCCATGCTTTTGAGTTCATGGGGGTTTTTAAATGAACTCTCCCAAGAACATTGTGAACCAATTAAGCCTTAGCTTTAGCTCCATTTTACACGGGAGGAAAGAGGCTCAGTTCAATTACGTGACTTGCCCAAGAGCACGTAAGAAGTAAGAAAGGGCCTCGTGGGAGGCTCCTGTCATGACGCGGAAGCTCATCTTTGCTCTCCCCCCCTCCGCCTCCCCCCGCCCCAGTTTTAGGGAAGCATTGCCAAGCTCTCCTCTTCTCCGTCTTCCCCCAAATGTTACTGTGTACCATGCATATTTATTTGGTGTTTTGCTAGCTTTGTTATGTGAGGAGATTTATCTTTTTCTCTTTTGTCCAAAATGCAGAATTTGGAGAAAAGTGCTGTCTCAAGGAAAAATGACATAGGTAAGTAATGATTTTTTTTTTTAAACTTATGAGTATGTACCCAGGTATATTTCTTGTAAATTATATTTCAGTGAAATGAATTCTCTTTCTGATTTTATTTAGAAGGTCAGTATTGCTGTGCAAATGTTCTGTCTTGGGCCTGGCCCCACATCTACCCTCATGAAGACCCAGGGAGAACACTTTTCAGATCGACATAGTGGCATGTGATTTATACTGGAAACAACAGCCAGTAGGTTAGATCGAATTCCCTTGACCCTCATTTATTGAGTTTCCAATAAGAGTGGAGAACTGGGCCAGGTGACCACTGTGGGGGTGACGGGGACAAGTAAGACACAGTCTCTGTCATTCTAGGCCCACACTTAGTGGGAGAAAAGGACTAACCTCTGCCTGGGGCCAGATTCCCCACTTGTGGACTTGCAGACACCACTTTCCCTAGGGGTTAGCTTACCAACCACATCTGTCAAACTATCCCGAGAACCCTGGTACAGAAGCAGCTACTTGCGTCATTGTAGACACCCTGTACCCCCATCACAGCCCCTGTGCACCCTTATTTGTCCTCCCTTTCAGTATATTGTAAGCATCTTCAAAAATGTGACCATGAAGTCACAGTTGTTGTTGTTGTTTTCTGGTATTGTGAGAAATATGCCCCAGTGTTTTGATGAGATGATAAGGCTGACGTCTGCGTGTTGGGTCTTTTCCCAAAGGCTGTGAACTTTGTCGATGTCGGTGGTCCCAGGGTAGGCCGTGGGGACCTCCAAGGTGGGCCCTGGACAGGAGAGAAAGGGCACATTTTCGTTTCTAGGCTTCCTTTCACAGGCCTGGGTTCTGTGGAGTCTAGAAGGCAGGAGAGGGCCCCTGGGTGGTACAGGGAGGATGGCCTGTGTTGGGCCCCGGGCATGCATGTCTTCAGCTCTGAAGGAGCCGCGTTGGTTCATTGCTTTTTCTTCTTTATGTTATGATACCCTGGATGGCTCAGACACTCCTCCCCATGTGGAGATGTTCTCTCTGCTGCCAACACTTGTGGGTTTGGGCATTTGTTTGTGTGTTTATTTTATGAGATTTGATGGGGCTCTTGTAGAAAATGATTATTTTTTATTTTTATTTTTAGAGTTGGGGGGCAGAGGGGAAGGGAGAGAGAGAATCTTAAGCAGGCTCCACGTCCAGCATGGACCCTGACGTGGGGCTCCATCTCATGACCCAGAGATCGTGACCTGAGCCAAAATCAAGAGTTGGGTGCTTGACCGACTGAGTCACCCAGGCGCCCTGAAAGTCTGAAAATGGTTATTAAATGAATTAATGTCACTAGTCTGGGACATGGGCTTGAAAGTACCAAGGGGAAGTTACCTGGATAAGTAAATTGACATTCTTGCAATTACAAATGGCAAATCTAGTGATATGTGATTTGGTATTAGCATATCCAAGAAAGACCCAGGAGCC
The DNA here is from genome assembly GCF_054177405.1 of Leptonychotes weddellii. NCBI lineage: Eukaryota > Metazoa > Chordata > Mammalia > Carnivora > Phocidae > Leptonychotes > Leptonychotes weddellii. Next base: position 111,618,353 of record NC_138371.1, read on the forward strand.
TTATTTGCCACAGTGTTAACCTGGGTCTGCAGGCCCAGGGGGTTTGGGGGGGTGTGTTACAAAAGTAGCCTCCCAGAAGAATCAGAGTCTCACCACACTCAGGGTGGGGTAGAATTTTTTGTTTTGGCTCACTGCCTTGTCAGTAGATTTCATGGGTGACAATTATTCTCACCAAGTAGAACACAATTGGAGTGGCTCTTCATGTATTGTGTGTGTGCATATTTATTCCTCAGCCTTAAGTCCTAAGGCTGCTTGCTATTCGGCTTTTATCAGAAGAACCCCACACTGATTTCTCCTCAGAGAGACAGCAGCAGGATGGAATCCATGTTTCTAGATTACCTTGGACCCGGAAGGATTAGCGCTTAGTAGAGCATTTGGCACGCGATAGGTGCTCAGCAACTGAGCAAAGGAAAACCTTTGATTTCTTTTTCCTTCAAGGAATTATTATTTCTCCTTCAAGGATCTTTTCTAATGCCCTCCTTGGTTCCATCACCTTTTCTTAATGCTCTGCAACTTACCACTGGCCTCAGACCCACACGGGTTCTTTCCTAGTCTTAACTGATTTCTTTATCTTCCTCTTCTGGCCCATTATGCCGCTCGTTGTTGTCAGGCACTCAGTGTACGACCCATTTATTGTACATTCCTGGAGGGGAAACAACGACCATCTGTCTTGAGTTGTGATAGTGTTTGCCGTTGACAAATTGCAGTGAGTTCAGGGGAGTGTGACTGAAGTGATAAGGAGATAGGGGGATCGTTTTATTTAGCTCCATTGACTGGGCAGCAGGAGCTTAAGAGTCAGAGGGTGGGACAGCATAGGCAGAGAAGACCACCACCAAGGTAAGCCCTGGGGTCTAGACTCAGCCAGAATGTGGTCCAGTTAGGGAGGGCTTAGGATGTCTCTCAGAAAAATATTTCTCGGAGCTGATATAAAGAACATCAGTAATTTAAGTATATAAGCAGCTTTCAGCACCTAACTGTGCTAACCTGGTTTATTTATTTATTATTATTTTTTTCTGGAATGCAGGTGGGGCCGAATGGCTTGTAAATGGCTGTCATTCATTATTAACAGGGTTTTAGGAACTGGGTTAGGTGTACCCTTACTCTTCTGCCTCAGCACCAGTAACTGCCCCATATGCGTCCTGTTTCTCAGCCATGCCTAACTGTTACTGTTTTCAGAGCCCTAATTCCACTTGCTCTCCCACACCTTCCCTGTCCCTTCTTTTGTGAAGCTCCTCCCACCTCTCCTGTGGGCATCCCCAGGACACAGGGTCCTCATCGCTTCTTCTGGGAAGGCCCCACTCTCTGGGGTCCCGGATGGCTCTGTGGCCCTTCCCTCGTTTGAAAGCTATTAATCTAAAGATCCACCCTCTTGGTGTGCACTTAAATCCTTCATGATCTGATCTGGCTGAGCCAGCCTCCCCCTCTAACTTTATCACTGACCATTCCCTTCACCTTTTTCTCAGAAATGCCTGACAGACTCCCCAGTCATCGATTCCTGATGCCACAGAGAGAAGGCAGGCTGTGGGCTCTGTGATAACCCTGCTTCCTTCTTTGCCCCTGATCTGCTACCCTCTGTGCCTGAGTCTGCAGAAAATTGCTGCATTTTAAAGGAAGCACAGGAAATGCCCCTTTCCAGAAGCTCTCTTGCACTTGCCACCCCCCTTTCCTCCCATAGGTCCCCACTTGGCTCTGTATTATAATGGCTGCCTTCTGATCTCTGCTCAGGCTCGCTCTTGCTGGGGCCGTGCTTGCTTCTCTCAGCAGGCCAGAACCATGCACTCAGTACAGACTTAGACATGTTTGCTGGATGAGTGCACATAGCATGTGTGATCAAGGCATGAGAAGAAGGAAGGTGATGATTTCTTAGTAGCAGGAAAAACAAATACAACCCATAGCACGTGACTCAGGTACAAGCAAAGGAGAAGAATTCCCTTTTTTTCTTCTTGCAAAGCCTCTTCCCCATGTGGAAGAACTGTTGTCTTTGTGGGATGGTAGGAATTTTGCTGATCTGGTAGAAGAAAAGGCAGGAGTTGATTACTGCAGGATTAACCTTTTGACAGATGGATTTGCTCTTTTAAAAACTCCAGTATGAATTATTTTGAATATATAGGAAGGCGCAAAGAGTAATATAATGAATATCCATGTATCTACCATCTAGTTTAAGAAATAAAACCTTCCTAATACAGCGGGAGCCTTTTAACCATGATCTTGATTTGGTGTTTATATCATTCGCATGTAATCTTTTATATTTTCTGATCGTATATGATATGTATATATATGCATATGTATGGTATATATCCATCTTATATATATTTGTGCTTATCTTTTCACAAATGATTGATTTTTATTTTTTTTTTTAAAGATTTTATTTATTTATTTGACAGAGACACAGCGAGAGAGGGAACACAAGCAGGCGGAGTGGGAGAGGGAGAAGCAGGCTTCCCGCGGAGCAGGGAGCCCGATGTAGGGCTTGATCCCAGGACCCTGGGATCATGACGTGAGCCAAAGGCAGACGCTTAACAACTGAGCCACCCAGGCGCCCCCAAACCATTGATTTATATGGTTATTCCTTTGTAGCTTGCTTTTGTTTTTCAGTCTGTAGGATTCATCTATAATATCCATCTGGATTGATGCATCGAGTGCTAGTTAATTTTCATTGCTGCATAGTATTCCAATTTGTATGTCTTATTAGTGGGTATTTGAGTTGCTTCAAATTTTTTCCTTTTACATAATCCTGCTGTGAGCACTCTTGTTATATATCCTTGTTTATACATATGCAAGTTTCTCAAGGATGATTAGTAGGAGTGGAGTTTCTGGGTCATCGAGAATGTGCATCTTCAGCTTTATTAAATTTTGTAAAAATTATTCTCTGAAGTTTATTTCATTTTTAACAAAAGTAAGTCTTTATAACTCCTCTTTTGATATGTCACTTACATTAATGTTTCAGATATAGTAGATCAAATATTACATTTCAGTAGAAACATAAGATATTCGTTTAAGTCTTATCTGTGTGTCCTATTTATAGAGCCAAGAAACTGATTTGAAATAGAGGTAGGTATGTAGAATGTTCATATTTATATAAACTCCTATAAGAAAAGAATTAGGTCATATTCAGTAGGTTGTTGAGCATTTCCTTTTAAATTTTTTATTGAGTTTTAACCAAAGAGCATTTTGGATTATTTTTAGGATCTAGATGGCTCCCTGTGGAGCTATTTATTGTATGAATATTTGAGTGATTGAATAAATGAATGGAACTATAGAACTGAACATAAGAACAATAAAATACATGGGATAAAATTAAAACCAGATTATGTCTCTAAGTCGAGGTGTTAAAAGGAAAGGCACAGGGTGGGGGGTAGGTCCCCACATTCGTTGCTGTAAGCTGGGCTGGAGGCTACAGTTTATGTGAAGTCTGCCTTCTGCCAACGCCCGTGTCTGGAGGCAGGGTGCTGACCCAATGGCTGTTTCTGTCTGTTGCTTTATTGCAAACTCAGAACCTAACATGCTTCTCCATTGTGGAGACTGAGCAACCATCTTGGCTGGCAAGACCTCCGATAGTCCTCCCTCGTCAGTGGGCCTAACATTCGAGAGGGTTTACTCTGTGCTCGTCATTGCAAGCAAGCTGGCCACCCTGAGGCGAGTCTCTTGGGGGCTGGCAAATGCTTCCAGTGTTGTTGTAGATGGGCTTTTATGCCACACTTCTTGCTGAAGCCCTGCTCCTGTGGAATTGTGGCTATTTTCCTGGAGATATCACTTAATTCTGGCTAGGTGCCCTGTGAAGTAGAGTAGAGATTATGGAGTTATTTATTTGCAAGCTCTCATGAACTGATGGGACAGAAACAGTCACTGTTGAGTGTCACCTTAAAGAGCCATCCAGAACATTCTTGAGGTAGTGTTATTAGTTTGCTAGGGCTGCTGAAACGAAGTACCACAGATTGTGTGGCTTAAACAACGGAAATGTGGCTCACAGTTCTGAAGGCTAGAAGTCTGAGCTCAAGGTGTGAGCAGGGTTGGTTTCTTCGGAGGCCTTTCTCCGTGACTTGTAGATCCGGTGGTTTCACATCATCTTCCCTCTGTGTGTCTGTGTCCAGATTTCCTCTTTGTGTAAGGACACCAAATATACTGGATTAGGACCCCCACCAACAACCTCACTTTAACTTAAGTGCCTCTCTGGAGAGACCCAGTCCAAGTAAGGTCACATTCCGTGGTCCTGGGGGTTAGGACTTGAACTGATGACATTTGGGGGACACCCTTCAGCCCATAACAGGTAATGGTGCAATGTAGGATTATGTGTGGCTTGTTCGAAGGCTAGTGGCAAACAAGATTTTCAGCTACTGGGGAGGCCAGTGTTGTAGACATTTTCATACTTTCTCACATTTACCGTCATTGTTTCGACAGATGCAGGAGCGGATTCACAGTTTGTTGCCACAGATTTGATCCAGTACAGTGAGCTTATTTACTTGCTAACTTCTAGGAAGGATGTTTCAGAGATCAGTTTAAAAAGAGATTTTTGTTGCTATGATTACATTTAAATTGATTTTTTTCCCTAAGAGTTTATGGCCTGAAAGCTTGCCTTGCAGCTTTTTTTTTTTTTTAAACTTGTTTTTAAGTGTATTTCAGTTGTTGAAAAATAAATACCTGAAAACCTTTTTATTTCCTTTGGTTCTAGATTTAAAAGGAATTGTATTTGTCATCCAGAGTCAAAGTAATTCTTTTCACGCAAAGAGAGCAGAACAGTTAAAAAAAAGCATCTTAAAGCAAGCAGCAAATCTTACACAGGTATGTGGTCATGGCTGGGATGTCTGCTAGTTACTTATTTGTTGTTACTTTCATGTTTTCCAAAGTACTCCGTCTGTAGAGAATCCGTTTTATTTAGATAAGAGTAATTCTTCTGACTTGTTTTCCTTATTTAATATTGACTTGTTTAAAATGCTGTTGTTAATTCCTGATGCTCAATGCATCATCTTCTAAATTCTTCTTATTTTTTTTAAATTTAAGAGACTTGCATAATTGTGTAGGACTATTGTGGTTTTGTCATAAAGTATGATAAGAAGTGGAAGGAATAATATTTTAAAAGCAGGGCTTAAAATAGCAGGGATAATTAATATTCAAAATTTTAATACCAGGTTCTAAGGCAATTTTCATGTTGAAGTAACATTTTCATTAACCTTAGTGTTTCCTCCATGAGTCTCTTAATCTGTTTTTTAATTGGATATCATTAATTGGACTTTTGGGTTGATTTGTAATGTAATATCCAAGAAGGATTATGGAGAGAAAGATCGACACATGCAGGTACATATTTTAATAATGTTTAAAATAGGCATGAACTGAATCTAAAGCTGCTATGAATAATGCTGGAGGTTTGAGTAAAGGAAGATCTACCTTGTCTTGCCATAGAGGTGCTTTCTTTAGCCGAGCAAAAAAAATTCCCCCACGCCTGCTTGCTACACTGCATTGCTATGGCCTTCAAGACAGACATGCTTGTCTATAGATGAAGGCCATTCCTCAGCTCTGTTGGCAAGAACTCTTTGACAGGAGATGTGTATCTCTGATGCATTGCTTTCTTTCTGTTGGTGAGTGCTGGGAAATAAAGGATTGGAAATATCAATGGACAAATTAACCTTAATGGTATTCAAGGCTGAGACACTGCTGAATATAAGGTTTAGTTGTGCTTAACCTTCAGATGTTTTTTTTTTTAAAGATTTTTTATTTATTTATCTGAGAGAGAGAATGGGAGACAGAGAGCATGAGAGGGGGAGGATCAGAGGGAGAAGCAGACTCCCCGCCGAGCAGGGAGCCCGATGCGGGACTCGATCCCGGGGCTCCAGGATCATGACCTGAGCCGAAGGCAGTCGCTTAACCAACTGAGCCACCCAGGCGCCCCAGATGTTTTACCTATAAAATTCATCCAACCTCCCAGCATCCTCACAAGGACAGGTCTTTGCCTCCCCTCCTTGGAGGATCATACTTTCTCAAGGGAAAGGAAAGACTGGCATGCTAGAAGACAGATTGTTTTTTGGTAATTGGAGATAGCAGGTGATGAGTTTAAAATACTTTGTTTGGAAACCCAACTTTGGAGATTTCTACTAAATCTTGTCTAATTTCATCAGAGAGGCAGACATGCAGCAGCCTTGACTGATGGCCTTCTTCCATTTGCTCTGGTAAAGGCACTAGTGGAGAGGCCAAATGAAGGCTGAGGTGGGGAGGATGGGGAATTGGTAGCCTGAATAATTCCTCAGTTGGGTCCAGACAGGCATTAATGGAATTTAGCTCAATTGGGCCTTGGCAATTACCCCAAATACATAATTAGTGATGACACCACGACAGACTTATGTATCCCTTACTCATATGAATTAAGAGCAGGTGTATCTTCATGTAACCATATGTGTCCTTGTTCTCCAAAATACCTTCCATCTTACAGAGGCAGAGTCATGTGTTTTAGATTATATATCTTCCCCATTTAATCCAGGTTGTTCTGCTTTTTCTTCCTCCATAGCACCTTAAACATAATGGGTATTCAACATATGGCAGTTGAATTGAATCCAGAGGAAATTGAACAAATTAAAATGAAAATTTAAGTAAATTATTTTCTCTATTTAAAAACTTTTTTTGTTAATTCTTAAGTTGATAGTGGTGAATCCCTCTCATATTAACTAGAATAGCTATTTTACTTCTCCCAGTGAAACAACAGAATGTAGAGAAAAGAGTAGAGTGAAAAATTGAGTATGAGTTGGTGCTAGGAAAATATGATCTCATGAGTAAGTGAATCTTTGAGAGACAATATGGAAAAGAAGAAGAAAATTCACTTGACTACTTTAACACAGACAACATAGCAATGACTTAAGGAAGGTAGAGATTTATTTCCCCTCACAAATAGTCCGTTGGTGGGTGGGCCAGGGATTGACAGCTCTGCACCAGGATCCTTCTGTTTTGTTACTTTCCCACGGGCTAAAGTGTCTTGTCCTCATCGGCATGGTTGGAACTGGTTAACTACCGTGACATTGGCATTCTGGTATATGTAGGACAACCAGTTTCCTTTTAAGGATATGAACTTGAAGTGGTAATACATCATTTCCATCATTTCCCCCTATATCCCATTGTCATGTGGGCACACCTAGGCTGGGAAAGGTAATATCTAGTTGGGTGGCCTTTGGATCCAGCCAAAATGCAAGGAGTTCTAATTACTGAAAGCAAGAAGGTGGTTCTAATCACTAAAAGGAAGAAGAGACAAATTGATATCACTGCTAAAGTCAGGATTTTGTTTACATATCAAGGACTCACCTAGTCAATAGAATTTATCTATGAACCTCTCATTCATTCATTCATTCATTCAGTACTTACAGAGCAAAGCACTGGGCATGTAGGCATCAGCAAAGCATAGTCCTTGTGCTTGAAGAACCCACAGTCCAGGAGAGGAGACAGGCCCATACACGGGCAATTTTAAAGCAAGGCAGAAGTGCAGAAAGACAAGTACTGCATGATTCCACATACTTGAGGTATCTAAAACCATCAAATTCATAAAATCAAAGACCAGGGCGGTGGTAACCAGGGGAGGACCAGGGGAGGGGGATGTGAGGAGTTAGCAACAGGCATAAAGTTTCAATTACGTAAGATGACTAAGCTCTGGGATCTGCACTCCAGCATTGTACTCTGTTGTACACTAGAAAGTCGTTGAGAGGACACAGTTCATGTTAAGTGTTCTTACCACAATACAATAAAAATAAATAAAAAATCAGGTACTAGTGAGGTTAAAGAGGGGGAGGGAGCAGGGAGGGTTTCTCTGTAGACAGGTGAAGGCGGCCAGGTGAGAAACAGGAGCATGTTGCGGAGGAGGCGGGCAGTGTGCGTGCCACAACCTGGAAGGTTAGGTAGGGACCCGACCGCAGGGGAGCTGTATGTCCTCTTAAGGGCCCAGGCCTTTCTCAGGGCCTCTCAGGGGGGCACTCCGGGCATTTGAGAACTATTTCTTTGAGATCCAGGACATTTAGCATCTCTGGCCCCAGGAGGAACCAACAGTCACTGTTACATAGGTACCTCCAGTTGAAAGCGGCTGCTAGGGAGAGCCATGAGGGCCTCCACATGTCAGCTCTGTATTTTAAAACCATCACTCGGGTGGCTGTGAGGAGGACAGCTGAACAGACCGGAGACTGGGGCAAGGAGCCTAATCCACGGTTCTTGGAAGCTGTCCAGGGTGATGCTGCTCAAAGTGGGGGTGCAGAGCTCTGCTGGTGCTTCGTCAAAGGCAGTGTAAGAGGCACTGGGCCAGGGGTGGGGGGTGGAGCTGGCTGGGGTGTTGGTGGTGGGGCGTGTGTGAGGCCAGAACCGGGGCAGTTGGGGTGAAGGGCTGAGAAGTCAGGACCGGTGCCCAGCTAGGGCTGAGGTGGGGTGGGGTGGGGCTGCCATCTGAGGCACAGGATGGGATTTGCAGGTTTGCAGGGTGCAAGATGACTTCAGGTTTCTATCCATGAAGTCTGAGGTGGAGGTGTCAGGTGCTGGAGGCTGGATCTTTGTTTGCTTGAAACTCAGAACAGTTTGACCAGAAGGTGGTGGCTTTGGAATCAGGAACATACATAGGTAGTGGCTGAGAGCTTGAAAGTACTTCTTCCAGGCGAGCAGCGGGATCCTGGGGAAAACCAGGGTTTGGGGACTGGGCAGAGCAGAAGCCCTCTGGGGACGTAGGAGGAGTGTGTGAGACACAGAGAAGGTGCATTGTCTGATGTCAGGGAACCTGAAGGAATAGGCTTTCAAACAGTGATCAGTACTGTCCTGTTCCCTAGACCGGACTTGTAAGACGGGGTCTCAGAAATGTCCATTTCACTGGGCTGTCTTATGGGAATTCCTGCCTGTGTACTTACCTCAGGAGGCGTCCTCACTCAGAGCGCTTTGCTGTTGCTGGTGCTCTTGTTATTGTTATTTCTATTCTTAATTGTGGTTTAAAAAAAAAGCGTGTAAAATTTGCCCTCAACCCTTTTTAAGTATAAATACTGTAAAGCACATTCACATTGTGTAACCAATTTCCGGAACTTTTTGTCTTCCCAACTGAAACTGGATCCATACCCATTACACAACAACTCTACATTTCCCTTTTCCTCAGCCCTTGGTAACCACCCTTCTATTTTGTCTCTATGAATCTGACTACTACTCTATGTACCCCATGTAAGTGGCATCATATAGTATTTGTCTTTTTTTTTGAACTGGCTTATTTTACTTAGCGTAATGTCCTCAAGGTTCATCCGTGTTGTAGCATGTGACAGGGTTACCTTCCTTTTTATGGCTGAATGTTTATTATTGTTACTTTGACAGCCTTGGTCCACCATGACGGACGGCAGGATGGCCGCCACTTTCATGGATGCTCCTTTGGTGTTCCACGTGGGCTCCCCTGCAGTGCCCTTTCTCCTCCAGGGCATCTGTCCTGCCTTCAGAATCCAAAGGGAGGCAAGACCTGCTCTGTACTTATCTTTGTATCCCCCGAGGCACCTTGTGCAATGCTGCCCGCGGACAATATTAGAAACTGCATTTTTCACTGATAGATTTTTCTCAGCTTTTAAAGCTTAGAAAGAAGTTCCATTTCGCTCAAGTATTTACCCTTTCTAGCACTTAATTTTATGCTTCTATTTTCAGTTTGCTTATACTTAATTTTTATTGTCCTTTCGGTTTACAGCTTGCACGTTAGACGTGTTTAGGAGCTGTCTTAGATTGCCACTAGGTGGCAATATTGGTTTTATGTTTAAAGACACGTAATTAAGCAACATCGTTAAGCAAACCCTTCTTTTCCAGCATTTAATTTCTGTGATAATAAATGGAGTCTAGACTAAAGCAATAAGGAAACTTCCCTTTAATTATAAGATAGTCTATTTTTCTTATTCTGAAGTTCTTTCCTAGGATGGAAGCCAACTGTGAATACTGAGGAAGTTATGACAAAACTTTAACACTTGGATTTAATTTGCACACAAGATCCAGTGTTTTGGTAGTTGAAATGGTCAGAAAGATTTTAGAGTCTGCAACTATACTTGATACTGGTTCATTTTTTTCTCTTTATAGAGTCTTTTTTTTTTTTTTGGTATACATGTGATTAAAAGTCAAATTTTAAAGATCCAAAGATAGTTGACAGCTAATACAGGGTTTGCAGACAATCCTTGGGGCAGTATTGGTATACCCTGACCTAGAACTACGTGAAAATAGAGCAGTAATGTTAACTTCAGAGAATTAAATGCTGAGATGCACAAAACATGGGGGTGGGCCAAAGTCCCTTTGAGAGGAAGGTATGGCTCCCTATTTAAAATTTAACTAGAACTTGTTTTAAGGAATTGTTATATCCTTGAGAAAGAATTGACAGCTCAATTATCAGCCATGGAAGTGGAGAAAGGGAGAATCTAAGGCAGAAGTTATCAGGGCATCCCCAGCACTGTGATGGGGAACATGCTCGCTTCTTCGAGGAGGGGTCAGTCCCATGGTTTGGCAGGTGTGTGCTGTACCTCTAATTGAACAGGATGTCTGGGGCCCTCATGTCACTTGGGAACTGAACCATGAAGTGTTCAGGTTGCAATTTGGGTTTTCCCTGTAGATTTGCCCACCATGAGCATTCACAAAAGTTGCTTGCCAAGGGATGAATCAACAGTAAGTTTTATCATTTGAGTATTTATCTGATAGCCCAAAATATCTATTCCTCCCACACTACCAGATGTCTAGAACTGCTATTTATTTATTCATTACCCTTGTCAGGTTGCACTTGACTACAAAATCTGCCAAAAATTAAGGTGCAAAAATTTAATGGTTTCTGTGATTATGCATCTGCTTCTAGCTGTTCTCTTTGCTTTGGCAAGTCATTACCTATGCTGGTTTTGCTGTAAAGTGCTAAAAAGCGGTCTTACTAAGAACACAAACATTTTTCGACCTTCCAAATGCGAATATAAAAACAGGAGCCTAAACTAACTTTCTGTCTGAAACTTAGTACTGTACCAGGAGTTGTGGCTGGAGTGGTGAAACTCTTTCCCTTGTTTCTAAAATAATTTGGGTCATTGTGAGTTGTCTTGTCCATCTCCAGATTTGAAGCTTATAAGGCACCTTATAACAGCTCTGTAGTTTGTAGTTATATGTTTCTTCTAATCAGTCAGCCAGCAGACTTTACCAAGTGCTCTTCTATGTGCAGAGTACCATTCTTGATTGCTGGGGAGTGAAGGGATAGAAAGATCCTCTAGCTCTTTGAATTACTGATGAGGTAGATGGTAACTGCTTCATGATAGAAATGACTACTATATCGTTAGGTAGGTATTAGACGTCTGAGATAAGCATCTTAAAATATTTATCTAACAAATATTAATTGGACATCTGTGTTTATCTGAGGTACTTATGAATGTAAAAGGACATCTCTAGGCAATACCCAGGGCCCTTTAGAACGACGGTGCGCATCTGAAACCATGGAAGAAGTAGAGCAATATGTAAAAAGCACACGTTAATAGAGTGCCCACTGCACATGTGAAGCCTGAGAGGGTAAGGAAGACAGGAAAAATGAGCTGGAGGGCTGTCAGTCGAGAACATGGAAACCGGAACTACAAGACAAGTAGTCAGGAAGGGACGCCAGGTGGCAACTGGGATTTTGGGAGCAGTTTGGGTGACGAGTAAGGATGTGTTCGCAGTGGGCTATGTACTGGTCTTTTTAGGTTGGAACGGATGGAAAGTAAAATCAGTGAGGTCAGTGAGATGGGGGATGTGATTGATGAGTGCGGGGTTTCTAAATGCAGATCTGTGGATATGAGAATACAGATTTTGAAGAAGTGCTATTTTTCTCCCTCAGTTTTTTTTTTTTTTCTCCCTGCATTACAGATGGAGGGGTAATGCGAAGTTACAAAAATTGGCTATTTAAAGAGGTGCACAAACAAAAGGCCGCGTGGAGGTGAGGCTGACAGAAACCCAGAAGGAGAGTTTGGGCAACAATCTCTTAATTAATCAGACACTTGAGTGTATGTTTTTTCGAATGCCTATGTGCATAGTATCGATGTGTCAGTTATGATTTGACTTCTGTTTTTTGAACCTAAGAAAATTCCTTCTTGAATGGATGTTTGTGTGGAAATACTTGTATATGGTTTTTTGTTGTTGTTGTTATCTGGAGTGGGAGCAAACTGCTCGGCCTCTGGTGAAGACACTATCAGAGTGTCTTGTCCTTATGTTGTTGGTGGAGAGGCCATCCTCTGAGTGTCGTCTTCTCCCGGATGGGACCTGGATCCAGTAACCAAGGGGAACCGAGGCTGCGATCATTTTTACTGTAGGTTCAGAAGTATGCGGTATTAACACGTGCCTAAAGTTACAGAAACCAGTATTCTCCAAAGGAATTTCAAAATAAGATTAAGCTGGAAACAATAAAGGAAAGATTATAAAAGCATCATGGTGGGTTTTTGTAGTAGGTTCTAGTAAAACAAAAATTCTGGCACCATTTTGAAGTGTGAGCTTCAACCAGAGTGCAGGGCAAGGGTCATGCTTGGGTGGGGAACAACTTTGAGTGAGGAAGTCAGCCCCTGTAGGAGTGAGTGTGTGTGTGTGTGGGGGGGCCTGACTTCACAGTGGAGGCAGGACCTGAGACAAATACGGGCAGAAACAGACAAATTATGGTTCTGTTTTTAAGGCAACCTGCAAATACAGAAAAGCAAGTTCAGATGTGGGATATTCTTATAAGAGTTTTTGGGGGGACGGGAGGGAGGGGATGTTGCCGCTGTATACATTACATTTGGCGGTTGTTGGATTACATTTTCTGCTTTGGGCCAAATGGAGCCGAACTACCTGCTTAGACACTTCCCCACTCTCCCCATCCCCAACTAAATAGCTTTTGAAAAGAACAGACACTTCCAATTTTATTGTCTTCTTTTGTGGTGTGAACTTTATTTAAAACCTGGAAGAATCTCAACCTTAACAAATAAATGATGTTTTTTCCCTGTTCACAGAAAGTTTTGTAAATCGCTATTTGCTGGAGGAGAGTTAGTCTACAGACTTTGGTTCATTAGTTTAAAAAAAAACCTTATTTCCATAAGATAAGCCAGAGCAAAACCTTTCATAGATCAGTGTGAAGAAGCTTTAGAAAAAAGATGGTTCTGTGTTTCCTGTTTTTAGAAATTTTTTTTTTATTGTCAAGGAGACCGCATGAGGCACTTCACTGAAAGGTTAGCTTTGACAGTGTGTCGCTGACTATCACTAAATTTCTCTCTTTAGGTGAGAGCAGTTGGATGCTTACTTACTTACTGAAGATTCATTTTTTGTAGTAACTGATAGGTGTTAAGACATCACATTAATTGTTTATTAAATTGGAGACTTGATTACATTGCTGTTGAGTAAGAATTTATTCATCCATCTATTCATTTAATAAATCCTTATTGAATATTTACTTTAAGCAAGGACCTGGGCAAGATTGGCCCCAGGAGAAAACAGGACATTGAGACCCACATTGCTTCTGAGGTGGTTGCTCAGCGATAATGAGTTCATCCCACTGTGGAGAAGGCCATGTTGTGAGCATTTGTCTCTTTTTGGCTGCCTAGCATTTGAACCCCTTCCCTGTCCTGGAGAACTGTCTCTGAGTGAGTCTGGTGGGAGCTGGGGCTTGGCCCAGTAAGAACGCCAGAGGCCAGGCGCCGGGTCTCCCCGGGTTCAGGGGGAGGCAGCCTGTGATGGAGTGTGGCCAGTCAGACGTTGCCACTGAGTGTCACTCAGGACTGAGTCTGGAGCCGGGGGCCCACGGAAACCATTCACTTTAGAGTTCATTCTTTTGGTAGTGACATCCATACCCAGTGGCTAGAGGTGTACTGTGGGGACCAGCACATGCAGGTGTGCAGAGGAGGCAAGTGCTCCTTGGGGACGGGGTGCTAATGGTGGGTGATGCCCAGCAGGGTGGCCTCTTGCAGGTGAGTGGCGGTGCCCACCCTCCAGCAGGCTCATTCTAGTAGGGGACACACTGCACGTTGCTGCATGAAGCCACAGTGACGTCACACTCTGAGAACACAGGCAAGGAAGCACCCAGCCCTGCCCAGGAAGGTCAGCGAAGGCTTTGTTACGGCATTTGAACTGAGCCTTGAACAAATAGTGGACTTTGCCAGACTCCTACCTGGAGCAACTCTGGGGACTCTCCTTGATGGAGGCAGTCATCGTGGGTCTCGCTGGTTATTAGGGAAAGGGTGAATACAAGGAAAGTGAGCCGCTCTGTGAGCCAGCGTGTGAGCTTATGTTGAGAGAGGTGAGTTGCAGGGACTAGTGAGACATCTGATATATGGGGCCAGGGTCTGGAGCAGAGACAGAGTTGGAAACTATGGCAGGATTCACAGCTGACTTTTTAAAGATTTTATTCAGGGAAGGTGGGGAGAGGAAGGGAAGGAGGGAGCAGGGGGTGGAGCAGAGGGAGAGGGACAAGCAGACTCCACGTTGAGTGCCAAGCCTGACGTAGGGCTCAATCTCAGGCCCCTGAGATCATGACCTGAGCCGAAACCAAGAGTCGGACGCTTAACTGAGCCACCCAGGTGCCCCCAGAGTGAGGATTCTGATGCAAGTATCTTGGCTCCAGAAATCGGATCCTTAAACACTGAACTGTTCTGCCTTTCATGAATGAATGAATGATTAGTTAAAACAGATTTATATGAGCTATAAAAATGTACTTAGTAATGCATTTCAAAGTAAATAGTTAATAAAAACAAATTTTATAAATAATGAGGTAATAGCTTTCTCTTATTAGGAGAAGATAGTGATTAAGACAGGTATCTGGAAAAAATATATATATATTTTAAATACAGGCTCAGGTTCCTGGAAGATAACGTTATTATAGCAACACATGTAGTCTACTGGTTCATAAATGAATACTGGATTTTTAAAGACTAGTAAATCTCTCTGATATGTGTTCCAAACAGCATATCAGACATCTTTATCATCATCCTCATAAGATATACCTCCTTCTTATGGGAGATATTATAACAATAAACAGATGTTAATTTTCATCATAATTCATGTGTTGGTCTAAAAGCTCGGTTCAATGGCTAAGACGTATATAACAGTTGGAATTTGGAAATGCAGTTGAACTGGAAACCGTCTTAAAACAGGATTCAGTCTTTCAGAGCCACTGCCTCATCCTGAACAAATGTCTTGGCTTTTGCTTTCAAATTTAGTACTTGGTCTGAATGATGAGACTGAATTAGACCATAAACTCATGTACTGCTAGGTTTATACTTTGAAGTAAGGGTATGGGCAAGTTATAAGTATTGGGAAACAGTCCGTCGAGAAGGGAAAAGGCCAGTGGCATGAAGTTGAATTAGTTGAATTCTTTCCAGGCAGAGGCAGAAAGAGTCAAGTGATCCAAAACCAAATTTGCCTAATAATTAAAGTTATTTATGATATTTAAAATATTAATCTGTTTCCATCCATGTTCAAGTGTTGTCTCTTTCATTTATACTATTAAAATTTCTAGATATAAAATTTTCATGATTTTCCTTCCATATCAAGAATGACGGGCTATCTCCATTCGCAGAGCATCGTTAGAATGCTCAGCTGTGAAATCAAACCCCTTTGCCAAGTACAGGTGATGGATTTGTGGAAGAACCAGGGAACCAGTTAGAGTGTTGACTTTGAAGGTGGTTGTTGTTCATAATGGTTAAGTGGCCTTAAGTGTGAACATAGACTTGATACAATATGAGTTCAAAGGCAGTACTGACTGCATGTCCAGTAGGCTTTCTGACCTCAAAGTGCTTGTTAGGGGACCAGTAGATGCTGACGATGGAAGTAAAGATAGGGGGTTCAGTGAGATAAACAGAGTTGACATAAAAGTTTAGATGACTGTTCAACTTTTTCATTTTCTTTCCTTTTTCTGTCATTTGCCCACAGTAGGCCCTTTGTATTTTTAGCCCGTCTATGTTTGCCTCTGTTATGGCATTATCTCATTATTGATAGAATTTTGCCTTACCTTTTAGGTTTGAAATAGTAGTATTGTTGGGTGAATAGGATTTAAATTTAATTTAAATTGACAACAGACAGAGCTATATGCATGGGTGACTTTACTATAGCTTTTATTCCAAATGGCACTGTTGATATAACATTTTCTTATTTTCTTTCCCTTTGATATTTCATTTGAAAACTCTCTCAGTCTTCCATCCAATTACATATTTAAAAACTTGCATTGCATATAAAAGTGCTGGAAGCTGGGTATGGCAGCTGTAAGGAGGTCTAAATCTTGTGGTGGTGTTATTTGTAACATACAAATAGAGCATTAATTATTACAATTCCAAGTAGTAAAAACTGAGATAAGATCATTTAATAGAAAATTTTATTGTAACCTTTTAAATTACTGTATCTGAGAGGTGCTAATACATATGAACATATGTGCATGTGTATTCACATAGAATATATCTATGTATACATGTATATAAATACACATACACACACAGCTATATATGTGTATATATAAAAAACAAGAATAAAAGCTCTTGGGCCTTTTTGAGGATTAGCAGATGAAAATTTATTTATAATCGAAATGACCTTGGGTTAATCAAGAGTTTCTGAATGTCAGGGTAGGCATATTTTTGAGACCAAGGTATTCACACACCTTTGGAGACCGTTATAAACACAGCCCATTAGTTTTTGAAATGTTTCTATTTGGAGGTAGGCAGGTACAGAAAACTTGATTGCCATTTTTGTGTTCACTGACTGAAGCAGATATGAAACCAGGCATATGATTTAGTAAACAAAAAGGAATGGTAATAGGGATGATTATAATTCACTAGTAATGCATAGAGTTTATTTTTGACTAGAATTTCACTCCTTTGTGCTAAGACTTTGCCTTTTTACTTTTATTGTCATGACAGATTATTCATAAGCCTGTCTTTGCATCCTTGCCGGGAAGGTGCCCTCACAGCCTTCCTGTGATAC
Source organism: Leptonychotes weddellii (assembly GCF_054177405.1). Taxonomy (NCBI): domain Eukaryota; kingdom Metazoa; phylum Chordata; class Mammalia; order Carnivora; family Phocidae; genus Leptonychotes; species Leptonychotes weddellii. The sequence goes on from NC_138371.1 coordinate 111,635,240, forward strand.
CTGCTGACATCACTATATACTTCCTGTAACCAGGAAGGATAGGACTTGTATGGAAGAAGAATTCTGAGGTGTATTCATTTTTCCTCAAGAAACTTTTAAAACTGAACTACCTTTTAGCTACATTAAAGGATTTTAAAAGCATAGATGTAATACTTTGGTTCTCTTGACACAAATATTTTCATTTTTCTGGTTCTTTTCCAGTCTCTGTTCATGTATGAATTTGTTTTACATATTTGGAATCATGTCTATTTTCCCATTTAACATAAAGACAGTTCCATGGTTACAAAGTCTTCATTATTATACTTTCAATTGCTACACAATAGGTCATTCTTCTTCTTCTTCTTCTTCTTCCTTCTTCCTTCTTCCTTCTTCCTTCTTCTTCCTTCTTCTTCCTTCTTCTTCCTTCTTCTTCCTTCTTCTTCCTTCTTCTTCCTTCTTCTTCCTTCTTTCTTCTTTTTTTAAGTAGTCTCCATGCCCAGCACCCAGCATGGACCCTAACACAGGGCTTGAATTCGCAACCCTGAGATCAAGACCTGAGCTGAGATCAAGAGTCAGATGCTCAATGGACTGAGCCACCCAGGAGCTCCTACCTATTTTCTTATAAAACCTTTTAAAGTATTTGCTATGTTCTTTTCTAACTAGTTCATATTAGCATGCCATAATTATTTGAAAGTTTTATACAACTATTAATATTATTAGTTTTCTTCACACATGGTTTTTGTTTTTACATAATCCCTCATGAATATATGCTTATTTGTGTATATATATATATATATATATATATAAGATATATATATAGCCATTTCTTAAAAGTCAGTGAAAATTACTGCATAATTCATAATCAACAGCAGGAAAGCCCAAATTGTATTGAGTATACTGAGTAGCTGTTAATTCAGCCTTTCAGCTGTTTTTTTCTCTATGTCATGTCATATTACTATTATGGCATTTCATATTTATACATGAAAGTTAAAATAAATGTTATATAAAATAAAGAAATGAGACTTTGGTAGTTCCAAAGATTTATATTGAAAACCATTCTCCTGAAATAATGAACTTATATGAACTTAAAGGCTGGTATGGAATCTACATTAGTGTAGTAATAGTACAAATATTTAGGCACTTATTCTCAATGTTTTTTGTTTGCAACAGTTACCAAGAAATCGAATAAAACACAGAATATACTAAAGTTTGTTGGGAGGGTGGTATTCAAGCATATTATAATATATCTGACTTAGGGCTTGTAATAACATGAAATGAATAGTGTTTTACTTCAAAGCTAACATTCATAGCCTTAAACATATTAATCTCTTTCTTTCTCTGTGTATATGTATGCATATTTATTTAACCATAGGTGTATCTTATTTCTGAATCTTAGTTCCTCCTATGTTTATAAATTTTCAAAGTCTATTATTACTCTCATTGTCTGAGTACCTAAAGGTTATATTTCTAGTATTTAGACCCCAAACTCTTTATTACCATGGTGTTTTAGTTTTTTAAGGGCACTTAAATTTTTTTCTTTTACATGAGATAAATTGGATATTATATACACCCTCTTGTTTAGCTGACGTATTTTATTTTCCGTCTGCTACCTGTGGTATGTATAGTGAAAGCTGTTTCTATGCCTCTCTGTTATCCCTGACTGCTTCTGGGCTTTTCCCTTCTGGTCCCCTTTGCAAATCTGCAAATTTCAGGTCAGCTCCTGGTATCACTGAAGACCTTGGAGTCTTCAGCACTATTCCATGCGTAGGTGATAAAGAGGTTAAGTGGATTCAGCCAACATCTCTCATTTCTAATAACTCCTGAGGAGAAGAAAAAAGAGAGTAGAAGAGTAAAATGTCAGGTTTCCAAAAATACCTGCATTTAAATAAATAAATAAATAAAATCTTAAAAAAAAAAAAATACCTGCATTTAAAAATTGAGTTTTTTTTTTTTTTAAATTGGGATGATCATATTGTATTTTTATTTATTTCTCCTCTTTGATAATGTTTCTTTAGGAACTCCCCAGAGTCCTTCTTCTTCATCAGCTGTCTAAGCAGGAAGGTGCATGGACCATACTTCCATTGTTACCACAGTATGTTTAATTTGAAATGTGTAAATTTTGACATTTCTACCTGAATACTCCTATGCTCCCTGCTTTTCTTAGTAAGAGTCAATAAGTAAAGTAAATTTGAACTCTGTTTTTTATGACTACTACATTACCCAACTTTCTTGATTCTTTTAATTATGAATGGCTTCTGTTTTTAAATATGTTGCTTTCTTAAATGCTAAAATGTTGATAGATTTGATACTTACATTTGGAAATTATTTACCTTCTGGACCGATGTTGTTATGGAGAGAATTAACTTTAAGAACTCTAGCTGTTTTATAAACCATTAGTATCTGGCTTTCCCATAAACTGAAACTATACATCGAAGAAAAATGTAGGGGAAAAATCTAGATTTCTTGCCATTTTATGTGTCTTTCATTCATTTCTTTCTTATTAGTTTTAAACCTTATTATAAACTCATTTTATAGAAGTGATTACTATAACCTATTTGTCTTTGTCAGCTTTTCTGTAACATATAGCAGAAATTCATCATGGATTTTCTTCTGTGAAGAGGAGACAAGAATACAAATTCCAGAACTCTTAGAAACACTCAGAAGATATGACCCATCAAAGGTGAATACAATTTTAATATCGGTATTTATCTACTAGAGGATCTTAAAAGAAGATTTAATTTTGATTAAGAAGTTTTCTAAACTAGGGCGCCTGGGTGGCTCAGACGGTTAAGCGTCTGCCTTCGGCTCAGGTCATGATCCCAGGGTCCTGGGATCGAGTCCCGCATCGGGCTCCCTGCTGGGCGGGGAGCCTGCTTCTCTCCCTCTGCCTCTGCCTCTCTCTCTCTCTCTCTCTCTCTGACTTTCATGAATAAATAAATTAAAAAAAAAAATTAAAACAAAACAAAAAAAAGTTTTCTAAACTAATAAAAACACTTAATTTAAAATTAAAAAGAATGAAATAATAGTTGAATATCTAGAAGCAATGCTAAAATAATTCTTTTTGAGGTTTTTATAGCTTTTGGAGGGATAGAACTTATAATGAACCATTTTTAAATGACAAAATCTATTTATATGTGTGAGCAGTTTCAGAGAGTTAAAAAGCTATAACCCAGAGTTAAGAAATAAGTTTAAATTGCTTATTTCTCTTTGTCAACAATGACCACATATTATTTTAGATGAGAAGTATTTCTTGGTTGCCAACTCTGTATCAAGCACTATGATAGCAGGCGCTAGGACAGACAGACAAGGATCTTGATGACGTGGTTGATACAGAGTGGCAGGAGAAAACAGACCATTAAGGAAACAATGAAAAGTGAAAGGTCTTATAGTAAGGGAAACATAGGGTGCTATCAGAAGCACTTGGCAGGGCATCATCAAACTTAATCTCTGAGGGTCAGAACAGGAGGTGACCTTTAATCTGAGTCCTATAGGATGAGTAAGAGTTAATAGGAGAGAAAGAGAGTATTTTAAGCAGAGGGAACAAAATCTGAGAAGGTCTGGAAGTAAGAAGGGATGCTTCTTGTGTTAGAAATCTAATGCTAAAAAAAAGTCCAGTGTTACTTTCTGTATCCTTATCTTTCATATTTTCAGATTTTATTTTGGGCAGATATAATATAGCAGTTGGATCTTGTTTATTTCTAAGTCCCTCGCACTGAGCAGAGTGTTTAACACTTAATACGTGGTCAATGAGTATTTGTGAATGACTGATTAACTCTGTAATGTCTGCTTTCCTGCTGGGCTATGTCGTGTCTCAGGAGGATGCCTTGGAGATATGTCAAGAGTAATCAGGCTGTTCATTTCTCTTGGAGAAGCCTGGGTTATACCCAGATCACCACGTGGAATCCTTTAAACTTAGAATAAGTAGAATTGGGCCCTTTCAGGTACCACTGGACACCTGGCCCACCCCTATTCTGGTCCCACTCCAGAACTAAATCATGTTTAATGAGAATGTTGGGAAGGACAGTTGGTTCTGGGTGCCTGCTTGGTTTATTGATGTGGACGAATAATGTTGGGCAACAGTGATCATCCTCAAACACTGGAAAGTTTGTTAGCTTAACAAATCCACTGGTTTCGATGTTCTTTAAAAACCGCAGGAGTCCATTATGATTTCTCTTTATGCTTTTGCTTTCTGGAAAGATACAGATATAATTGAATGAGAAGGTTTTTAGGTTAAAAAGAAAAATCCTTCAAAGGAGAGAAGAATTATAAATGTGTCTTATCCTGTCTTTTCAGATGATGCTAACCAGCATCTCTATACTTTGGCCATGTTTTGTGTAAAACATTTGGTAGGCTGTTATGTTTCCTTTTGACTTGAGAAAAACTCCCAAATCCTTTTGAGAATGTAGGAGTTTTAATCTCCTCCTAGTGTTCATTTCACCTGGAGATTATTTTTCCATTATCCATAGCTCTAATTCTTTGCAGAAGATGGTGACTCACTGTGCTTTTTAATGAAAATTGGAATGATAAATTTAAAAGTTCAAAACAAGTTCATGAAAAGCAAGTACAGAACAGAGATAAAATGAGATGTTTTCCCCCTCTTTTCTGAACTCAACCTTTAAAAAAAAATCTAGGATGCTTTATTTCTTTTGAAACTAGCATTAGGAAATAAAGATTACATAATGTTCAAGTTAGCTCAAACCAGTGTGCTTTTTTCCCCTACCATTTGAAATTTTAGAAAAAAAGCAAAACTGGCTCTGATAATGATACAAATAAACTATATTAAAATAATAATTATGTAGCGTGTTAGAGCATCAGTCCTTTTTTTTTTGGATTCTGAGATGTTTTTCCCCTTCAATATCTTTCTGTCATTCTTATGCAAATTTACAGTTATACAATATTTTAAATGGAGAATTTAAATCTTTATTAAAGTAATTAATCTTTGTTAAATTGCCTTTCTAGGTGATTTCTATAAGTTTCCATATCTTGCTGGAGTCTTTCTTTTTTTCCTACTGTATGCTTTTAATATGAGTGTGCATTTGCTGAAATGTCTTGATTTTTTTTTTTAATAGAAGTGAAGCACGGGTTCTGGTAAAGAGTAATTCTAAGATACTAATAGAACATTGTCTGAATTGTTATTTTACAGTTTATCTTGATTATAATTGTCTTTACTGTAAAACTATTAAGAAAATTGTTAAGCAGGATGGGGGAGTGCCTCTTTCCACAGATTCTGTATAAATTCTCCCTTAGTTTATATGGTAACCCCTCCCCCCAGTATTGGGAAACAATCTTATAGACTTGGTCATAGCCGGACACTGCCATTAGGAGTTAAAACATAGAAACATGGGGCGCCTGGGTGGCTCAGTTGGTTAAGCGACTGCCTTCGGCTCAGGTCATGATCTTGGAGTCCCGGGATCGAGTCCCACATAGGGCTCCCTGCTCAGTGGGGGGTCTGCTTCCCCCTCTGCCCTCTTCCCTCTTCCCTCTCGTGCTCTCTGTCTCTCATTCTCTCTCTCTCAAATAAATAAATAAAATCTTTAAAAAAAAAAAAACCAAAAAACATAGAAACATGCTCTGCATAAAGTTATGTTTGCAGCAGGAAATTGTAACAATGAAGGATTAGTGAGAAAGGTACTGAAAATCTCCTGAATTACTTTATTTTCTTTAAACAAACTGTATTGACATGGTATGTTAAATGTGATGATTTTTGTATTGGGTAATGTTTAGCAGTTTGAGAAAGTCCTATGTCATTGATTTTTTTAAAAAGATCTTGAATTTCTATCTTAAGCCAAAGCCATTTACCTTATAATTATCCCTCTTGCCCAGTGATGATTTAAAATATCCATAAAATGTCAAGAAAATCGTGATGTAGCTGTATAAGCCAAGCACACAGTTATGTTAATGGGTTGCACATGTGTTGACCAAAACCAGGGGTCTGGGAGGTATTTGGGACACAACCACAAGCAGAAGAGATAATCTGGTGTCCCTCCTGTTTTTGTTTTCTGATAAGGAGCAGGGAGTGAGGTGGGGTTGGTTGGATAACAGAGAAAATATGCAAAACGTTTAGCATTTAGGGTGTTTGATTTAAATTAGTTTCTCTAACAGGGTGGTTGCCGTTTGAAGCTCTCCTGGGCTTGCTCCATTCATTTAACAAAAACTAGTGAGCACTTATTACATGTTAGGTCTTCTGGTGGGGATATAGCAGTGAGCAAAATGGACGGTTTCCCTGCCAAGGAGGGGGGTATTCTTGTGGCAGGGGAGATAGGCAAGGAGCAAAAATGCAAACAATGTGTCCGATGGTAGTAAGAGCTACGGAGAACAAGAAAGCAGAATGAGAGTGATAAGGGACAGATTGGGGGTGGGCTTACTATTCTATATAGGGTATCAGGTCACTTTTGAGCAGAGTATGAAGGAACCAAGGGAATGAGCCATATGCTCCCTGCTCCTGTACCAAACTGCCTACTGCATCCCCCCACATGTCTAATCGGAACCTCAAATTCAACATACGCCAAACTGAGTTTTTAATGCCTCTCCCATCTTCAGTCTTCCTTATCTCAGAAATGGCATCATGGTCTATCCATTGGCTCATATAAAAAAACCTAGGACTCGTGACTGATTCCTCCCTTTCCCTTAACTCTATGTTGGCATATCCCATTGAGACTACCTCCAAAATACATCTTCTTCCATCCTCTCTCCCTATTTAATACTGCCACTCTGGTCCAGGCTACCATCATCTCTTGCCTTGACAATTATTAGAGTCTCCTTGCTGGTCTCTTGGTTTCTACTCTTGCCATCCTAATAATCTAGCCTCTTGGTAATTCAGATCATACCACTCACCTGTTCAAAAACTGCCCCCACAGCTAAGATAGCTTCACTAGATTCAGCATTTTAGGTTGGCAGGGATTTTCTTCTATCACTGTAAAGATGTTGTTCCATTGTCTTTTACATTCTGTTGTTTCCATTGAAAATTCAACTGTATGTCTTGTTTTAGTTCCTTTAAGAGAAATGTGTACACACCCATCTCCCCTCAAGCTACTTTTAAGATTTTCTCAAACTTTGGTCTTTTCAACCAACATATGACTCTGTGGGGTTTCCTCAGTACTTTATTGGTGTTTATAGAGCTTCTTGAATCTATGGTTTGATGACTTTTGTTAGTTTTAGAAGAATCTAAGCCTCTATTTCTTCAAATGTTGATTCAATTCCATTCTCTTTCCCCTTCTATTCTGGCCTTTCAGTTTTATGTGTTTTAGACCTCACTATTTCTCATATTGCTTTTATTCTCTTTTTCTGTATTTTCTTCCTTTGTTTTCTTTTTTGTGCATCAAACTGGATGTTTTTTACTGACTTACTACCTTCCAGGTCACTAATCCATCCTTCTCTTGTGTCTAATATCCTCTTGGATTCCGAACTTTGGTTATTGCATTGGTCAGTTTTAGAATTTCCACCTGACTTTTGTTTATTATTCTAGCTCTTTGGTAAAATTCTTCATCTTTTCATCTATTTCCTTAAAGATATGAATAATACTTATTTCTTTTTTTATAACTGCAGCATTTGACTTATCTGTGCATCTCTTTCTATTTCTCATTTTTCTCTTTTTGTTCTGGTGCTATTTCTTGGCATGCCTGGTAATTTTTCACTAAATGCCAGATATTTTATGTGAAAAATCAAAGAGGCTGTGGATGATATCCCTACATACAGGAGCATTTAATATTCTTCCGGGTTGTAGACGTTGTTTGGGTAGGTCTATTTACAGACCCCTTTCTCCCAGCAGACCCTGTACCTGGACCTTGGGCTCCCCAACACCACTGCTGAAGCCTTCGGTCAGCACTTAGCCTCTCTACTGCTGCTTTCCACTTGGTTCTTGGTTCTTTTCTTGTTTTCTTTTTCTTTCCTTCTTTCTTTTTCTTTTTTTTTCTTCAGTGTAGGAGTTGAAGGGAAATCATATGCAGAATTTGGAGCTCATTTTTCTGGATCCTCTTAAATCTCTACCTTCTGGGCAGCCTCAAACTCCAACCCCTCTCTCGGTCCAGGAAGGCTGCAGAGTCCCATCTTCTCCAGCATTCATACTTGTTCTCAGCAGGAGAGCAGGTCTGATCCAGGCTATTCTGTTGTGGCCGGAAGTGGAGGTCTTCCACTGCACTTGGGGTAAAGTCTGCGTTGCTTTCCACTGGGTTGTCTCCTGCCTGTCTCTTTCATACCCTCTCCCCATACCTGGCATATTCTAGCACACTGGACTTCCTTTTTTATCAAATGTATCAAGGCTTGTTCTCACCTTGGGACTTTGTAGTAACAGCCTTGATGGCTCTTCCCCAGATTTGTGCATAGCTGGCCTCTTGGTATTATTTACTCTCAGTTCAGTTATTAGCTCATGAGAGCTTTCTCTCTCTTTCCAGGGGAAGTCCCCAGGTGCTCTGTTTTATTTTCATCCTAGCACATTGCAGTCACCATCTGACCCTACTGTATTTACTTATTTTCTCTTTTCCCACTATTGTGTAAGCTGCGTTCCCACTTGGTGTGGAATAAATGTCAAATGTTAATTGGTAACAATAATAAATGTTAATCGAGTGAGTGAATAAATGAATAAAATAGGCACTAATTCTGGAAAGAATTTTTCAGATTCTTCTTTGCAAACCTCAGTAGGGCATAAAGGAACACAGTTTTCTTTGCCTTATTAGTATTTTGATATGGAATTTTCTGTAAAATACCACTTTTATGTGTTTATGGCATAATGATGACTAACATTTTGTTCATCCTGTTGATATACTAAATTATTCTCTTTGTAAAGATTATGCCATGTTCATTATCATAGAACATTAATTATGTTTTTATTAAAATTCTTTAGAAACTAATAATCTATGCTAATTCTCTATCACCCAGAATATTTAATTAATTAGAATTAATGATATGACTTTGTTTTTGGTCTTATATGGCTTTTTAAGAAAGTGTCATTTATTTTTAGTTTTTATTTTTTTGGATGTACATTTGAAATACGTTTTACTTTTATTTTTTTTATTTAAATTCAGTTAATTAACATATAGTGTATTATTAGTTTCAGAGGTAGTGTTCAGTGATTCATCAGTTGTATATAATACCCAGTGCTCATTACATCATGTGCCCTCCTTAATGCCCATCACTCAGTTACTCCATCCCCTACCCCCTTCCCCTCCAGTAACCCCTCAGTTTGTTTCCTAGAGTTAAGAGTCTCTTATGGTTTGTCTCCCTCTCTGATTTTGTCCTATTTTATTTTTCTCTTCCTTCCCCTTTGATCCTCTGTTTTGTTTCTTAAATTCCACATATGAATGAGATCATATGATAATTGTCTTTCTCTGATTGACTTATTTCACTTAGCATAAATACCCTCTAGTTCCATCCAGGTTGTTGCAAATGGTAAAGAATTTCATTCTTTTTTTGATGGCTGTGTAATGTTCCATTGTATATATATACCACATCTTCTTTATAAGAAAATGACATTTTATATCTTTATTTAACAGGAATGGTTTTTAGGAAAAGCATTACATGATGAAGAATCTACAATAATTCACCATTATGCCTTTTCTGAAAATCCTACAATTTTTAAATATCCAGACTTTGCTGCTGGCTGGGCCCTTAGTATTCCACTTGTAAACAAGTAAGAATTTATTAGACTTTGTGCATGTGTGTATGTGTGTGTGTGCACGCGCGGATCAACTTTTATTTTACTGAGTACTATGATTTATAGATCTCAGGTGAGTTTTGCAGCGGGAGGCAGCGTGTGGTGGAGTGGGAAGGCCTGGAACAGGAGCCGGTACCTGAGGGTCTTGCTTCTCCTCTGTCATGTACTGGTCCCCAGACTGATTACTCATCTGTTTTCTATTTTCTCCTCCTCACCTGCAAAATAAGGTGAGCCCAAGGGAGGGCGCATAAGTGCTCTGAGAACTCTATATCCACAAGTGTTATTACTATTATTAATAGATCTAGTTAACTATAGGTATGACTTTGATCGTCAGTAAGAAAACGAATCTGTAACATGCCCAGGGGTGGGAGTTGATGACAGATTATGTTCATGGGTATACACGTTTAAACAGGGGCCAGGCAGGAGGAACAGTTACCAGAGGCTCTGTAGACAGTCGTACCTAGCTATTTGCGCGTATAATTGCCGTAATGCTTTTCTCAATGTGAAAAGTAAAGATAATTAAGTCGCAATTGAGGAGAAATAGGATTGTTGACAGGCTCTTAATCTGAATGCCTCAGATTAATTATGATGTGTTTTTGTTCTTTAGGGAATAGAAAGTTGACAAAGCAGTTGTGGCCTTTCTATCTTCAAAGACGGAAGGGTGTCTATTATTTCTTACATCAGGTTTGCTGTTTCTAGGGTTTTGAGTCTCGGAGAGCTTTTTAGTCCATTGCAGTCATACCAGGTTAGTAGTAGCTTGTCATTTGTGGCTGGCCAACTCTTACTAACCACTCCACTGACGTTTGAAAGTTTTTACAGTGTGAGACCCTCCTTCCCAATGTAGAATCCAGAAAAGGACACCACCACCACCTCCATGTTATATAGCCTTCCTTCCTACTAGACAGCAGCTACGTGAGCTAGGCTCCGTTAGGTTGATGCGCTGTGGAAAGTCTGTTTTGGGAACTGAGTTATATGGAGAAGGAGACAATGAGACAATGCATAGTGGTCCTTTTGGCTTGAGAGGTCATGATAGAGGAGGGGTCAGGTGGAGGCTAGCAGCTGAGACAGTAGCTTCTTGATGTTGCAGCTTCCTGATGGTGGCAGAGGCCACAGCTCCTCGGCTACCCATTTCGGTAGTATCAATCTGGAGGTTGTTCTTGGAATCTCAGCCTAGAGTCTCTTTATTCAGACTTTCCAGTAATTCTGTGAGCCATCTGTATGCACTAATAAGTGTACTTTGTGCTTAAACTGGCCAGAGTGGATTCTCTTATCTCCAACTAAAATGTGTGACCCATTGACCCGTCCTGAGAATACCGGGCAAGGATGCCCTGCCCCCAGCCTGTGCCAGACATGCCTAGGAGGGCCCACACATTTTCCCTGCTCCGTTCTTGGACAGGTTGGGCAGGCGGGGAGGGGGAGCGAGAAGAGAGAGTTGTCATTCCCTTCTCAAACTGCACTGCCTGGCTCTGTTCTCTGCAGAAGTGAGGGGAAGATAATTCTGTTTCAGCAGTCCTGGGTCATCTTTATTTTCAAATGAATTAAGCTTGGGTTTGCTGTAGCTTGAAGACCAGGAGCCTCCGCGACATCTTTTCCCACTGTATCCAGCAGCCTGGTGTTCGGGCCTGTCTGGCTACCTGTGTTTAGTCTGGACTCTCCAGAGCCATGAGCGGCACATCCCAGCCCCAGAGCTGTTCTTGTGCCTTCCAGATTCTTCGTCCTGGTGATGGCCTTCCTCCCCTCTGTCCTCACTCTCTGTCCTTAGCTTCATAGCCTGGCATTACATGGCCTGACTCCTCCACATGAGTTCCGGTGGCTGTGGCTTCTCTGACTTGGGGGTTAGAAGCTCTTCCTAAGTCTGTTTGTCTTCCGTTTCCTGGAGAGCCAAGTCCCTTGAGAGAGGGACAAGCACAGCTATAACTTGTGCTATGCAGTACTCTGAGCACAGGTGCTACCTTCTTCCCCCCCCAAGGCTAAAGAGAAACCCATGGACCTGCAAAGATCTTGTACAGCAAGCCTGGAATATAACCATCTCTCTGAAGCCAGTACAATGCCCTTCTCCATCCTTCCCTCCCGATCCAGGAGGCCACTCATCCAGGAGACAAATCCTGTAGTTTAGAGAGTTTCACTTCTTTCCATCCCCCATCTGGCAAGGACCTTGGGGGCCCCTTGATGCTGGATTCAATTCACCTTTTACTGAGTTAGGTGTAATAAGGAACTTAATTATTGCTTTCCTTTTATTTATTTATTTTTATTTATTTTTATTATGTTAGTCACCATACATTACATCATTAGTTTTTTTCTTTTTTTAATTTATTTTTTTTAAATTTTTTATTGTTATGTTAATCAGCATACATTACATCATTAGTTTTTGATGTAGTGTTCCATGATTCGTTGTTTGCGTATAACACCCAGTGCTCCATGCAGTATGTACCCTCTTTAATACCCATCACCAGGCTAACCC
>NC_138371.1:111647828-111667166 GCF_054177405.1 Leptonychotes weddellii
CAGGGTGCACGTACCCCTTCGGATCCCTACATTTGTATCTTTGGGGTAAATACCCAGTAGTGCAATTGCTGGGTATGTATGGTGGCTCTATTTTCAACTTTTTGAGGAACCTCCATACTGTTTTCCAGAGTGGCTGCACCAGCTTTATTGCTTTCCTTTTGACTAACTTTTAAACCGGGTGGATAGAAGTAATCCATGTTGAACACATCTTTGGCTCCTCGGACCTTCTTAAAGGACGATTTAGCCCAACTCATTGCTTGGCATGCAGGCAGCTCTGTTCTACAAAACCTGTTCTATAAAACCTCTTGGGTCTGTAAATTCTGCCCTCTGGCTTCACTGCTTATAAGCTGGAGAGGCAGTCCGAGTCCTGGCAGGTTCTCTTGGCTCTGGCTCATGCTCATCTTCTGACTACCACATGCTCACCATGCGGCTAACTCCCAGGGGCTTTGTGAACTGGGGCTGCAGGCTCTGCACTAGCCAAGACACACGTCTTCTCAAGGGGAGACTGTGTTACGGACAGCTTGGCGCCCTGTAGAGGTAGTTGTACCCACACATATCTGTCATCTTTACGAAGTCATTGAAAACATCTGTTGACAAGTGCTGCTTCTTACTCCCTTTCTTGTCAAGCTGAGGAATATTTTCTGCCGAGATGTGGGAGAGGCCGGAGGGCCTCATGTCACTGCGGTAGGGTATGGAAGGGACCGCATAAGGGAATTGGGGCCAAAAGACTAATCTTCCATACAAGTTCCAAAAATTTCCAGCAGTTGCCCTATAACTCGGGCATGATCGAGGAATAAGGCGCCAGTTAACCTTCTGCATTCAGTGTCATCTGCTTCCATAACACTGAACGATTGCCAACACACTGCACAATGTTTGTAGTTAATTAATATCCATGGTCTTCTCTGGCTCTCCTCCCTTTCCCTTCCAGCAAAAACAAAACAGAATGAAAATGTAGGCTCCCCCAGAGTACCAAATTCAAAATTCCAGTTACCTGATACCATACTTCCTTTTTCTTGTGATGCAGACAAGTAATCCAACAAACAAAATAATGTAACCCATCTAGCATAGCAACTATGGTATGGCCAAGATCTATTTAAAAATGGTTTTCTCATAGGAGATTCTATACATTCTTCAAGAAACTGGTATTATACTTAGAACTAAAGGAGGCATAAGGTATCAATTAGCCCCACTGGCTGCAAAATTGGATCTTCCCAGTTGGTTTTTCCCAGTTCCAAAGCTAATGTGCTATTTCTTCCTGTTATAGTTATAACTAATATGGTTGTAATTAACTATATTAGTTAGCATGCTGGATTAAGGAAATATTATTACTGTAATTGGAAGGTGAAGTCTGTGTTGGTTGATGCATCCTACTGTTATTGAGGATGCTGGTTCTCTCTCTCATGCTTAGTGCACAGCCTCCTGAGACCACATACAGCAGCAGTTCATCCTAAATCTGGGTTCTTCTTGTGATTCAAGGCAAAAAAGGCTACATGTTTCCGTTTGTTTATGTTCTGTTGTTTATGTTCAGCAGTGGAGAACCTCTCTAACCACTGAAATGTAAGTGCTTATCTTCAATCTCTAGTTGGATCTTGTCTGATTGAAGTTGGTTGGGTCAACTTCAGGCATGTACCAGCTCCTGGACCATTAACAGTTGCTGGGAATTTCAGTGCTTTGGTTGGGATCAAATGAATTCTGGCCCTGGAGCCCAGTTATTGGGCTCAGTAACTAGAAGTCTCTTAGGAAGAAGGAAGGGGAAGTTCTGTATTGTGTAGGCAGTCTACCACACAAACTACAGGAGTGGGGATTCCCTCTGCCTCCTTTCCTTGATTTTATGGCCCACTCAGTAGGTAGGTCAACTGTTTATAGTTACTTACGTATTTCTCCTGCTCAGGTCATCAGAAAAACTGGTTACTTAAAAACATTTCACGACACACACTTTTTTAGACTATGTCCCACCAAAAACATTATTTGCCCTAGCAATCCTACATTAGTGAGTTTTGATTTAACACTGCCTAACATTTCCCGGTGATCCATCTGGGTGATCTTCTAACAATAGTGTCAATAAAAGAATATACTTGCATTTTTGGAGAAATTTCCAATAAGATGATCTCTTCAAATAGGTTGATGTTATTGTTTTTTTCTGTTGTTTTTCCACCAGTAAAACTTACCTAGATTATTTTCAATATTTTGCTCCTTTGACTAGCTCACAAATGGGACTATAAAAAGTCAGCTAGGAACTTCTAATATGGAGTTGAAGGGGCCCCCTGTCTGTTGCAAGTTTCCAGTCTTGCTGGTTATGTCTTTAGAGCTGTGTTATTGGGACATGACTTAGTTAGCTTTCTAAAAATAGGAAAGCTGAATATCAAACGTCGTATGTGCCAGGAACTGAATATTTAATGAGGAGATATTTTATCTAAGTAATTGGAATTTCTGACCTTAACTGTGTGTGTGTGTGTGTTTTGGAATTGTTGGTTACTGAAATTCGCATTTGGAAAACCCTTGTGCTGTCTTGTTGTATAGAAAAGTGAAACCTAGTTCCCACTTTTAGGACTTGCCTTTTAAATCAGGTGAACGCCCTGTACACTTTTAGAACTAAAAACACATTTGCAAGGTGACTGACTTAGGCTCCGGGTGTCAGTGAGGCTGACTCATCATGACCTTCGTGATGCTGAGGTGACCATCACTTAAGGTTATGGTTGACTGCATGGGCTGCTAGACATAGCCACTTAAAAATGCCAGTCTACATCTTTGTGTGTCCTCAAATTAGTCGTTGTCCATCTTAAAGAAATTCAGTGCTCTTCAAGTTTTGCCCCTCTGAAGTTTCCCCCAAATACAAATTTTCAAGAATTGAATGAGAAAGAAACTTAAAAAGGCAAAAAAGCAGAGAGCATGTTTAGGGTAACAAGTCAGAGGTATTTTGTTGTCTAGGAAGAAGGGGCCTGTGATGCAAGGCCATATAACAATGGATGTCACATGCCATTGGGTTCCCATCCCAACTCCGTGTCCCTTGCCTCTGGCAGGAAGCCCAGGTATGACTTTCTGTCTTCAGAGTCTGAATGTGGTCTGATCGGATTTTGAAGGCTCTTGGCATGAGTCCAGATTCCAAAGTTACCTTGATATTGTTTATTTATAAAAACTAGCTCTAACTGAGCAGACTTCAAACTGGATGAGAATCCATACCAGGGTGGATTTTTTTCTGTTAATATATACCGGGAGTGTGTCTGAGAACATTGTCTCTGTGTATCCTCACCCACTCCTACTGACAAATCTGAGGGCAGGTATTGAGCAGGAATGTGACCGAGATTACGTGGGCTGTTTGGATCTACCCGCCACCAAGCTGCATTAATATCTACTCCAAGACAGATGCTTTAATACTAAACATAAATTATAACCTGTGTCCTTTCTTTCCTCTAATTAAAAGTAAATTTTTAAGGAAGTCTTGGGGTGCTTGGGTGGCACAGTTAAGCACCTGACTCTTGGTTTCGGCTCAGGTCATGATCTCAGCGTACTGGGATCGAGCCCCACTTCAGGCTCCGTGCTCAGCATGGAGTCTGCTTGAGATTCTCTCTCTCTCTCTCTCTCTGCCCCTCCCGCTTGTGCTGTCTCTCCCTAAAATAAATAAAATTAAAAAAAAAAAAAAAGAAATCTTTGTGGTTCAACTAGGTTGAAAATTCAGTAAAGAGTTTTGAAACTTATTTCTACTTTTCCTTTTAAAAGGAAAAGGAGTGTTAGCAGTTAAAATTTTGCAGTTAAAATATGTGTTAGGGGGTTTGTAATTGAAACCGATGGTCTGGTCTCTAGCCTATGACAGATCTAGAACCATATGGTATTTCAGCGGTCTGCATAAGCATGTAATTCTACCTCACACAGCTTGGAATCAAAGAATATCTTGCCCTCATTCATTCAGGCTGCTCACTGCGTGTTCCTTTTGGCCAGGCACAGTGGGCAGAGCTGGCGATACAAAGAAGCTATAGCACAGAGAGGAACGTATACACAACAGGATGTGTGTGATAAAGTTAATGGAGCTTGCTTCCTATTCTGGGAGCAAAGGAAGTTTCCATTTATGCCGGTGGGCAAGTCTGGCAAAGTTCCACAGAAAAGGTGTCCTTGAGTTTGATCTTGACGACAAGTTTGCCATGTGAAGGTTGGGTGTGGGTGTGCCAGGCAGAGGTACAGCAAGAGAGAACAGTGGGCAGGTGTATGCTGTGGGTGTAGCGGGTAAGTACGGAGACGCTAGGGGACAGTGGACGGGAATGATGGGCTCTCATCTGCACTAGAAGGAGCCACTGAAGATTTCTTTTAAGAAAAGGACTTGAAATGAAATGTTTTTTTTCTTTCCACAAACCATATGCGCTCTTCCCCTAAACACTCCACAAGCTATAGTTCATTTGGGTTATTAAAAGCACAAGACTGAAAAGTAGCAACTTTTGTTTCTCTATCATGCAAGCTTTTTTTTTTTTTTTTCCTTTTCTGTCTTCTTTCTCTGTCAGGAGTTAATACACTTATCAGGAGTCAATAAACTTTGTGGCTTTGTTTTACATAAGGCATTTAATTTATTGTATTGTATTTTATAGTATTTGCCAGATGTTGAAACAATGAATGCTACATTTGCAAAAAAAGGCTTGCATTCATTTCCTACTCAACAAAGAATTCCATTTTCACAGTGCTTTGCCTCAAGGAAATATGAAACTCTTAATTTTATCTTAAAATGTGTGCTTTTAATCTGTTTTCAAACATTAGAAAGTCTCACTGTGTTATTCTTGTTTGATGCTTCTTCTGATTTAAAAAAAAAAAAATCTCAAATTGTATCTATTTTCTAGGCTTACCAAGAGGTTAAAGAGTGAATCCCTGAAATCCGACTTTACGATAGATTTAAAACATGAGGTACGTCATGGTTTATTTGTCAAAAGTCTTAGTAATCAAGAATTCATGTGTTTTGATATAAGAGGTGGCTTTTTTTATTCCCTGACAGCACACCCCTACCCCCCAATGCACCTATGCGTGTCTCCCCACCAAGGTAATTCTTCTCCAGAAAATTAGGTCTTTCCCTGTACGCTCATTTTAATCATGTAGGTGGAGGAGGAGCAGTGAAAAAGATTGCATCCGTGAATCTTGATTTTTTTTTTTTTAAGCTAGGTGGAGGGGTGCAAAGGTGGATTTCTAAAAACAAGCAAAACTGCCATCAGAGCACCTTTGCTCTTATTTGGTACTTTGGCTGCACAATGCCTTGGTCACATCTTTCTCCTTGGTTCTCTGGGGCAGAGTTGAACCAGTGGGTCCCAAGCAGGCAGCCGTGCGTGGCATGCCATTTGGGACCCCAGCATCCCTGGCATTTGGGGGACACCTGTGACCAGCCATCCTGGAGGCAGGTGTCCCATCATTAACCATTCCAGGAGCATTGTTAAGAAGGTTTCTTCATGGGTTTCATTCACAGGCACATGCACATCTGACTGCCTAGAACAGCCCCACCTTTCGCTCTGTAGGAACCTGTATCTTAGGACGGGGGCGTCAGTCTTGACATGTCACTCAGGCCTGGAGTGCCGGCAGCATGCCAGGGGCAAAAGGGCACTCACAGGGCTTTACCTTCCTGGCTGTTTGCATGTGATGAAATAGCTTACTGGGGGAGAAATATACATGTAAAAAACCTTTCTTCCTTCCCATAGAAAGGAAAGAATGACTAATTGAAAGCGCAGGTCTGCCTAGATATTTTTAATGAAGAGTGAACTTTGGTATAGCTAGCCAGGTTTGGGAATCTATTAAACACTAAATACCTACAAAGAATATTTCTAACGTATGTGAAAGGTATGAGGATCAGTCAAAATATCTGTGTAATCGCCACCTGGCTTAAGAGCTAGAACATGACCAGTCACTTTGAAACTACCTGAATGTGACGTTCCTGCGTCCCCTTCGTTCTCACTAGTAAACACTTTCTGGAATTCTCTCTTCCTTTTCTTCATCTTTTATAGCATATGACTGTACCTCTGAATAAGACATTATGCAGTTTTGCATCCTTTTGGACTCCAGGTGAACAAAAGCGTACCATGAGTATTGTTCTAACTTGGAACTCATCCACGTCGGTATGCGCAGTGGCTCTAATGAGCTTACTTCCTCTTCCGGCAGGAGTCCCTCCTGTGACCAGAGCAGTCAGCC
Source organism: Leptonychotes weddellii (assembly GCF_054177405.1). Lineage (NCBI taxonomy): Eukaryota > Metazoa > Chordata > Mammalia > Carnivora > Phocidae > Leptonychotes > Leptonychotes weddellii. Next base: position 111,653,979 of record NC_138371.1, read on the forward strand.
TACCCGTTCTCCTGGTGGCGGGCTTCTGCACTGCGCTGTGTTCTCTGCTATTACACTCATTACTTTTAGGGGGTTTTTTGGATGTGTGTCTGGACTGTCATTGGCAGGAGTTTCCCTAGGACAGGGGCTTTTAAACTTTTTTTTTTTTTTGCCTCTGACCCATTTTAAAAAATACATTTTTCATTGCGACCCGGTATACTTGTGTGTGTTGTTACTGTGTTGTGTTACTGATTTCTAGCTTAGCATTATTGTGGCCTATATAACAGTAGCTAGAAATATTCTTAGGCTTATTTTGTGGCCTGGTTCATGTTTACTTTTCATGAATGGAGGAAAAGATGTATATGCTAAAATTTGGGGGGGGGTATAATAGTGTCTTATTAGATTAAGGAAGAAATAGATTTAATCTCATAAGTTAACCTTCCTTCCTCCCTTCCTTCTACTTTCGTCTGCTTGATGTATCATTTATTAAGGGAGGAATGGGAAGATCTTCCATAATAATGGTATATTTCACAGTGTCTCCTCTTGTAACTTCCAACTCTTGCTTCTTTACTCTGAGACTATGTTAATTAATTGCATACAAATTTAGAATCTTTACACCTTCTTATGAATTCATCTTTATTTCTTGTCATGCTCTTTGCCCTAACATGTATTTTGTTGCTGTGACTGTTTCTATACCAGCTTTCATTTTGGGTTTGCTTTTTAATTATCTCTCATCTTTTTCTTACAGCCCCTTTGTGTTCTCTTTTAGATGCATTTCTCTTAGGACATATCTTTTTTTCCTCCAAGTTTGCCAGTCTTTGTCTTTAAACCAGGTAGCAAATTTACACTTACATTGAACATGATTACCATTATATTTGAATTGATTGCTAACACTTCATTTACTCCCCCCCCCATTTTCTCTCTGGCTCTTTTAAAAATTTCCTTACTATCTATATAGGATTATTTTTTGTTCTTTTTCCATTTTTTTCCTCCTCTGCTATTTTGGAAGTTCTGTCTGTACCTTACTGGTTATTTTAAATATTTTAACATGCATTCTTAACCCAACAAAGGCTAAGTAATTGATGTCCTAAATTCAAGGGACTTAGAATCATTGGACTCTGATTATCCCCTTCCCAGTTTTTTAAAAAAAGATTTTATTTATTTATTTGAGAGAGAGAGAGAGAGAGAGAGAGAGAAAGCACGAGAGGTGGGAGGATCAGAGGGAGAAGCAGACTCCCCACTGAGTGGGGATCCTGATGCAGGACTTGATCCTGGGACTCCTTCCTGGGACTCTGGGATCATGACCTGAGCTGAAGGCAGACACTCAACTGACTGAGCCACCCTGGAGCCTGTCCCCTTCCCAATTTATATGGTCTTTATTAATTAGTATTTTTGTTCTTTTTTTTAACCCCTCAACTTAAATATTATCTTTATTTTATGCAATTCACATCAGTATTAGCTTAACCATGTATTTGCCACTGTCTTTGCTTGGTATCCCATCTTACTTCTAAGACCTGCAAGGTGGGATCATATGTTTTTGGACATTTTAAAATTTAAATTCAGTAAATTAACATATAGTGCATTATTAGTTTCAGAGGTAGAGTTCAGTTATTCATCAGTTGCATATAACACCCAGTGCTCATTCCATCAAGTGCCTTCCTTAATACCCATCACCCAGTTAGCCCATCCCCCACCCCTCTCCCCTCCAGCAACCTTCAGTTTGTTTCCTAGAGTTAGGAGTCTCTTATGGTTTTTCTCCCTCTCTGATTTAGTCATATTTTATTTTTCCTTCCCTTCCCCTATGTTCATCTGTTTTGTTTCTTAAATTCCACATATGAGTGAAATCATATGATAATTGTCTTTCTCTGATTGACCTATTTCCGCTTAGCGTAATACCCTCTAGTTCCATCCACATCATTGCAAATGGTAAGATTTCATTTTTTTGGTGGCTGCATAATATTCCTGTGTGTGTGTGTGTGTGTGTGTGTGTGTGTGTGTGTGTATACCATATCTTCTTTATCCATTCGTCTGTCGATGGACATCTAGGCTCTTTCCATAGTTTGGCTATTGTGGACATTGCTGCTGTAAACATTTGTGGTGAAGGTGCCCCTTCGGATCACTATGTTTGTATCCTTTGGGTAAATACCCAGTAGTGCAATTCTGGGTCATAGGGTAGCTCTATTTTTAACTTTTTGAGGAACCTCTTCCAGAGTAGCTGTACCCAGGTGGGGTCATTTTTATTCTTCTGAGGCACATCCTTTAGAGTTTCCTTCAGTGAGGTGGTACATTCTCATTTTTTTTCCCTTTAAAAACATTTATGTCCACTTTGTTCTTGAAACATAGTTACCTTGTGTTTACAATTCTGGGTTGTCCATTATTTTCTGTCATCACAGTGGCCTTACTACACTGTGTTCTGGCTTCTGTTATTGCTGTGGTGTTGGGAAATCAACGTTGGTCTCACGTGGCTTCTTGGTAATCCCATTCTCTCTGCCTGCTTTTGAGATGTGTTTGGTGTTCTGCAGTTTCACTACTAGATGTCTAGGCGCTGACTTTTTTTTTCTTTTTTTTAACATCCTGCATGGGATTCATTGACCCTTTCCAAAATAGGATTGTTAGGTAATTTTTGGAAATTCTCAGTCATTGTCTTTTCAAGCATGTTCTCACCCCAGTTCTCTCTGTTATCTCCTCCTGGATCTTTAGATGTGTGCTAGCGCTATGAATTTTTCTCTTACATTTCCCACCTCTGTTTCTGCTGTGCTCCATTTCAGATAGTTTGGGGGCCTTCATCTTTTAGTTCCCTAATTTTTTATTCACCGGGGTGTAATACGCTGCTTATCCTAACCATTACATTTTTCATTTATTGTTTTTTATTTTTAGAATAAAAATTTAGTTCTTTCTTTTCAAATTTGCTTATTTTATATAATCTTTGAAAAACTTTTTTGCTAAAGTTTGGAAATTTTCTCTTTATGAAAATGTAGTAAACATAGTAATTTTATAATCTGTGTTTGATAGTTCCAAGACCTGCAGTCTTTTGGGTCCGATTATGTTATGTCTGCTGGCTCTTGATCATCAGCTCACGTCCCTGTACTTTCTGTGATTTTTCTCTGAGTAGTCTTGCTTGGAACTGTATCTGTGGTAATCCTCTGAGTCCTACATTAAGGTGTGGGTTCCCCAGGAAGGATTTGCATTTGCTTTTCCTACTGCTACAGGGTTCTACTGACTTGGGACCACTTTAAATTACTGTTTGAAGTGTTTTAGACCACATTGGTGGCACAAATTAGGGAAGTCTGGTTTTTGATTACAAAATCTCAGAGGAGATTTGGAGATGATTTTTCCCCTCCACCTAGCTCCAAAGTCCCAGCTTTATGTGGTGTTTGCTCTTAAACACTTCCCACCTTGGGTGAGTCATGGGCTTTATTTTCTTAACCCCCATCAGAAACTCAGCATCACCAGAGTTACCATCCACCTACTGAGGGAAACTACCCTTGATGCCCTTTTCCCCAGGCTCTTCCTTTTGCATTTTTGTCCTCACAAGTTCCATACTTTTGTGGCAATTTAGCAATCCATTTAAAATTATTTTAAAGATATTTTATCCAACAGTTTTAGATGTTTTCAGCAAGGCAGTTAGTCAAGGTATGTAATTACCATACTGCAGAAAACCAGCCTCACGGGAATATTTTCTTTCATCTTCCACTGCGATGTTTTAGAAACCCTAAAATAGCTTCCCTGAAATTGCTTATGACAACTTTGGAATTGTTTGGCAGACAGAATATGGATTCTTGTTAATAAAAGATTAGATTGATCCACAGAAATTGCTATTTTTATATCTAAAAAAAATCTGTTGAATAGTGTCAAATTGATATGGTTCAGTCTAAGTGCTCTATAGAAGACGTGGTCTGCTTTTCCTTGAGATATTTTGTACCTTCTTACACTTGTGGTGTTGGCCAGGTTCTTTCATTTGTTGCCGGCTCCTATCCTGACAGATTGCCCTCTACATCTGGGACAAAGGCGATGGGCCTCCCCTCACTCCAGTGCCTGAGTTCTGTACAGATGCTGTGGACTCCTACTGTGCCACCACATTCCATTCTTTTCTACCACTTTGTGTAAGTAATAGAAGAAAAACTTCCTCGCATATCAAAGGAAAATCTATATGCTGTGCATAACGTTGTCCTAGCACTTTAAGTATCTACTGAAAAAAACCCAACATTCGTTATGTGCCAGGTAAGAAGTAGAGATCGTGTTTCTACTAATAACAGCCCTATCAGGTGAGCACTGTTGTTCTCCTAGTTGACACAAGAGAAGAGAGAGGCACTGAGAAGTACTTGTTCAAGGTCACACCGTGAGTCTGGGGGAGGGGCAGGGAGGACTGTGAGGGCACAGGCTCACACCGGAGCCTCCGTGCGGAACTGCCTGCCACAGCTCTTCGAGTCAGTATGCTGGAGTCATTTCTCTTGATGATTCAGCATGTGTCTACTGGAATTTCTGTTCCACTTCCTAGAAGGGTGATTTCAGACATTTCCTGCTATACCTAAGCCTTCTCCTCAAGCCTGTCTCCTCTCACCTGAAGACCTTGATTTGGTCTCACCTTGCACTGTCCAGCAGAGCTTTCAGAATGAACTTACTTGTTACGGCATTCGCTTGGTCCAGTCCCCAGGATGAGCCTGAAGACCCCTGAAACTCACTAAGTTGTTAACAGTTCTTTCTCAGAAGGGAAAATATATTCCTCACCCTCAAATGTTGTCTGTTCTTCTCAAGGCGGTCACACAGAAGTCTGTGTGTTGCATATTCAAAGATGAATATATGTATACACACACATGCACACACACACACATATTGCAGTAATGGGAGAGAATCTGTAATATTTTCTTAGTTCCTGAGGGGGAAAACCTGTCTCCTGTCTTTCTAGACATGATGCTTGCTTGTTTTTTAATACTCTTTTGGGCAGTCTGGTGGGGTCAACCTCCTAGTGTCTTGAGTTATACGACAAAGCTGTGGTTAAATGTCACTATAAACTGGCCCCAGATGATGTTTGAGTCATGATTGAATATTATGAAAGGCCTAAGACATTTGATAAAGGGGTCAGAACACCCCACGAAGCAGTCCGTGGCCTTGAGTGTAGGCTGTCCACAATCCCCCTGTGTGCCCCTTTCATCTGAGCGGTCAGCTGGGGCTAGGCCAGCTCAGGGCTCCATAATTGCTCCTCCTTCCTGGCGCCCAAGTGTTTGAAGTAATCCTCCCTTTGGCAGAAGACAGAATGTTGCTGTAGCCTAGACTTGGGTAGACAATAAAGGGGCCATAAAGATACTTTGAACATTAAAGTGAGACCAGCCCCACAAGAGAGAGTCTGCTCCTGTTGTACACAAACACAGACCACTGGTTTTCTCCCTTTGTCAAAATCTTCACCAGCTGGGAAAAGGAAAGGGAAGGTGTCTAGCATTTATTGGGCAGTTATAATGTGCTGAATAAATGTAGCAATGACAGCGGCTTCACTGGTGGCTATTCTGACCATCTTCGAAACGAGCAGACTGAAGTCAAGAGCTGAAGAATGTTGTCTGGATGACACCGTGTGCACAGGGCAGGGCTGGGATCCGGGCCCAGGTCTGGCTGACGTCAGAGTACTTGTCAGCTGAATTACAGTTCCTGTTTTCCCCTAAAACTTAATCCCGGAAACAGGTTTGATGTCCTTGACGTTGGTGAAGGTCACCTCTACGGCATGCGAGATCTAACGGGTGTGAATGTGGGTGTTAATATGACACGGACTCATATATGCATATATGTTTTCTTGTTTTCTAGGGAAATCCAGTGAAGAAAGAGGATATATTTTTTGCAGTAAAAACATGCAAGAAATTTCATGGTGATAGAAGTAGGTTTTGTGTTATTCCTTTTTGTTGAACTTTTAAAATCCCAACTGCCTTAAAAAAAAAACAAAACTACAAACCAGAGAGAAACTCAAGAAAGGGATAATGACATATGTACCGTTGAAGTGAAAGCAGTTATTTAGTTAGTATTCCTCATCATACCACTTCAATCACCAAGATCAATTAGAAGGGACTGTTTTGTGTCGAAACATGAGTGGCCCTAGCCCTTCTGAATACTGTTCAGAGCAGTGTTTTAAATTGGAAATGGGAAAGCACAGCTGTGGCAATCTTGGACACAATGTGTGAATAACAATCCATTTTGCAGAATAATGTCCTATCATGTCCATGCACCGGCTCTGAACTGTATGAACAATGTTAGAGGGGATTTCAAGGTGAGAGAATGCCAAAAAAAGGATGTTTTCTCAAAGACATCTTTTTACATTATGGTAGATGCACACTTGGGAACTTTTTAAAGATACGTATTCACTCATGAGTGGATTATATTGCAGAAAAGGCAAGAGGTGGCTTATACACAGCGGTCCCTTCTTAAGAAAATCTTGGCATGCAGATGAATGTTGTTTTTATTCAAGTTTTTGGTGTCATTACAGAATTCTAAGTTATGGTGATAATGTAAAAGAAAAAGCCCATCCTAAATATAAGTAGACATAATTTCTTTCTTTTTTCGCCTTATTTCAAGCTGCACTTTTCTGAAATTGAAAATTAGACAGTCTTTTGCATTTTCTAATTTTAGCATTTATTTTAATTTTTTTCCATGAAAAGACTGTCGATTTCATCAAGAGTGTGATATTTGTGTAGAAGAGATTTCTAAACCAGCTGTCGTTTTCGTGGGATTGGAGCTATGGGGGAAGTTCATTTATACTATTTATTTGATAATATGATACTTAAATATTATACTTTAAAGGGGAACATTTTACAAATAAAAAATATTGTAATTTGGGATTGAAGTATTCAGATATTAACATCAATTAAAATCTGGTTATGATGTGTACAGTATCATACAAGTATGTAACTATAAACCTTCATATTTACCTAAAATAGTCATATAAAGTGCCAAGTCCTATTAAATCAACCTAATATATGCACTCATTATACAAAGAGTCCTAAAGATTATTAAAAATCAATATAGTAGTTAAAATTTTCATCATTCACAAAAATTAACCTAGATTTAATATCCTTTTGCTTTTTGGGAGCAAATCTGGGAGGGCGTTTGGGGACAAGGTTTGACATATTTTGTAAAAAAGTATCAAAGGAAATGAATGAAGGGACTGCCTTTTTTTTTTTTTTTTAAATAGCCCGCAGAAGTGTTCAAATTGATTTATTTGATCTTGAAGCTGCACTTGGAAGTAGTGACTGTTTTCATAATATTGATGTTAAGAATGGTGGTGGTGGTGGTATTTTCTCTTTTGAAACATTTTTCAAGTGACAGTAAAGCAGTAAAATTAGGGATCATCCCTGTTGTATTTTTCATATTCTACAGAAATGAAAAAGAAGTTTGCTAATTTTAATTTAGTAATTTTGAATGATCTATTTATTGCTTTCTTATTTGCATCAGGTTGAGATAATCTTTTCAGATATCCATCAAATGCTTTTACATTTGAATTTCAAGTCAAAGGTCTTTAAAAATTACAAATCTTAAAAGCCTGTTAGGAGCATTAAAACCAAACCTCCCAAAGCTGGATGCATTAATTCACTGCTATGAATTTGAATCTGGGGTCACCGAAGCCTGAGACTTAATTAAAAGGTGTTATGAGGTTTTCACGGTTGGGTTTCTGTGGCAAGCCATCTTTAAACTTGGATGTTTGTTTGAAAAGATAGTCTGAGGCAGCAGGATTTTAGGGACTTTGATATCCATATTGCTGGATAGAAGTGAGCCTGCCAGGCCACTGGGCTCCTCTTCTTTTTTTTTTTTTTAAATTTTTTTATTGTTATGTTAATCACCATACATTATATCATGAGTTTTAGATGTAGTGTTCCGTGATTCATTGTTTGTGCATAACACCCAGTGCTCCATGCAGAACGTGCCCTCCTCAATACCCATCACCAGGCTAGCCCATCCTCCCACTCCCCTCCCCTCTAGAACCCTGTTTGTTTTTCAGAGTCCATCGTCTCTCATGGTTCATCTCCCCCTCCGATTTACCCCACTTCATTCTTCCCCTCCTGCTATCTTCTTTTTTTTTTTCTTAACATCTATTGCATTATTTGTTTCAGAGGTACAGATCTGTGATTCAACAGTCTTGCACAATTCACAGTGCTTACCAGAGCACATACCCTCCCCAGTGTCTATCACCCAGCCACCCCATCCCTCCCACCACCCCCCCCACTCCAGCAACCCTCAGTTTGTTTCCTGAGATTAAGAATTCCTCATATTGGGCTCCTCTTTTTCTTTCGGAAGACTAGTCTAACCACCAGTTGGCCCAGAGAATTATCCAGTAATCATATTCGTTACATTGACAACACCATGTTAACTGCGTCTGCTCATCTTTTTTACATTTTCTGGTGTGTTTTTTACATACATTGTATCATCTGCCTTCATGGTGACAATTCCTTATGATGTGATAATTAACGTGATTCCCTTGATCATGTAGAGAAAGCGGAGTGCGGGACAAGACGCAGCTGGCCCGTTCTTGTAGACTGTTGAGTAGGAGAGCTGGGATTCAGGTTTTCTGGCTCCAAATCCCAAATTCTTTCTGCCACAGCATAGCTGTACTGTCATCTCCTTGGATGTAACAATCTTAACACTTGATAAATGGTATTTGATATTCATGTTGACATTCTGCTAGACTCAAGGCCACTTTTGACTTGGCCAGAAGGTGGGAATGTAGGCTTTCTATTTTCAGTAGCAATGGGGAGAGCCAGAAATTGAAATCCACGGAGGATCTAAAATATAAACCAAGCTGGGCATTCAGACTGCCACCCCTGTCCAAGCATATAACTGCTATAGTCAAGCCGAATACATGGACTGGAGTGGGTTTTTTCTTTTTTCTTTCCCCGTGCACTTTGTGGTAGAAACACTTGAAGTTACAAAGGCCAGATGACAATGAAGGAAAAAGACCCAAAGATAAGACTGGGTATTTATCTTTGAAAAACTGAGAGTTGGCTATACGGTTGGTGATGTATCTGGTGGCAGGTTCTCACTTGTGGGTGCACTGCCCCTGGGGACAGCAGAAGACCCCTCGCAATGCCCCCCATTCCTGACTCCTTATAATGTCAGCCATGTCCAGGGTGAGGGTGAGGGATGGCACGTTCTGTTAAAGGCTCCAGTCAAGGCAAGGGAAAATATACGTTGAACTCATTTTTTATATTCTCAATGAAGAATTGATAATGAGGCAAATTCCAAAATTAAAAAAATTGTATTAACATCTTGTACCTTTTTTGCTTAACGGTGAAACAAACGTTTATGTAACTGCTTTGTGTCTGGATTCTGATTTAAATGAAATAAAGCATTCTTGGGACACAGCAAAAATATATTCTATCTTTTGGCTTAAGAAAGAAATACATATTGACACCATTGAAATAGCAACACACTCTTGAGATGCAAGCAGTTAGTATAGGGTTTTAAGAAACTTTAAACATATTATATAAAGCAAATTAGGCATAGCATGTAAAATTATATTTAAGTGAGGAGAAGGTCTCTGGAGTTTTAATATTCAGCTTCTTCACTTCCTCTTGGATTATGTGTTTTTCCACTGTGTGACGTGAGCTGTCAGAAAATGTTAAGGATTTTTTTTGCACCATTTTGCCACACCATTCCTGTGAGTGTCTTAAGTATCTGGTGGCAGCCACTGCTTTGTTCATCAAGTGCTGGGTCGTGAGATGCTCTCCTGCTGCAGTCCCCTCTGATTAAAGAGGTAAAATTGCTATTTGCTCAGCCTTTCGTTCCTTTTCACAGCTTCCTGAGCACCTAAAAATAAACACTTTATTCCTTTCAGATTGAAAAAACAAAACACCCTGTTATCTTTACCGCAGTCATCTTGTCTGGAAGAAGCCAATGTGAACAATCTTATTGAAAGGGGTGTGTGGTTAGAGAGGCTTACAGGTACTGGGCTGTCTGCTTATTTCAGACATGAGGCTTGGGTTACAATGCAGCCAGGTGGAAGGCTTCACTCTGGGTCAACTGATGTGATCAGATTAATTAATTGAAGAGAGGGAGGGAGTCAGGTGCCGCCCTATTCGGATCTCCCCCTGGCTGTTGAACCGATAAAGAGGTTCCAAGATTGCCTGAAAATGTTGTTTTAGATCAGCCCCCAAGGGATGCCTTTCAGTCTTACATACACCTCATCTTTAAAATCGGGGGTTGTGTCTTAACCCTCTCCGGAGGAGAGAGGCACAGCCAGGGTTTTGTCATTGACGTGCATACGGAGACAAGAAGTCCATTTGTCAAGTGAAAAGAGCAGATACCTTAACATCGAGAGTCATTCACATTTGACTGTGGGGTAGTTTTTGTACAGTGTTTAAGTGTCTAGTTCATTTTCATTTGTAATCAGTTTGCAAGTAAATTCATCGGGGTAAAAATGTATGTTCTGTGCTTCCTAGCGAGACACATCTCCTCCTGCTTCAAGTCTGTAAAGCCATGTGGAAGATTTATACCATCTGTGCAGTGGGGTTTGTTTTTTCTTTAATAGCACAAGTTTTACTTTGCTCCAATTATAAGTTATCTTGTGGTAAACCTTGAAAGAGGCATTCACTAGTGTTTTATTAGGGGGTAGAAAGTATGCCTCTCTGTACTGAAAATGAGATAATTGATCATGTAACTATTGAAATATTTTCTCAAAGTTTAATATACTTAGGAACACAGTGCCTCAATATAAAATATTTTATAACTAGAATGAATTCAATTTAGAATTCAAACATTGCTAATAAAATCGACCAATATTTTAAAAGTATTAAGTAACTTAGAATCAACCCTAGTTAAAAATAAAGGCTTTACCTGCTGTTATAGAAGACTTAGGCTTAGCTTTAAATTCTTTATAGCTGCCAGATATGGCAAATGCCTCAGGAGTTACAGTTATTAGGGGACAGATGATAAAAATTGTTGAATGCTTCTGGGATTATAGAATCATAGCACCCTACTATATTAAAATGGCTGGTGTATCTTTATATGATTCTTAATGGTGGCAACAGTCTTGTACCAAATGATGAATTGCCTTTATGGATAAAACCTTCCTTTAAACTAGTTCCAAAAATAGCCTTAAGCCAGGGTCCTGGGATCGAGTCCCACATTGGGCTCCCTCCTCGGCGGGAAGCCTGCTCTCCCTCTCACACTCCCGCTGCTTGTGTTCCTGCTCTTGCTATCTCTGTCTCTGTCAAATAAATAAATAAAATCTTTTTTAAAAAAAAAAATCTCAAAATACTGACCTGAAGATTTAGTTCACTGGAGTGGAGGTTCTTAAACTGCCAGGGTTTGCAATCTAGATAGGATGATTTTTTTTCTATTAAAACAACAGAAACCTCTTCTCAAAATTTAGAGATGCACAGATAGTAGCTAAAAAATATATATATAATAATTACGCAGATATTTGGTCGGGTGAATTAATATCAAATAGTGATCAGGTAGAATTCTGTCAAATGTGGAGACAGGAGATGCTTAAAATAGCTTTAAATTACGGAAAACTGGGAAAGTTTTCTGTTGTTTGTATTTCTTTTATTAAAACAATTTATCTGTTAATGGTAGTGGTAAAAAATCTGCAGTTGTTCTCAATCTTTTTTCTTCCACATTTTTCAGAAGTGTAGCACAAGAATATCAGCTATCCTAGGCAGTGGTTCTCAGTGGTAGGGTCATTCCCTGGATAGGATTTCGTGGTTCTGTTGGAATCGTTGGGTGGGGACGTGAATAGTTTGAGAAACCCCCTACCCCCCCCACCATCGTAAGGGAGACATATTTGCATCTCAGCCAGAAACGCAGAATATTCCCATCCCTTAGAAGTAATTATATTCCTCACCCCTCTAAGAAGCATTTGAAAAATCCAGTTGTGAATTTTAAATGAAATAGCCTATGGGGGAAAGAGGAAAATTAAAACACTACAGTATAAGCAGATTAGGAAATGGATCATTACATGGACTCGAGGAATGAGGAATCACAGGAATGAGAAGGGTTGGGGTTTAACGTACATTGAAAACGTCTCAAGGAGAGGGTTCCACGCAGGTGTTGTCATCGACCAACAACCTGACATTTCTCAGGGTAGGAAAAGCATGCAGGTTGGGATACCCGAAGAACAAATAATGCTTCTCCTCCTTTATAGGTGATTGTGCTCCCCTTCATGATGCTAAGCTTTCCTGCAGAACTGTGCCAGTGACTGTCACTCCTCTCATTTTTTCAGTCCCCATTGTAAAGCAGACCTGGGCGGGCCAGGCAAGTGTCATTGAATACTACAGTGATCACGCAGAAAGTTCCATTCCTACAGTAGATCTGGGGATTCCCAATACAGATAGAGGTGAGTCATTAATTCATACTACTCTTATTCAGAATGTCCATTATCCTAAGTTAGGATAAAAATGAAATATCTTATAAATACTATGATTTTTGCCTTATGTAAGTTTCGCTTCTTCCCCTCCCAACATCTTTACCCATGGATATGGATCAATTCTCTCAGATTAAGAGCTGCTTTATAAGTATTAAGAAAGGTTGTAAGTTGTTAGGCCATGTTGATATGACTGACTGAGCATATGACAATTAGGATTATTTAACATATTTTTTTATACCTTCATAATTCATTGTGGCCATTCTGACTGGTGTGAGGTGATATCTCATTGAGGTTTTGATTTGGATTTCCCTGATGCCAAGCGATGTTGAGCACTTTTTCATGTGTCTGTTGACCATTTGGATGTCGTCTTTGCAAAAATGTCTGTTCATGTCTTCTGCCCATTTCTTGACTGGATTATTTGTTCTCTGGGTGTTGAGTTTGATGAGTTCTTTATAGATCTTGGATTCTAACGCTTTATCTGATATGTCATTTGCAAATATCTTCTCCCATTCTGTCGGCTGTCTTTTGGTTTTGTCGACTGTTTCCTTCGCTATGCAAAAGCTTTTTATCTTGATGAAGTCCCAATAGTTCATTTTGCCTTTGTTTCCCTTGCCTCTGGAGATGCATCTAGCAAGAAGTTGCTGTGGCTGAGGTCGAAGAGGTTGTTGCCTGTGTTCTCTTCTAGGATTTTGATGGATTTTTGTCTCACATTTAGGTCTTTCAACCATTTTGAGTCTATTTTTGTGTGTGGTGTAAGGAAATGGTCCAGTTTCATTCTTCTGCATGTGGTTGTCCAATTTCCCAACACCATTTGTTGAAGAGACTGTCTTTTTTCCATTGGACATTCTTTCCTGCTTTGTTGAAGATTA
>NC_138371.1:111667266-111672623 GCF_054177405.1 Leptonychotes weddellii
CTTTGTAATAGAGCTTGAAGTCCAGAATTGTGATGACAGTGGCTTTCGTTTTCTTTTTCAACTTTCATTTGGCTTTGGGGTCTTTTCTGATTCTGTACAAATTTTAGGATTATTTGTTCCAGGTCTGTGAAAAATATCGATGGTATTTTGATAGGAATTGCATTGAATGTATAGATTGCTCTGGGAAGCATAGATATTTTAACAATATTTGTTCTTCCAATCCATGAGCATGGAACATTTTTCCATTTCTTTGTGTCTCCCTCAATTTCTTTTATGAGTATTCTATAGTTTACAGAGTCCAGATTCTTTGCCTCTTTGGTTAGATTTATTCCTAGGTATCTTGATGCAATTGTAAGTGGGATCAATTCCTCAATTTTCCTTTCTTCTGTCTCATTATTAGTGTATAGAAATGCAACTGATTTCTGTGCATTGATTTTATATCCTGCCACTTTGCTGAATTCCTGTATGAGTTCTAGGAGTTTTGGGGTGGAGTCTTTGGGGTTTTCCACATAAAGTATCATATCATCTACAAGGAGTAAGAGTTTGACTTCTTCTTTGCTGATTCTGATGCCTTTTATTTCTTTTTGTTGTCTGATTGCTGAGGCTAGGACTTCTAGTACTATGTTGAATAGCAGTGGTGATAGTGGACATCCCTGCCCTGTTACTGACTTCAGGGGAAAAGCTCTCAGTTTTTCCCTGTTGAGGATGATATTCACTGTGGGTCTTTCATAGATGGCTTTTATGATTTTGAGGTATGTTCCTCTATCCCTACACTGTGGAGAGTTTTAATCAAGAAAGGGTGCTGTACTTTGTCAAATGCTTTTTCTGCATCTATTGAGAGCATCATATGGTTCTTGTCCTTTCTTTTATTAATGTAGTGTATCACATTGATTGATTTGTGGATGTTGAACCAACCTTGCAGCCAAGGAATAAATCCCACTTGGTCATGGTGAATAACCCTTTTAATGTACTGTTGGATCCTATTGGCTAGTATTTTGGTGAGAATTTTTGCATCCATGTTCATCAGGGATATTGGTCTGTAATTCTTTTTGATGGGGTCTTTGTCTGGTTTTGGGATCAAGGTAATGCTGGCCTCATAAAATGAGTTTGGAAGTTGTCCTTCCACTTCTATTTTTCTGGGGTGAATTTTTCTATCTTGTCATTTTGTCCAGAGAAGAATAGATGAACAGGATAACAAAATACAAATCTAGAAAATTTATTTTGTCTGATATAAGGATTGCTACCCCAGCTTTCTTTTGTCCATTTTGAACTATTGGGACTTCATCAAGATAAAAAGCTGGCCTCATAGAATGAGTTTGGAAGTTTTCCTTCCATTTCTCTTTTTTGAAACAGCTTCAGAAGAATAGGTATTAATTCTTCTTTAAATGTTTGGTAGAGTTCCCCTGGACTCTTGTTTGTTGGGAGATCTGTGATTACTGCTTGAATTTCCTTGTTGGTTATGTGTCTGTTCAGGTTTTCTATTTCTTCCTGGTTCAGTTTTGGTAGTTTATACGTCTCTAGGAATGCATCCATTTCTTCCAGATTGCTTAATTTGTTGGCTTATAAGTTGCTCAAATATGTTCTTATAATTGTGTTTCCTTGGTGTTGGTCATGATCTCTCCTCTTTCATCCATGATTTTATTTATTTGGGTCCTTTCTCTTTTCTTTTTGAGAAGTCTGACCAGGGATTTATCAATCTTATTAATTCTTTCAAAGAACCAGCTCCTAGTTTCATTGATCTTTTCTACTGTTCTTTTGGTTTCTATTTCATTGATTTCTGCTCTAATCTTTATTTTCTTCTCCTGCTTGTTTTAGGCTTTATTTGCTTTTCTTTCTCCAGCTCCTTTAGGTGTAAAGTTAGGTTGTGTATTTGAAACTTTTCTTGTTTCTTAGGACTGCCTTTGCTGCATCCCAAAGATTTTGAACAGTTGTGTTTTCATTTTCATTTGTTTCCATGAATTTTTAAAATTCTTCTTTAATGTCCTGGTTGACCCATTCATTCTTTAGTAGGATGCTCTTTAACCTCCATGTGTTTGTTTTCCTTCTAAATTTCCTCTAGTGATTGAGTTCAAGTTTTAAAGCATTGTGGTCTAAAAATATCTAGGGAATAATTCCAATCATTGGTACTGGTTGAAACCTGATTTATGACTCAGTGTGTGATCTATTCTGGAGAATGTTCCATATGCACTCGAGAAGAATGTGTATTCTTTTGCTTTAGGATGGAATGCTCTGTATATACCTGTGAAGTCCATCTGGTCCAGTGTGCCTTATTTCCTTGTTGATCTGTCCATTGCTGTGAGTGGGGTGTTAAAGTCCCTTACTATTATTGTATTATCAAGTGTTTCTTTAATGTTGTTATTAATTGGTTTATATAATTGGCTGCTCCCACGTTAGGGGCAAAAATATTTACAGTTGTTAGATCCTTGTTGGATAGACCCTTTATGATACAGTGATCTTCTTCATCTCTTATTACAGTCTTTGGTTTAAAATCTATTTTGTCTGGGGTGCCTGGGTGGCTCAGTTGTTAAGCGTCTGCCTTCGGCTTAGGTCATGATCCCAGGATCCTGGGATCGAGTCCCACATCGGGCTCCCTGCTCGGCAAGAAGCCTGCTTCTCCCTCTCCCATTCCCCCTGCTTGTGTTCCTGCTCTCGCTATCTCTCTCTCTGTCAAATAAGTAAATAAAATCTTTAAAAAAATAAAAAATAAAATAAATAAAATAAAATCTATTTTGTCTGATATAGGGATTGCTACCCCAGCTTTCTTTTGTCCATTAGCATGATAAATGGTTCTCACCCCCCTCACTTTCAATATGGATGTATCTTTATAATCGTTATTCTCAATTCTAGTTCTGATATCTTTCTTATATCCATACTGATTAAGTGTCTGGCAGTTAGTACTGCCTCTTTTTCTCTTTTCTGGGGTGAATTTTTCTGTCTTGTCATTTTGTCCAGAGAAGAATAGATGAACAGGATAACAAAATACAAAAATATCAACCATGACCCCTGAAAAATATGTACTAAACAAATCAGAAGCGATCAGAAACCAAAGAAGAAAAAAAAGGAAAAAGAGAATATAATCAAACAGGTGGACTGAACAGAGTAATACACTAGGTCCTGGGTGTATTTTGGTCTGTTTGTTAGAAAATAGATCCCAAAATTGTAAAGAAAGAAAAACTTATGTATATACAAAAATAAAATTGAATACAATGAAAGGAGGCCAAAAATGAAGAATATATATATGTAAATGTAAAAACGAAAATTAAAAAAGACTTAAAAGTGTTGATAAAAATAAGAAACTAGCTGAAAAGGAAAAAAAGAAAAAAAAATTTAAACTGAAAGCCTAATGAATCATGAGAAAAAAACCTCAAATTCTATATACTATTTTCCCTTAACCCTGGAGTTTTGCAATTCTGTGTGCTTCGTAAACTTGGTCTTGGCCTGATGTTCCAGCTGGTCTTCTGGGAGAGGGGCCTGCTGCACTGATTCTCAGGTGTCTTTGCCTGGGTGGGGTTGCACCGACCCTCGCTAGGGGGCCGGGCTCAGTGTAAGCTGCTTAGGGTTGCTCTATGTGGCTTTTGTTCCCTGAAGGCTTTCTGCTCAGCTTTAGAGGATGAAAATGGTTGCGCCCTGGTCTCCAGCCCCAGAACTGACAGTTCGCACCCCACATTCTTCAGTGAGCCCTCACAGAAAAGCAGTCAGTCATTCTTATCTCCCTGGTTTCCCTCCACACTCTGTTCACCCGCCTGTGACTGAGCATTTTTATCTCAGGCACATGACCCTGTTATGTCTCCAAACTTTATAATATAGACTCCTGCAGCGCACACATGCACCGCTCCTCCTGGGGCAGGGAGAGGACTCTCGCCACTGTTTTGCCGCTTGCTGGGCCCCTGCTCAGACAGCAGTCCACTGATCATGCCGTGGTTTGTGGTTTATAGCAACACAGGGCTGAGAGTCCACTCCTGGGCTTGCTGATTGCTTCTGGCTTCCCTGCTCCGATGCTTGGGAGCTCTGCCACACTCAGGCACCCCCATTCTTTCTGTGACCCTGGGATCCTGAGACCACGCTGTTCCACCTTATATTCTGCCTGCTTTGCCACCTGAGCACCTTTCAGGCAGGGACGTCCCCCTTGGGAACACAGTTCTATAAATTCTGATTTTATGCCCCACTGCTATATCACTTTCCGGTATCAGGCTTATGGAGGCTCCTTCCCCCCAGGGGTTTATCTTCCAATATATTGCCTCTGATTCACTTCTCCGCACTTCCTACCTTGCAAAAAGTGGTCGCTTTTCTATTTGTAGAATTGCAGCAATTCTTAGACCTCCGGTTGAGATCACAGGTGTTCAGAATGATTTGATAGCTATCTAGCTGAATTCCGGGGACCAGATGAAACTAGGGTTCCCTACTCCTCTGCCATCTTCCCCAGGCTCTTGAAAAATGATTTTACATTGAGGTGTTTTTGGTTAAGCTTGCTTTTTAGATTTCAGTTTAAGTTGTCTTTAATAATCATTTATTCATGTATTATTTGATTTCTTAATTTGTGATTAGTCTGACATTATTGCTATTTATATTCTACCTTGTAACAACAGGAGTTTGAGACGGCTTTCAAATAATGGTTAAAAATACATAAAGAGATCAAGAAAAATGAAAATAAAGGTCAAATTGAGTGGTTTAATATTAGTTAATATTAGCTTGTTCTCTGTTGTGTCACCAAATATTTTTTTGAAATCAGGGGTGTATTATTTATTTTTATTAACATATAATGTATTATTTGTTTCAGGGGTACAGGTCTGTGATTCATCAGTCTTACACAATTCACAGCCCTGACCATAGCACATACCCTCCCCAATGTCCATCACCTAGCCACCCCATCCCTCCCACCCCCCAACACTCCAGCAACCCTCAGTTTGTTTCCTGAGATTAAGAGTCTCTTACTGTTTGTGTCCCTCTCTGGTTTCGTCTTGTTTCATTTTTCCCTCCCTACCCCTATGATCCTCTGTCTTGTTTCTCACATTCCTCTTATCAGTGAGATCATATGATAATTGTCTTTCTCTGGTTGACTTATTTTGCTTAGCATAATACCCTCTAGTTCCATCCACATCATTGAAAATGGTAAGATTTCATTTTTTTGATGGCTGCATAATATTCCATTGTGTATATATATATATATACCACATCTTCTTTATCCATTCATCTGTCGATGGACATCTTGGCTCTTTCCATAGTTTGGCTATTGTGGACATTGCTGCTATAAACATTGGAGTGCACGTGCCCCTTTGGATCCCTACATTTGTATCTTTTGGGTAAATACCCAGCAGTGCAATTGCTGGATCATAGGGTAGCTCTATTTTCAACTTTTT
>NC_138371.1:111673123-111732464 GCF_054177405.1 Leptonychotes weddellii
TCTGAAAATATGCAGGGAATGATCCCAATCTTTTGGTACCAGTTGAGACCTGATTGTGATCCAGGATGTGATCTATTCTGGAGAATGTTCCATCTGCACTAGAGAAGAATGTGTGTTCTGTTGCTTTGGGATGGAATATTCTGGATATATCTATCTGTGCAGTCCATCTGGTCCAGTGTGTCATTTAAAGCCTTTATTTCCTTGTTGATCTTTTGCTTAGATGATCTGTCCATTTCAGTGAGGGGGATGTTAAAGTCCCCTACTATTATTATCACTGTGTTTCTTTGATTTTATTATTAATTGGCTTATATAATTGGCTGCTTCCATGTTAGGGGCATAGATATTTAAAATTGTTAGATCTTCTTGCTGGATATACCCTTTAAGAATGATATAGTGTCCTTCCTCATCTCTTATTACAGTCTTTGGTTTAAAATCTAATTTGTCTGATACAAGGATTGCCACCCCAGCTTTCTTTTGATGTCCATTAGCATGGTAAATGGTTTTCCACCCCCTCATTTTAAATCTGGAGGTGTCTTTGGGTCTAAAAATGAGTCTCTTGCAGACAGCATATTGATGGGTCTTGTTTTTATATACAGTCTGTTACTCTGTGTCTTTTGATTGGGGCATTTAGCCCATTTACATTCAGGGTAACTATTGAAAGATATGAATTTAGTTCCATTGTATTGCCTGTAAGGTGACTGTTACTGTGTATTGTCTGTGTTCCTTTCTGGTCTGTGTTACTTTTAGGCTCTCTCTTTGCTTAGAGGGCCCCTTTCAGGATTTCTTGTAGGGCTGGTTTGGTTTTCCCAAATTCTTTTTGTTGTTCCTGGAAGCTTTTTATCTCTTCTTCTATTTTCAATGACAGCCTAGCTAGATATAGTATTCTTGCCTGCATATTTTTCTCATTTAGTGCCCTGAATATATCATGCCCGTCCTTTCTGGCCTGCCAGGTCTCTGTGGATAGGTCTGCTGCCAGTCTAATGTTTCTACTGTTGTAGGTTACAGACCTCTTGTCCCGAGCTGCTTTCAGGATTTTCTCGTTGTCTCTGAGACTTGTAATTTTACTATTAGGTGTCAGGGTATTGACCTATTTTTATTCATTTTGAGGGGGTTTATCTGTGTCTCCTGGATTGTGATGCCTGTTTCCTTCCCCAAATTAGGAAAGTTCTCTGCTATAATTTACTCCAATAGACCTTCTGCCCCTCTCTCTCTTTCTTCTTCTTTTGGGATCCCAAGTATTCTAATATTGTTTCATCTTACGGTATCACTTCTCTCTCGAATTCTGCCCTCATGATCCAGTAGTTCTCTCTTTTTCTCAGCTTCTTTATTCTCCATCATTTGGTCTTCTATATGACTGATTCTCTCTTCTGCCTCATTTATCCTAGCAGTTAGAGCCTCCATTTTTGATTGCACCTCATTAATAGCCATTTTGATTTAGACTTGGTTAGATTTTAGTTCTTTTATTACTCCAGAAAGGGATTCTGTAGTATCTTCTATGCTTTTTTCAATCCCAGCTAGTATCTTTGTAATTGTCATTCTGAACTCTGGTTCAGACATCTTACTGATGTCCGTATTGATTAGGTCTCTGGCAGTTGGTACTGTCTCTTGTTCTTTTTTTTTTTTGAGATGAGTTTTTACGTTTTGTCATTTTATCCCGAGAAGAATAGATGAATGAGAGAACAAAATGCTAAAAGGGTAACAATGATCCCAGAAAAATATACACTAAACAAATCAGAAGAGACCCGAAACCAGGGGGAAAAAGAAAAATATATATATATATCAGGCTGTGGAATAGAAAGAGCTACACAGTAGATTTTGGGTGTAGTTTGGTCTGTTAGAAGAAACTGCCTCCCAAAATTTTAAGAAAGAAAAACTTTATACATATACATACACATGTATATACACACACACACAAAAATAAGGGTAAATACGATGAAGGGATGGAATATGACTGTAAAGGAATTGATAAAATGTTGGTTGAAAAAGGAAAGAAGAACAATTAAAAGAAAGAAAAAGAAAAAAAATTTAAAAGATTAACTTTCAAAGACTAATGAATCATGGGAAAACAGCCATGAATTCTATGTGCTGTATTCCCCTAGTGCTGGAGTTCTGACGTTCTCATTGATCTGTAAATTTGGTCTTGGCTGGCTGTTCTTGCTGATTTTCTGGGGGAGGGGCCTGTTTCAGTGATTCTTAAATGTCTTTGCTGGAGGCGGAATTCCCCTGCCCTTGCCGGGTCCGGGCTAAGTAATCTGCTCAGGTTTGCTCTCAGGAGTTTTGTTCCTTGAAAGCTTTCCATACAGCTTTGGAGGACAGCCATATTTTATCAATTCCTTTTTTAAAATCTTTTAATTTTCACTTTTACAGTCATATTCTATCCCTTCACTGTATTTAACTTTATGTTTTATATATATGTTTTTCTTTCTTTAAAATTTTGGGATACAGTTTCTTCTAACAGACCAAAATATATCCTAAATCTAATGTATGGCTTTGTTCTAGTCTCCTGCCTGACCACTTTTTTTTTTTTTCTTCTTCCTTTTTTCAACCAACTTATCAATTCCTCTTTTAAAATCTTTAATTTTTATCTTTACAGTCATATTCCATATATATATATACACACACACACACACATGTACATGTATAAAGTTTTTCTTTAAAATTTTGGGAGGCAGTTTCTTCTAACAGACCAAAATACACCCAAAATGTAGTGTGTACCATTGTTTCCCTATAGTTGTAATGCTTGGGGTTCTAACAGTTCCTTCAGAATATACCTAAGGAAAGGTGCCAAGCTTCTGTAGTTTCTAGGAGGCTTACAACTTTGGAGCAAAGATACTAAGCTAATCTGAGGCAGAGCTAGAACAAGTGACCTCCTCTCTCTGGGTTTCCCATTTCCCCATGTGTGAAATAAATGGCTTAGACTTCATGATCTCTGAAGTTCCCACTGTTTCACTAGGTCTATGAAAATTAGAAAAGGCTAATTTTTAAAATTTCTATGTGTACATATCAGGATTTAAGCTTTTAAAACTTAAAAAAAAATTAAATAAAACACAAATATAATTCATTTTAAAACAAAGATTTACTTAAAGGGAGAGTGCAGGGGGTGGGGAGGGGCAGAGGGGGAGCGAGAAACTCAGACTCCCTGTTGAGCACTGAGCCCAATGTGGGGCTCCATCTAATGATCCTGAGATCATGACCTGAGCTGAAACCAAGAGTTGGATGCTTAACCAACTGCACCACTCAGGCTCTCCCTAAAATGAATTATATTTGCATTTTAAAATATCACACTGTAAGTTTTCTTCTTGCCTTTCCTAGGTCATTGTGGAAAGACATTTGCCATTTTGGAAAAATTTCTGAATCACAGCCATGACAAAATAGCATGGTTGGTCATTGTGGATGATGATACATTAATAAGGTAAGGAGTCCTTCTCATCCTAGGATGGCTTTAAATTCTATATATATTCATATTCAGAAGCTATGATGGGTACTTTTGCTCCTAGCCAAGATGGAGTAACAGGGACTAGATTTCATATATATATATGAAATATATGAAATGTCATAGAACTCACCTCCTATGTTTCATGTGTCTCAGGGGTCAAAAGGACAATGACCCCTGAGACACATGAAACATAGGAGGTGAGTTCTACGACAGCCCCAGCTAACTGCCTTAAGGAAGTATAAATAGTTGCTGAGGGAGGGGAACCTAGGTGGAACCTGGGCAACCCTGGAGTTGAAGAGATGACGCTGAGAGCCTGGGGTGACTGAGGCCATTAATTTGCAGGACAGAGCACTGGAGAGGGAGAGCTGCATAGAAGGAGAACACCAGAGAGCTGTGGGGCCTCCCTTCAAGTATTGATCAGTACACATGTGTATGAAGAAACTACTGGAGGCTGGGGAGAGAACCAGCCAAAATGATGAGAGGGGATGGTGGCCAACAGACAGGGCTGAGTATAGTACCTGTTCCTACCAGCCACACTGGGAAACCTTGGATTCATAGGGTATTGGGTAAAGTATATAGAAGTGTCTTGCTTTAATAGCGGGGAAACAGCTAAGGCTGGATTAAGTACTGCTCCAGTCCTGCCCAAGAGATCTTAAAATACCCGCAAAGAACAAACTGTTTCCAAGTAACTATTTTGCGTCCAAGAACAAAGCTCAAGAAGATTTCTAGGAATACCAAAATATCCATAACCCAACAAAGGTTCATAATGTTTGGCATTCAGTCAAAAGTTACCAGACATGCAAAGCAGCAGGAAAACACACTCATAATGAGAAAAATCAGTTGATTGAAATTACCCTAGAAATGACAGTGTTAACTAGTTAGTATAACTACCAGTTCTGTTAGTTACAACTTAATAACTCTTCCCTTTATTCAAAAAGGTATAATGAAACTGAACTTCTAGAGATAAAAACTACATTGTCTGGGGGTGAAAATCCATTGGATAAGATTAACAAGTTAGATATTGCAGAAGAAATAGGAGGACATTGCAATAGTAACTATACAAAGGAAATACAAATATAATTTAAAATCAGTGAACAGAACATCACTGAGCTGTGGTACAGTCACAGGTGGCTTTGTATATATGTAATTTGGAGTTCCCCAAAAGGGGACCTGACAAATATTTAAAGAAATATTTTCCAAATTTGATGAAAACTATAGATCAGCTGATCCAGACACGGATTCCAGATCGGTGAACCCTAGACACAACTGTGAGCATTCATCAGAGCATAATCACCTCCAAGAATGGACATCTTGTATAGCATTTATTATATCTGCAACCACTTGTGTCATCAATCTTCAGTATAATCTATATTAAAAGTTTTGCCACATTTCTTCATATTTACCAGCAATAATATCTAATTGCCCAATGAGGTCTTAAATATGTTTTTTGCTTTGAGCTTGTCACCTTTTCCTTGCAAGGCTCTGACATCATTCTTGATTGCATGAACTTTGACTACTCCTAAGTCATGAGGCTGAATAATTGGAAGATTTAGAGTCAGGTCAAAAATTCAAAAACTGAGGGGTACCTTGCACAGCTCAGTTGGTTAAGCATTCAACTCTTGATCTCAGCTCAGGTTTTGATCTCAGGGTCATGAGTTCAAGCCCCACTTTGGGCTCCATGCTGGCCATACAACCTACTTAAGAAAAAAAATTCAAAAACTTAAAAAAGGAAGTGGCCAAGAAAGGGAAAAAGTGAAAGTAGAATTTTAGACTCAAGAAAGAAAAAGGCAAATTCATATCTGGAGTTATGACTAAAACACCCCACAGTAAACAAATTCAAATGAAAATTTAATAAGGGACATGGATGAAAATTAGGAAAGTAATCCAGAAAATGGAGTCAAGTAGTTAAAAAGGTTAGAAAAAACTGGTTAAAATGAAGAGGCAATGAAGCCCAACATATGTATAATTGGAGTTCCTGATTGAAGGAAAAAAAAATCAAAAACAGAAATAACAAATTACCAGAAATAAAACAGTATCTTAATATATATGTTAAAAGGGCCTACCTAGTAGGTGCCATGGAAAATTGACTTGGGACCCTCAGCTTCTTCACATAGCTGGGTAAAACTACTAGATTTTGATAACTTCCTTTGAGTCTTGAGGCAAAATGATGAAATAACCTGTAGGGCAAGAAAGTAAGACTGGCATCAGACGTCTCAGAATAACATAAGTACAGAAACAGAGGAACAGGTTAAACTCAAAAAATTGTGAATCACAAATTTTATGTGCAGCTAAGATTCTCTTAAGTATCAAGACTGTAAGAAATTAATGTCCATGAACTAAGGGTGCAGTGTGCACATGCATCCTTCCTGGGGATTAGAGAACTTCGTGCAAACGAGAGATGAAATTTGGGCAAGAGGACTGATGGTGGACAGTTCATATAATTAACTGTAAAAACAGGGTTGGGGATGTGGGTAGGGGAATAGTATATAAATGTAATATGTTGACAAAGCAAAAACTTGCAACTTTAAAAAAAAAGGGAAAGTAGAATAAGATCATGGCTTTCTGTATAGCTCATAGGTGGGATTCAAAGGATACCATGTAAAACTGACAGATCTAATAAGATGTTAAATAAAGAATAAGGCATAAAAAGTTAGATACAAGATAATGGGAAAAACTTTTCCAACACAAAGAATTTTTTTTAAAGGAAAAATTAAACACAGTAAATAGTGTATGTATAATTAAAACAAAGTAATTTCAGTGTTGAAACCAAGTATCAGTCATGTCACTAAATTTGAATGGGTTTAACTCACCAAAGAACTTTTCAAATTGGCTCATAAAGCAAACCCCAACTCTGTACTTTTATATGAGACATACATAAATATAGTTCTTCAAAAAGCCTAAGAATAAAAGGATAAATATTTGGCAAACCAATGAGAATAAAAAATTCACTTCCCAACTCTAAAAGCTGGGGAAAAAAAAAAATCACAAAGCCAACCCAAAAAAGCACAAGGAAGGAAATAATAAAGATACATGCAGAAATGATGAGGTAGAGAAAAAGATCCGATTAATCAAAATTTTGTTTCCTTGAAAAATTGGTACTGAATGCTTTTCTCATTTAATGGTATCTCCTGGAAATCAAAGTGCACAATGTATTTAGTATGCTGGTCTCTGTAAGAATGAAAAGGAAATAAAGCATACCTATGTCTCCTTATCTTTACAAAAACAAGTAAGGGACAGATGAACCAGTAAACCATGAAGTTGGTTTCTAAAAGGGTTGGGTGGGAGAAGAGGATAGATGGAGTAGGGGAGGGTGTGATACTTATGAATTTATCTTTTAATTTAGTTGAGTTGGGGAAGCACGCTCATATTTTACATATTTGAAAATAAGGACAGGAGAAAAGTCAAAGATAGAGGGGAAAAAAAGAAATGAATTCAACTGTGTTTCAAATGAAAACATCATCACACTGAAGGAAAAATGGTTTCCCATTGCCACATCTTGGACAAGGATCATATAATTAAGGACAATGAATTATGAACCATTAAAATTAGGACTCAGTGAGTTCATGCTTATAAGAAGTAGAAAATAGGTATGTTCATCAGGGATATTGACCTGTAGTTCTTTTTTGTAGTGTCATTTGGTTTTGGTATCAGGGTAATGCTCATAGAATGAAGTTTGAAGGAAAGCTTTTCTTCCTCTTCTGTTTCTTGAAATAGTTTGAGAAGAGGCATTAACTCTTCTTTAAATGTTTGATAGAATTCACCTGTGAAGACATCTGGTTCTAGACTTTTGTTGGGATTCAGTTTCCTTGCTGGTAATCAGTCTGTTCAGATTTTCTGTTTCTTTCTGATTCAGTTCTGGGAGGTTGTATGCTTCTAGGAATTTAGCCATTTCTTCTAGGTTACCTGAAACTAATATAACACTGTACATTAATTACACTGGAATTAAAAAAAATTAAAAAGCAAGGAAAAATGGTAACTGTCCAGTGGAGAAACCAGACAACAACTTAACTGAGTGGTCAGAATAGGTATCACCAGTGAAGATCAGAAGGACATCGTGTGTCAGACACAGCATCACATAATACTGTGACTGGGAATGTATGTGTTGGACTTTATCATGAGGAAACACCAGACAAACCCAACATGAGGATCATTCCATTAAAATTAGGGGAGGTGCTTTTATTATTAAAAATACCGGGGTCATGAAAGACAAAGAAAAGTTGAATAACTATTGCAGATTAAGAGAGAATAAAGTGATATAAATAAATGCAATAAGGGATCCTGAGCTGCATCCTGTACTGAAGGGAAGATGTGCTATAACGGACATTGGGTCAATTGATAAAATTGGAATATGGTGGTAGCTTAGATATAAGCATTTATTTTCAGTTTTGGAATCCTAATTAAGGCTGCTATGAACCTTTGTGTACATATCTTTGTAAATATATCTATCTTGGCTAAATACTTATGAGTAGAATGGCTGGAACATAGTGTATATTTAACTTTTTAAGAAAATTACTGTATTAAAGTTTATGAAATCCTTAACTTTTCCTGTTCTTAGGACATTTATGTATTTAGGGGAAAGGGACATAATGTATGAGGCTTACTCCCAAATATTTTAGAAAAAATATGTATATACACACGTACACATGCATATGCACACATATGCACATAGTACATATACACAGATACATGAATATATGAATATAGAGAAATATTGAGAGAATTATAAAGCAAATAGGGTAAAGTTAACAACTGGTGAATATGGGTAAAGGATATAGGAGAGTATTTTCCATTGTACTACTCTTGGAATTTTTCTAAAATCTTGAAATTACTTCCAGATAAAATGTCAAAAAATAAAAACCATAGGTCAGAGTAGATTTTCATCCGGAAATCAGTATTCTAACAAAATGAAGGATAAAAATCCTATAACCATCTCAATAGATGTATAAAAAGCATTTGACAAGATTCCATTCAGGGTAAAGATTCTCAACAAAAGAGGTATGTTCCTTCTAAACCCAAACATAATAAAGGCCATATGTGAAAAACCCACAGCTAAGATCATCCTCAATGGTGAAAAACTGAGAGCTTTTCCCCTAAGATCAGAAAAAAGACAAGGATGTCCACTCTCACTACTTTTATTCAACATAGTCTAGAAGTTCTAGCCATAGCAGTCAGACAAGAAATAAGAGGCATCCACATTGGTAAAGAAGTCCAACTGTCATCTTTTAGATGACATGATATACATAGAAAACCTTAAAGATTCCACCAAAAAGCTACTAGAATAAATGAATTCATTAAAGTTGCAAGATTCAAAATTAATATCCAGAAATCAGTAGTGTTTCTATACACTAACAACAAAGTCACAGAAAGAGAAATTAAGAACACACCATTTGCAGTTGCACCAAAAAGAATAAAATACCTAGGAATGAACTTAACTAAAGAGGTGAAAGACTTGTACTCTGAAAACTATAAAACACTGATGAAAGAAATTGAAGGAGACACAAATGGAAAGATATTCCATCCTCATGGGTTGGAAGAATATTGTCAAAATGTCCTATTACCCAAAGCAGTCTACAGATTCAACACAATCCGTGTCAAAATATCAACAGTATTTTTCTTAAAATTAGAATAATCCTAAAATTCATAGGGAACCACAGAAGACCCCAAATAGCCAAAGCATTGTTGATAAAAAAGAACAAACCTGGAGGTATCACAATCCCAGGTTTCAAGATAGACTGCAAAGTTGTAGTAATCGAAACCATATGGTATTGGCATAAAGACAGACACATAGATCAGTGGAACAGGATAGAGACCCCATAAATAAGCCCACATTAATATAGTTAATCTATGAAAAAGGCAAGAATATACAATGGGCAAAAGTCAATGTTTTCAATAAATGGTGCTGGGAAAACTGGACAGCAACATGTAAAACAAGAAAAGTGGACTGTTTTCTAACACCATACACAAAAATAAACTCAAAATGTATTAGAGACCTAAATCGAAAACCTGAAACCATAAAAATCCGAGGAGAGCGCTTAAGCAATAATTTCTCTGACATTGGCCATAGCAACATTTTTCTAGGTATGTCTCCTAAGACAAAACAGAAATTAAGTATGAGACTACATCAAAATGAAAGGTTTTTGCACAGTGAAGGAAACCATCAACAAAGCAAAAAGACAACTTACTGAATGGGAGAAGATATTTGCAAGTGATATATCCAATAAGGGGTTAATATCCAAAATATGTAAAGAAGTCCTACAACACCAAAAAATCTGATTAAAAAATGGGCAGAGCACCTGGATAGACATTTCTCCAAAGAAGACATACAGATGGCCAACAGGCACATGAAAAGATGCTCAATATCAGTAATTTTGAGGGAAGTGCAAAATCAAAACCACAATGAGATATCACCTCACACCTGTCAGAATGGCAAAAATCAAATGCAAGAAACAAGAGTTGGCAAGGAGGTAGAGAAAAAGGAACACTTTTGTGCTGCTAGTGCTAACTCAAACTGGTGCGGCCATTGTGGAAAACAGTATGGAGGTTCTTCAAAAAGTCAAAAGTAGAAATACCATATGATCCAATAATTCCATTATTGGGGGATTACACAGGGAAAAGGAAAACACCAATTTGAAAAGATATATGCACCCGTGTTTACTGCAGCATTATTTACAATAGGCAAGACATGGATGCAGCCCAAGTGTCCATTGATAGATAAATGGATAAAGATGTGGTATAGAGAGTGGAATATTAGCTATAAAAGAAAGATCTTGCCATTTGTGACAACATGGATGGACCTGGAGGGTATTAAGTGAAATAAAGTATTTGTCTTTCTCAGTCTGAATTATGATTCCACTAATAAACAGAATGTAAAAAAATAAAAATAAATCAGACCTATAAATATAAAGAACTGATGATTGCCAGAGAGAAGGGGAGTGGGAGATTGGGCAAAATATGTGAAGGGGAGGGGAGATACAGACCTCCAGTTATGAAATGAGTGAGTCATGGGAATAAAAAGCAGAACGTAAGGAATACCATCCATGATACGGTGGTTAGCGATGTAAAGGGACAGATGGTAGTTATACTTGTGGTGAGCATAACATTGCATATAAACTTGTCAAATCACTAAGTTGTACACCTGTAACTTAGGTTAACATTATGTGTCCTTTACATACACACACACAAATCAGTATTATGCTGTTAGAAAAGCTCTATGCAACACTAAGCTCTGTTAGTATGATTTTGATAGCATGTAATCTTAACTGTTGCCATACTGTTTTTCTTCATTTCTGTGCCTCAAAATTGCTTGATATGGTAACATATTGTTAAATAAAAGTTCCTTTCCTGGATGAACAGCCAATCCGCTTGGACAGAATTGGAGATTCATCTGCTTTATCCACATTTCTAGTTTTTAGCAAAATGAAGTACATGATAGTTGTCAGACTCAGTTTATGATTCTTTAGCTTTAAAATGATACCATGAGTAGGGAAATGGTTGATGTTAAAAGGAAAAGAAACCCAGATGAGATGTTAAATCCCAGTTATTTTAACCTCAGAAATTATAAGTTGAGGGTTGAATTGACATTTTTACAATATGCAGGAGCAAGAGAAATACTTTTCATTTCTTCTCAGGTCAAGAAGTAGATGTAAATTTGCCCCAGAGGTCTTTGAGGTTTTTTGTTTTTTTGCGGGTTTTTTTTTTTTTTTTTTAATACACAAGACTTTTACCAGCTGAAGACAGTGTCCTTAGAGATCTTTGAGTATATTCTCCATAACTGAATGGTGTCTTACTAGGTATCTGCAAACTTCCTCACCTTCCCCTGCAAAGTTATCAGCTGACTTCCTGAAGACAGATTCCAAACTAGGTGCCTAGAATGTTTACCTCGTGTGCCCCAAACATGACAGTTTCCAAGATAATGTATTCTGACCACTGAGAAACTGTCAACATTGTCAGTGGCCTTGACCTCCAGGCAGATATAAACACGATTAGCAAACTTGTGAATTTTTAGCACATTTTTAAGCAATTTTTTTCACACGTTAAATTTATTTTCTTCACTTTCATCTTTAGGCTTATTAGCTGGGCTGTTTGTGTAAGATGCAGGAGCGTGGATTGGAAAGGTGTCCTCCTCTCTACTTCATGCATTTCCATTTTGACTTCTTAAGACCCTACCTATCCCCCAAAAGAAGAAAAATGAAATTCTAGAGCACTAGTCTTTTAGATGTTAATACTTCTAAGAACTTATGGTTAATTTAGAGAAATACTGGATATATCCACCTCTTGGACATGCACGATGCTCGTCAGGCTTGAGAAACATTGAAATTTATTTAGCCAATTAAAAAAAAATCCGAAATTGACCACGGGACAGCTCTTTTCAGGAAACACTGATTAAGGTCATGAGAGAACTGGGGATTTGGTGGAGTGTGACCTGGCCAGCTCTAGTTAGAACATACAGTGGAAGGACTTTATAAAAGTATCTGTAAGTGGTGTAAGTTCTTCAAACACGGAAAAGCTAGCCCTTCTCAATATCAACCTTTGTCTCACCTTTAAAAAGCTATTTCTAGATTTTATTTTCCTACAAAGTCTTTTTCTTCCTTCATCCTTATGGCAGCTATCATTGCAGGCATTTCTCTAATTGGCTCCTAGATATTCTCATTGCCCTTTGTAAGCTATTTTGTTGACTTGTACAAAGAGGTACAGTTGCCAGAGGTGTAAATAGACATAAAAAGACAACTCATGTGGCCTTACTCGGGGGAAACATATTCATGGTTGTGCACCATAATTGGAAGGTTTCCTGGAAAGCCTCACTGCCCAAATTCCCTTTCCCCACCCGCCAGCCATGTGCCTGACATGGACCTCATTTGTACCTCAAACATTCCATTATTGTGGGGGGGGGAGCACCTGGGTAGTGCAGTCGGTTAAGCATCCAGCTCTTGGTTCCAGCTCAGGTTGAGATCTTCGGGTTGTGGGATTGAGCCCTGCACTGGGCTATGCCTGCTCATTGCAGAGTCTGCTAAAGTTTCTTTCTCCCTCTGGCCAGCCCCCCACTCCCCTCACGTGTTCGATCTCTAAATCTTTAAAAAAAAAAAAAATCCATTTGGGGGCCATTAAAAATGAAAATATACCAAGTGTTAGGAAGTGGCAGAGGGTCAGTAAGGTCTCCTCCAGACTGAGAAGTCCTTTTAATACCAAAAAATGAAGCAAGCCCCTCCATACCATTCACAGAGTTTTATTCAGGGTAACTTACTGACGGGCGGCTGGGTGGGCTTACAGACGATCCCGGCTGTAATACACCCTTAGTCTCCGCCCCTATTCGAGGCCTCTATCCAGCCCTTTCACCAGCTCTTACGGAGTGAGGGGCCTGGTGGGGAGGGCACGGGGTAGTTATCTTAAGGGGCACCAGTGCACCAGAAGCGAGAACAAGAAGTCCCACAGGTGGAGTCAATGTTGTCAGCACTCCTACACTCCACGCTGCACCCCCCTGCCGACATCTTTATGGCCCATATAATCTTTACCCTCGTACCAGATACCATCCCGGTGCCGCAGCAGGAATACAAATAGCAACAGGAGCTTAACCAGTACCACTCCTGGTTTTTCAGCATTCCGCATTCTTGAGGGGTAGGGGCAATGACCAGTCTAACTACTTCCTGCTGAAGAGGGGTGCAGGTCAGGAGTTAAGGAATGAAACTGCCTTTCAACCAATTGCAGAGATTCTGTGGTACTAAGTTGAGCCCCCATCCTTTATAGAGCCATTACTTTGGAAGTCTTGCATATAGTCTTAGCATTTTAGTCTACATTTTATAACAAGGCCAATTTGGTCAGTTCATTTGAACGGTGGTCCCATTTAAGGACATGGTCTTGCTGGTGGGCTTTCAAAGACAGGCCTGTAGTGTGCAGTCAGGTAGAAAATTAGCCATATATGCAAGAAAACCAAAAGAATTCAGGGTCCAGCCTAGTTTTAGAGGTAAACAATCAACATTCAAAGATAATCAGAACTAGAATCTAACACCCATAAAGATATATCACCAAATCAACTTTTTCCTCTCTAAAATCACCCTCATTTCTATCAAAGGTAGCCAAATTAAGTTGTTTGTGGGGGCGCCTGGGTGGCTCAGTTGGTTAAGCATCAGACTCCTGATTTTGACTCAGGTTATGATCTCAGGGTCATGAAATCAAGCCCCATTAGGCTCCAAGTCCTACGTGGTGTCTGCTTGAGATTCTCTCTCCCTCTGCCTCTGCCTCTGCCCCACTTAGTTTCCCCCTCCCTCACTGCCAAAAAAAAAAGATTGTTTGTAAAACAAGTCCAATTTTAACAAACTTGGCCTAGTTATTATTATTTGGGGCCTATCTACATAAATGCAGTAAGAATAGTGACTGGCCATTTATGTTCTTCTAAAGCTGCTTTGTTGGAACTTCTCATAAGGAATTTCACATTGAGCTTTTACCAGCCTTTGGAGGCCAGAAGCCAAGCCAAATACTTGCCATCAGACTTGCCTGCAATACCTTTAGTTTGGGTTACTTCCACTCTTCTTGAGGTTCCCCCCAAAATATCCTGTGGTTCCTGAGACTGCCAGGAAGTGACCCTCCTTACCTGGTAAAGGCTCCCAGGAACCCTGTAAACAGGGACCAGGTTGAATTAATTTTTTCAAGGGGCTCCCTTGGCTCCATAAAGTCAATCTTAGCACCTTAAAACTGGCCCTATCAGAATCTATGCAGGTCTCTCTCAAATAGGACCTTCCAGTCATAGCCTTGGTAATATAACCACTGTTTCCAATGTTCCATTACAAGAACATGTTCTTATTGAACTTACACAAATAACTATAATTGATTTCCCATTTTGTTGTTGCCACAAGCCCCAGCCAAATCCTTCTGGATGTGAACTTACATCCAATTCACAACTCACCTTTGGCATTAATATCCCTAATGCTTATACTTTTCTTTCCATAGATAAGTGTGCATTCAGCCAGTGACTCTTAGTGCTAGCACGGTCTGTTGGTTGGTACAAGACCAATAAACGGTTAATTCCACCTGGGGCCTCCGGTTGCCCCCTATTGCACACATGAGAGGGCAACCCTGGCCTACCTCCTAGTCCCGGGGGGGTAGGTGGTATCCACCCCTGAAATTCTGCCAGTAACAGGGGGGCACTTGGCAACACCCCTGGCTTTTTAGAGCCTTCCTTCAGGGAAGTAAACTGCCTTCCCTTAGGCAATGCCTTCTAGAGGCTTAGCAAGACCGAAATGGGTTGTTTGTATTTTCTCTGGGGGTCCCAGATAATATTAGATCTTGTTACCATTGTTTATGAGCTCTTGATAGGCCCCCTTTCCACCATTTCATCATTAGGAGGATCCTTTATTTTTCCCTGCTTTTCCATCTATTTCCCTTTCGGTTTCATGTAAGTCTGCCATTATAGCAGCTACTGTAGCAATGGGACGTTTAACCCCAAGGACGAGAGCGGATGCTAAAGTCCCATACCCTGCCCCTGGCGCTGACCGTGAGATGTGCACATTCGTACAAGAGGAATGTAGTTCTTCATTTGGGCCACCAAAATGCTGGGTGTAAATGGCATGTTTCATCCCCAGTTCTTCCATAGAGGTCCCGTGCAACGGAGGGGAGGGAACAGCCTCCTCGGTGAGCCAGGTTTTCTTAATGCTAGCATGTATCCAATCAGCCAGATTAGCTAAGTGCCTGCAGTGCTCACCCATGCCTGCAGTATATAGTCTTTGTCACAAGGCAGGTTGAGCTGTGGCTGAGGCCATTTTTGATGTCTCGAATCCATTTACCGTAACACCATGTTCTCCAGTATCCCACAGTCATAACCCCCAAGCTGCCACCCTTTCTGAGCCCTTTTGCTTCTCCACCATTTCAGATAGGTGTTTTTAGGGCATCCCTGTACTCACACACTGGTCTGAAATGCTCAAAAGCCCTGGCCGAGTCTCCCCACGGGGTGGTGGCTAGCCAGCTTGGGACCTCCCCCACGGACAACAGGCTCCCCCCCGTCATAGCCCGTTAACCCATGGCTTGTTTGATTTTCGGTATCCTGCCCACTACGCCAAGTGTTAGGAGGTGGAGGAGGGTCAGTCACGTATCCTCCAGACTGAGAAGGCACTTTAATCCCGAAAATGGAAGCAAGCCACTCCATCCTGTTTACGCAGTTTTACTCAGGACAGCTTACGGTTGGTTGGTTGGTTGGTCAGGACGGTAATATGCAGCAATTCTTCGCCACCCTCCAGACCTTAATCCCCAGCTTTTATGGCGCCAGGGGCGTGGTGGTGCCGTCACAGGGTAGTTATCTAAAGTGGTGCCACCTGTGTGCTAGAGGACCAAAGATGGAGCCGGTGTTGTCAGCACTCCTACACCAAGTACAGCTGAGAAGATTAGACCGTTCACACTTCCTGAGAAACAGGACTGGAAGAAGTGAGCTAAACGGTACATGGGCCAGCTGTACCTCATTAACCTGCCACCCTATTCACCCAATCTAGGCAGCCAGTTCTGGCAGTGGCTTACTAAAACTGGGGAGTAAGCCCCTGGTTTTTTAGTCTCTCTCCTGTTTCCAGGAATATACAGCGTCCACTGATTTTTTTTTTTTCTTTTTCTGAAAAAATGCATTTCTTCTGTAAATCACTTGAATTTCATCTCTAAATGATTTCATATTGTTATTATACTATAATTATACGTATATACATATAACTACGTAGTATGACCAGTGGGATGTAAGAATCGTAAACTGTTTACCGTGAACACACTTTTGAGTTTAAGTCATTATTGCTTATGTTCCCTTTGGAATTTTAGCATCTCCAGGCTCCAGCACTTGCTTAGCTGTTATGACTCCAGCGAACCAGTGTTTCTGGGAGAGCGGTACGGCTACGGCCTGGGCACTGGCGGCTACAGCTACATCACGGGAGGAGGAGGGTAACTATGAGCATGGCTTTCTGCACATACTCTCAGCATTAACTTCGGTTTCCATGATACAGGGCTCGGTCTGTGGCGGTGGGACCTATCCTGATATCTAAGTGCTCTGTAAATGGCAGCCGTTTCTATGACAGGAAAGTGAACATTAAATTTGCTAAATATGAAAAGAATCCACGCTAAAGAATATTTTACCCCACGAAGAAATATAAATCGTTGTCAAAGTATTTGGTAGAAATGTCCCTATAGGAATAATTGTTTCTAGGTAGCCAATTAGTTTTGATTGGTTAAATGAAAAAAGAAATTTGGATATAGATTTTATTGTCAGAAAATAAGTCATTGGACTTCTAAATTATCTAGTGCTAATAAATCACATTTCGGAGAAGAGTAGTATAGAAGTTTAGACTTAAGCAATTAAGTGATATTTGTGTAGGATTTATAGGTTTTAAATAACAGTGAAAAGTCAATGTTTTTAAATGAAGTATCTGCCTAATCTCTTGTGGGGAAAGATTTTGATTTGATTTATATGGGTAAATCAATTGAGCAATTAATCTTTCTATTATTTCTGTAGTCTTTGCTATTGGGGTATGTAGGGAAAATCTTAACTTGGTATAAACTATAGTGATTTAAAGTCATTCCAACAGGTATTTGCTGAATGTGGCACTTGGTTTCTAAACCACTTGGCACTGGTTTCTAAACCTCTGAAGGGTCAGGACTTTATATTCTTACTTTGTAGTCCCCTAGATCAGAATGGTTCCTACTGCAGGACCTCAAGAATCACATTCCAGGGGTTCTGGCTTGGTCTAGCTGATTCAGTGGTTAATATAACATGGCTATGGACATGTCTTTCATAGTGATAACTGAGCCTGGGCATGAGTACTGATCTTTCTTGAGCAGTGGCCGTGTGTCTTCCTGAGGTCATTACCAATAGGAGATGCAGATGCAGGTAGGCCTTCAAAAAGACACTAAAGGGAAGGCCAAGGAGTATTGGTCTCTTCATTTAAAAAAAAAAAAGAAAAGAAAAAAGAAACTCAAGCTATGTGCAGCCTTATGGGAATGCATTTAGTTTTCAGTGGGTGAGGTACTGGGTCTGGTTAAGGATCCGGGCATGGTATCTGTTGAGTAAGAACTTCCTACCTTTGAAAGGGGTCCTGTTATTTGAATATGGGTTTGTGTATTTTGTAGCACATAGGTGTGGATATACTTTTAACATAGAAGTGATTTTTTGTCAAGAAAACTATTTGGTTGTCTTCCTTGCCTGTTGGATTTCACTTTTAGGTCTGAGACTGGCCCTTGAAGCCTGAAATGGCACTTGACAGCACCCAGCCAGCATTGCCTTTCATCGCTCCAGCTGGTTGCTCATTCGCTCCAGGAGCCTAGCGGGTGCGGGCATGGGGGATGCAAAGACCACAGTTCCTTCCCTCCAGGCACTCACAGGCTAGTGCCAGATTGACAGATACACTGCATGAGTGTCACTGCTCCCTTTCCCAGGCCCATGGTGGGCACTGTAACCACCAAGATAGCACCTTTAACCTCTTATATGTTCAACTTCTACCTTGCTACTGTGGACTTCCTGCCACCTCCAGTTTTCCCATCTTAAAACTCCTTCCTGCCGGGCGCCTGGGTGGCTCAGTTGGTTAAGCGTCTGCCTTCGGCTCAGGTCATGATCCCAGGGTCCTGGGATCGAGCCCTGCATCAGGCTCCCTGCTCAGCGGGAAGCCTGCTTCTCCCTCTCCCACTCCACCTGCCTGTGTTCCCTCTCTCGCTGTCTCTCTCTGTCAAATAAATAAATAAAATCTATAAAAAAAAACCCCAAAAAACAAAACTCCTTCCTGCCACCACACCCTCCCTCTTCTCCCCTTGAAATCATCTTCAGAATCCACAGTTCATGATCTCTGCTTCCCCACTTCCATCTGACCCCTGTGCTTGGCCTTCAACCTAAACCACCTTGCTTAGGACTGTGGCCATGTCCACGTAGCCACATCCAGTGGCGTGATTCCAAACTCTCTTTTGTTTAACCTCTTGGCCGCCTTTGACAAAGGTGACCGCCACTCCTTGAAAGGCTTCTTTCTCTTGCTTTCCAGAACAGTGTCATATCCTTGTGTATTCCTGCCTTTCTGGTCATTCCATCCCAGGTCCTTTTTCCTATCCCTTAAATGGCTGTGTTTTCCAGGCATTTTTTCTGGTGTTCCTTCTCTTCTCACTCTGTATTCTCCTTGGTGATCTTATCCACCCCTATGACTAAACTGAAAGCACCCAAACCTCTATCCCCAGCCTACAGCTCTTTCCTGACCTCGAGGCCATGTCCACTGGGGTGACAGGACCCAGCACTGCCATCCTGACCTCATCCTCTGACTCTGGCCCCTGGCCCCTGCTTTACTGTTTTTCAAGTAGTCTTGCCTCAGGGAATCACGAGTTCCCGCCCCACAGACCTGTGACTCTGCTTTACCCTTTCTCTCCCTCATTCCCCAGGACCCTGAAGTCAACCCAGTCAGTTTTGTCTCATAAATACCACCTCTGTCTCCACCTCCCCAGGGCTAGTCGAGGTCACCCCACCTCTTACATGTGTGCTCCTGCCACAGCTCGTCTCCTCCGCTCCTTGCTGTCGACCACACTGTAGCCACAGAGACCTTTCTACAACCACGTCTGATCCTGTGGCCCTGCTGCTCAGAGGCTTTCACTCACCTCCATTGCTTTTATTCTTCCACAAGAGCATGAACTCTTTCCTACCTTTGGCATCTGAGATAGTCTTTCACATTCCTACAGGAGTCATGCTGGTCTGGGATTAGGCCTCATTTTAATCACTGCTGGTTTGCCAGGTCCACAGCCTCTCTGGGTGCTGCTGATTTCTCTAGTGGGTCTTGTCTCCTTCCTCCTGCTCTCTGACCCAACTTGTCCCTGGAAGCTGCCACATCTTGCTACCCACATGGGAAGGATTCCTGTCTCTAGAAATTAGTTCTTCTGGGTTTCATATCATCCATGTCTTCAACAATTCCATAGGTTAATGTGATTTTAATTTTATTTGGATTTTTTTTATTACCATGGGAAGTGAAAGTCTTTGCATTCTTTTATAACCTCCTGTTACCTTTAGAATAAAGTCCAAATTACTCATTAGAATTACCAGGCCTCTCATGACCTTGGCAGATGCTGTTTTACTTTTATAGCTTCATTCATCTGCACCCTCATCTTATTTCAATTCCTCAGAGGCATTTCTTCTTTCCTCTTCCCCAAGATTGGCATCTGCTGGTCTCTACATAGCACTGTGTCCCCTCCCCAACTTTCTGTCTTTGTCACTGGGCTCATCCTTCTTTTTTTTTTTTTTTTGGAAACAGTATAGCTATTAGTTATTCCTGGAAGCCTTTGGCCTAGTCTGGCCTCTCAAATCTGGGTTTGATGCCTTTCAAATATACTTTCATAGCATATTATGCAAACCATTATCATTTAATTGCCTATTTACCTTTCTGTTTTCCACCTAAACTATGAATTATTTGAAAGCAGCACCTGTATCTCATTTCTCATTATATCCTCACTTCCTAGCATAGGGACTCATTTTTTACAAGGTACAATGAATAAATGAATAAACAAATGCATGAACACTGAGCCTTCGTCTTTGTATAGCTAACGACC
The DNA here is from genome assembly GCF_054177405.1 of Leptonychotes weddellii. Lineage (NCBI taxonomy): Eukaryota > Metazoa > Chordata > Mammalia > Carnivora > Phocidae > Leptonychotes > Leptonychotes weddellii. The sequence goes on from NC_138371.1 coordinate 111,693,087, forward strand.
ATTGTAATATTCTGTTTTTCATAGCACTTTTACAAAGATGCAGAAACATTCATCATGAGATTGTCTCATATCAACGTTTGAAGAAAGCTGCAGACATCATGTTAAATGATTTCTCGGTAGACTTTTCTGATGATCCAGCTTAAGAACCAACATGATTTTTTTGTAAACAGCAAGTCAGGATCAATTAATGGCTTATAAAACCAATGAATGGATCATAACCATCATTTAAAAATAATGAAATATAAAATGGAATAGAATAAAATAGAAATATCATAGTGTATCACATGTAGTAAGGGTGTGTGTTGTTTTGTGAAATTTTGTTTCAGTTTTATACACACATACAATACATATAAATGGTTGTAGTATGAAATGTGTTTCTTGTGTTCTCACTGTGGTTTACGGTCAAGTTAAGTTTTTGTAAAGCCTTGCCTTCAACCATCTCCCCTCAGCCCCACGAAGCAGAGCTGAATCGGGAGTGTAGACTCCACAGTGATTTATGTGTAGATATTCTGTATTGTTTGGAAAATGAGACTTTTGCATTTTCTTGAATGCAAATGTCTGGTGTTCATTTCGTTGCTTACTCCTATGTCTGAGTAGGAAGCTATGATCAGGATGTCCTCATTCTCTTTGGCAGCCTCCTTGAAGGGGCTGAGGACAATGTTACCCGGAGACAGCCCTGACCAGTTCATCTGCTGGAAGACCAGGAGAGGCGGGCGCATTTCTGATGCCCTTCACCTTCTGTATGTGCTCTTGATCTGCACGTGCATGGCCTTGGGCCGGCCCCTGCCCCCCGTTTCAGTTTTTCTTCTGCTTAAAATTAGTATATTGTATATTAAAAGAAATCACATTATTAGTTTTACAGCCTCTTCACATCTTTTTAATATTTAAAAGTTGGCAGGCAGAGCAGACATACCATGATATGTCCAGTACTTTTCCATTTTGGGGGAACTCTTCATTTTGAAACAACCCATCAGCATACTAATAAGCAAGTGTTATTAAAGGCTCGTGTGTACTTAGTTTGTGTGAATAATTAATGTAAGACTGTTCTGTGTGAGTAGGGAAAAATAGAAAAAAAATTACTAATAAAGATTTTATGCTTACATTTTATCTTCCTGTAAGGTTAACTTTTCAGAGAGTGGGCCAGGATAAAAGAGTGGGCCTTCCTTTTCTTTTTCATTCTATTAGATGCTGACAAAAGAAAAAAATAAAGTGTTTGATATAATTAAATTGGGCTTAAGATAAAGAAGATTACAGTTCTCATTGGAATACAAGTACAGTTGGATCTTGAACAACATGGGTTTGAATTGGGCAGTTTCACTTATATGCGGATTTTTTTTTCATAAATACGGTATAATACTGTAAATGTATTTTCTCTTCCTTATGATTTTCTTAATAACATTTTCTTTTCCATAGCTTACTTTATTGTAAGAATACAGTTTATAAGACATATAACACACAATGTATTAATTGACTATTTATGTTATCAGTAAGGCCAATAGTAGGCTATCAGTAGGTAACTTTTAGGGGAGTCGAAAGTAGGATCAGATTTTAAACTGCACACGGGGCTGGCCCCTCACCACTGCATTGTTCAAGGTCAACTACAGTATACTTACTTAGGAAATTCCCCTTGACGTGGCTTCGGATAGATGTTTTAAGGAAAGTGTCTGTCTCCAGCAGGTGCATGTCCCCTTACATAGGCCCTTTTCCTGGGGTCGGGTAGATGAGCAGGGGTTTGACTCAGGACGAAGGTGCTATCCCAGCCCCTGGTGGGCACTGGACTCTGAGAGAAAGAGGATTGCTGGTGAGTTTTCAAATGTGCCGTTTTCCTTTTGGTAGAGTTCATGAGAACCATGTTTATTCCTCTGGTACAGTCGTATTTTCTTGTATCAGCTTAAATAAAGAGCTGCTTTTTCTCTTGTCTGGTCTTGTTTCACCGTGTCCTCTGGCATCTTGGTGGGGACAGGGAGAGTGCCCTGTGTGTATGTTACATCACCAGGGCTTGGTCACTAGTATTAAACTACACTGAACTGAGCCCCCAGCTGAGTATGGAATCAACATTTCACATCAGGGATTGTATTCAAGGTCTTTGTCCTTTTTTCCTTCCCACTAGACTGATTCATAGAACTCCTTCCCCTCCCCCAGGAGGAAGATCTTTGTAAAGGCAGCTTTATTCTCACTTGTTTGATGCATCAAATTCTGTTGAGTGCTTACTGTGTGCAAGGCCCTGCATTTGGCTCTGGGAATATGTGGATAAGGGATAGACAGTTTTGCCTTCAAGGAAGTCGTTGCTTATTGGGAATGAATTTGTGAACCGTATTAGTCCCTTCAGCCCTATCAGCTATTAGATTATTCATACTATGAGAAGATCCATTACTACCGTAGGGCCAGAGTGGCCCTATATTTTAGGACCAATCTGTATTTCAAAAAGAGGAGGATGTATTGCAGGAACTTGGTGTGAAAGGGTTGGAAAGGGCCAAAGGGATAAAAGGGGGCAGGTGGATCTCCTGAGAGCTCAGTAACTATAGAAAGCTGGTACTGCCCCAAAGGCTGGGAGAGCAAGGCAAAGGCTGTGTTCTGGAGCCCGTCCTTGTCGGTTGCTGTGGATGCTCTTGCGGTTGGGTCTCAGCACGGCATCTGACCCAGTCCCAGCACTGGCTCCCCATTGCTGCTGTGGTTCTGGCCCTGGAGCCTGGGGCTGCCCAGCATCACCTGCCTCTGCCACAGAGACTGCCAGCGCCAAAAGCCGATGGCCTCCCCCATTATTGTGCCCCTCGTGGACAGATTGAAGCCAGGTCTTTGCTGGCAAGGGAGTCTGGAAAATATTGTTTCACAGTTTCCAGCCTCCTGCAAATCTGAGGGCACAGAACGGCAGGACTGGGCATGAGTTCCACCAGAAAGTACCCAACATACCAGGCCAAGTAGCATCATAGCACTGTTTGAGGAAAGTCAACCTCCCTCTCTCTCTCTCTCCTCTTTCTCAAAATCACCTTAAAGAAGCGTCCACAGACTGGAATCACTTGGACAGTGAATGCAAGGTTGTTTCAGTTAGACTTGATCTCACTGTCGGTCATCACCTGTATGAGGGAGGTACCTGGGCCCATCTACTTGCTGGGAATGTTGGTGGGTTTTGTTATTGACCTCACTGAGCGTGTTAAAACTAAAGAACTATTCTAATTTTCCATTGGCATATTAGGAAAAGAACATTGTATAGTATTCATTTGCAAGAACGATATAAAGAAATAAAATTGCCTATTAGATAGGTAAACACTTCTTCAAAGTAAATTTTCCTTTCATAGAAAGCACAAAACATTTCCCCCAGAATAACTATGAAATATGAAACACTGCTGATGTCAACATCTTTATCAAGAATGTGGCCTCTGAATTATATTTCTTTATTTAGATTAAAGATCTCGAGGAGCTGCTGCCCTAACCCCTTTCTCTGTCTGCTCTGGCTTCCCACTAGAATGGTCTTCAGCAGAGAAGCAATCAGGAGACTTCTCGCCAGTAAATGTCGCTGCTACAGCAATGATGCCCCCGACGATATGGTCCTAGGAATGTGCTTTAGTGGGTTGGGAATCCCTGTGACACACAGCCCTCTCTTCCATCAGGTGAGAACAATGTTTTTATACCTACCTTAGAGGGAGAGAGGGGGATTTTCTTCTCACTTAAAGATCCTACTTCATTCCCTTCACATATTCTTCTGGAAACAATCTTAAGAACTATGTGGACATGCCCCAGGGGGGCATCCTTAACAGATCTTTTTGTCTGGAGGGTTGATCCTATACCATGTACAGCAGGAAGATGGAAGGCAGAAACCTCTAGAAAACGAAATGGTGTTTGACCATTGTCCTTGAATATAGTACCAGGGAAAAGCTGCTCTTTTTTTCCCCTCTATTTTTGAGTTAAAAAATTGATGGTATTTAAAAACTATTAAATGCCATCTAGAAATATACAGGAATAACCTAATATTTCCTGCTGTATATATGCCAAGTGTATGTAATTCTATACTGTCCTAGGTTTTTACACTGTCCACTGGTTACCTTTTTATTGGGCTTACTCCTCTTTGGTTACTATTAAGATGAGTGACTAAACACTATTAAGCTTCAATTTAGTATCTCAATAAGCATATAATCTCGGGGTTGTTGTTGTCTGAGATAGTGTTTACCAGGGATGGTTGGTGCTCCAAACCACTATACCGTGGTTTGGAGAAGGGAATCCTCTGCACTATTTTTGGTAGTTTTTTGTTTTTGTTTTTTTTTAAAGATTTTATTTATTTATTTGAGAGAGAGAATGAGAGACAGAGAGCATGAGAGGGAGGAGGGTCAGAGGGAGAAGCAGACTCCCCGCTGAGCAGGGAGCCCGATGCGGGACTCGATCCCGGGACTCCAGGATCATGACCCGAGCCGAAGGCAGTCGCTTAACCAACTGAGCCACCCAGGCGCCCCTATTTTTGGTAGTTTTTAAGAATCAGGTCAGTGAATGTTCTGATGTTGTAAGAATAAATATGTTGTCATATTTAGTAACCAGTAGCAAATGCTATCATAGCAATATAGAAAATTGAACATGACAAATAGCACTGTAGGAAATAACTTGAACAAGGCAAAGAAAGTGTTTGCATTATCAAGATAGGCAGAATCCATTTCTGCATCTTGAGGACCATAAGGGAGAATAAAAAGAGACTTTTCATAATAAGAAATACATGAGAAACCTTTCTTCGTACCAGTTAAGAGTACTTATCCATCTTTTAAAACCTTGAGAGGTCTTACCCATCTTAAGCCTATGTGTTGTGTTATGGGATGACAGAGAAGCAAGTTATTTTCTCTTGCTCTCTCTCATAGTGTTTCACTTCTAGAAAAGGAAAGTTAATTAAAACTGTTGGTGTATAAGGGGAATGACTTATTACTGTTAATAATGCAGTGTTAGATTTTTATAGCAGCCTTCACTAAGGGAAGAATATGCTAGTAAAGAAAATGATAAAGAGAAAAGAAGGAAGGAAAATACTCTTTAAGCAAATATCCTTTGAAGATAATTTAAAAATGAAAAAAATTGTCATTTCCCAGACTTCAAAACTCTTGATTTATCTAATTCACATAATAAATTTTAAATCTTTCCAAAATTGTAAAATATGCATAAACTGTATCCTCCCCAACAGATACTACTATATCTTCTAATTCTTAAGCCTCTTTTAGAGAGTTTGCTGTAATTTAGAAATTATTCCCCATTTATAATGCTTGAACAGTGATCCAAATAGTGTGTGTTTTCATACTGAAAAACACATATGAGGCAAAGAGATACAAAACCAAGATTCCTGAAGAGTTAGAGTGGGCTTTCGGAAACAGTCTCAGATGCAAAATTGCCTGGGCCACTTTCCTTCTCTTTTTAGTCAGGGGAGGTTATTGTGAAATCACAGGCTTAGAAGGGGGCTTCAAGGAATGTCTAGTGTATCCTTTTATTAAAAGCAAAGGATCTGGAGCATATGGTTTTCTGTTCTTTCAAAATTATATGCTACCAGTGAGTGTGGCAGCATGCAATGGCCACTGAACCCTCTGCATAAAATTGTCAAAATACTCATTTCAGGACTCTGGAAGTCAACCAAAAGCATTGAGAAGCATTTATTCCTGAAAAAACTGCTATAGTTTCAGAAAGACCAACAGAGTATGAGGTCTTCTGAGGCTTTTCTCCCTGAAACCTCCTCTCTCTCCCCTCCCCCAGCCTCCACCTCTCCATCCACCCCAGCTTGGTTGGAAAGAGCAACAGCAGTTTGACCAGTATGGGCCTTGCTGGGGAAAATGGCAGCTTTGCTGTCAGAGGGGGAGAGAGAAAAACCCATAGATAGGTCACCTAAAATAGTTAAACTTGGTAGGAAAGAAATAAGAAAAACCTGCACCTTTATGGGCCTGAGGTTGCAGTCTCAGGTATGGTAAAGGATGTCTTAGCCAGAAATTTAATACTTAGTACCCTGGAAATAAGAGAGAAATAACAGGGCTAGGAAAGCTCTCCATAATTCTCTGGCCTACTGGGAAACCGTGTGCATGCACATGGGACACTGGATGAGCCTAGCAGAAAGTAAAATACAAGGCATATTTGAGAACCCACTGAAGCTTTGAATGCACTTTCCAACCTACACATAGGTAGAAGCCTTATGGGCTTGTGGTATTTGAGCATAACTTCTGCCTATATCATAAGTTGACTACTAAGCTATTCAAGCACAGGGGTGACCTCTAGCAAGCCAAGCTACAAGATAAAAGTTAGAACTAAAAGATGAGTGGAGGTATTAGTAACCACACACCGCAGTGAGAAAGATTCCACAGTGTAAATCCAGGCAAATCACTTTTTAAAAAGTAGTAAAAATAAACAGATTTGTTGTTACAATAAATTTTCAAAATAATCAACTTCCAACAAATTATCATGATACAAAGCAAAGAGATATACTGAGGGAAAAGTGTAGGAATAGAAACTGACTGAGTGGGACCAGATATTGGAGTTGATAGATAAAGACTTCAAGAAGCTAATAAAATTACAGTCACAGAATTAAAGGAAACCATGTTCATAGAATCAAAGGATGGTATGATGACAATGACTCAACAAATAGCAAATCTTAATAAAAAATAGAAACTACGATAAAAAACAAATGAAAATTCTATAGTTGTAAAAGAAATGAGAAATTATCTGGGTGGACTTAACAGTAGATTTGAGATGGCAGAAGAAACAGTGAATTTGAAGGCAGATCAATAGAATTACCCAGTCCAAAGAAGAGAGAGAAAAATGACTAAAGAAAAGTGAACAAAGCTTTAAAATACTTTAAACCATAAAGTGTAACAACATACATTTCATGGGATTCCTAAAAAGTGAGTGGAGAGAGGATTGGATAGAAATTTTTTTTTGAAAGAAATAGGGTTGAAACTACCCAAATGTGATGAAAAACATTAATGCATAGCTCTAAAAGTTTCAACAAAGCTCAAGTAGTATAATCATGAAAAGAATCACACACAGATGTGTTACAGTCAAACTGTTGAAAGACAATGAAAAAGTAAAAGTCTTAAAAGCAACCTAATGAAAAGGGAAACAAAAAATATAGTTACTGGCTGATTTCTCATTAAAAATAATAGAAACCCAAAGGCAGAAGTCAAAAAAGAAACCAATCAACTAATGATTCTATATCCAATAAAACAATCCTTCCCAAATAAAAGTGGAATAAAGATATCTATAGGTAAACAAAAAGTGAGAGAAATCTTTACTAGTAGACCTTCCCTACAAGAAAACTAAAGGAAATCCTTTGGGCTGAGTGAAAATGGTACATGGTAATTAGAATATATAGGAAGGAATGGAAGAATACTGGATAGGGTTAATATGGAGGAAAATATAATTATATAATTATATAATTATATATATTATATATATGTGCATATATATAATTAAAAGAATAAAAGTGTGTATAAACACACATAAACATATATATTGTCTCTCTTAATTGCTTTAACAAATATAAGATTGTTTAAAGCAATAATTATGACCCTATTGTTGGGTTTATAACATAGTAAATGCAATATATATGATGATAATAGTGCAAAGGCAAGAGGGAGGAAATGAAGCTATATTGTAGCAATTGATTTTATTGGAATTAAGTCAGTATTAACCTAAGTTAAAGATGCATATTGCTATCCTTGGAGCAATCTCTGAGAAAATGATTTTAAATATATAGCTTAAAATATCAATAGAGGGATTTAATTATACACTAAAAGATTTTGTTTAACCAAAGAATAAAGGAGAAACAGAGGGACATAAAACATGAGACATATAGAAAATAAATGGCAAAATGAGTGATAAAAATTCAGGTGTATCAATTATTACATTAAATATGAATTGACTAAACTCTTTAGTCAAAAGGCAGATATTATCAAATCTCATAAAAATCAAGATTTGACTATATGTTGTCTATAACAGTCAAGTACACTTTAGATTCATAGACACAAATAGGTTGAATGTAGAAGGATGGGAAAAGATGAATCCTGCAAACAGTTAATCATAGAGAGTTTGAGTGTCTGTGTTAAACACAATACACTTTAAGAAGTGGAATATTACTAGAGAGAAGGAGGGATATTTCATAACCAAAAGTCAATACATTAAGAAGATACAATAATTATAAATGTATATGTATACCTAACAGATCTTCAAAATATATAATAATTATAAATGTATAGGTACACCTAACAGATCTTCAAAATACATGGAACATAAATGGACAGAATTGAAAATGAGAAACGGACAAATACAAACTACTTGACTTAACTGACATAGAATGTTTCATCTGACAACAGCAAAATGCATGTTCAAGTGTGCATGGAATGTTCTAAAGGATAGATCACACACTAGGTCATAAAACATGTCTAAGGAAATTTTAAAGGATTGAAAACATACAAAATATATCCTCCCAGCAATGGAATGAAATTAGAAATCAACAGAAAAAAATGGGAGAATTTCCAAATATTTGAAAATTATACAACACATTTTAAAATAATCTTGGGTCAAAGAAGAAATAAGGAAGATTAGAAAATAACTTGAATAAAAATGAAAACAAAACATAACAAAAGTTTTTAGCATAGCTGTATAGGGATTAGAGGGACATTTATAGTTTTAAACATACTAGAAATGGATAGGGGTGGGAAAAATGAAGGAGGGGGAATCGGAGGGGGAGACAAACCATGAGAGACTATGGACTCCGAGAAACAAACTGAGGGTTTTAGAGGGGATGGGGTTAGCCTGGTGATGGGTATTAAGGAGGGCATGTACTACATAGAGCACTGGGTGTGATATGAAAACAATGAATCATGGATCACTACATCAAAAACTAATGATGTATTGTATGGTGACTAACATAATATAATAAAATTAAATTAAATTTAAAAAAATCATTAATCTAAACATCTGCATTGAAAGCAAAAGAATGGTATCATTCAAATCTGAATTAAGTGGAATAAAAGAAATATTAACGGTTAAAGCACAGGTCAATGTAGAAAACAGAAAAGCAGCAGAGAAAATTAGTTAAGCCAAAAATGAGTTATTTTGGAAAGATCAGCTAATTTGGTAAACCTTTAGCTAGGCTGTCCAAGAGAAAAAGAAAGAAGACACAGATTACCAAAGTTAGGAATGAAAGAGTGGACGTTATTGCAAATCCTACCAAAATTGTGCCTACAGTTAGACAATTTAAATGAAATGGGAGAAATTTCTTGCATCACACTCATTAGCAAAACTGTCTTAAAAAGAAATAGAAAAATTATCTGAACCTACATACATTGATGGAATGGAATTAAAGGAGTGAGAATGCTTTCCAATTCATTTTATGAGGCCAATATTAGCCTAATATGTCAAAGACACATATTGTTGGGCAGAGCAGTCGGTTAAGCTTCTGACTCTTAGTTTCAGCTCAATTCGTGATCTCAGACTCCTAAGATCAAACCCTGCATCAGGCTCCACACCCAGTGGGAGTCTGCTTGGATTCTCTCTCTCTCTCTCTCCCCCTACCGCCCCACCCCCCACACATGCTCTCCCTCTCTCTCAAATAAATAAATCTTAAAAAAAAAAGATGCATATTGTTATCCCTAGAGCAAGAATTTAGGAAATCACTCCAAAAATATTGCTAAAAAAATAACAGAAGAGATTAAAATGATATATGACAAAAGTAAACTACAAGCCAATATTACTCTTGAACATAGATGGAAAAGTCCTTAACAAAATATTAGCAAACTGAATCCAGCAATATATAAAAGGGGTTATATGCCATGACCAGCTGGGATTTATCACAGGAATGCAAACTTGGTTTAATATCCAAAATCAATTATTGTTATATACCATATGAGTAGAATAATGAATAAAAACCACATGATCCTCTCAATAAATGCAGAAAAAATATTTGACAAAATCTAACACCACTTCATGATTAAAAAAAAACAAATAGAAAAACAAAAAACAACTCTCAACAAAACAGAAGTTCCTCAATCTGATAAGGTGAATCTACAAAATAACAAAATTGGGAACAAGGTAGGAATGTCTGTTCTCACCACTTTTATTCAGCAGTATATTCAGTGTTTCTAACCAGTGCAATAAGCTGAAAAAAATGTATATATATTTACATACACACACACACACATATATATACATAACTACATATATACATACATACATTACATATATGTATACAGATATATAGTAAGGATACAAGTTGGAAGAGAGGAAGTAAAACTGTCTTTATCCACAGACCACATCTTGTATGTAGAAAATCCTACGGATCTACCAAAGGAAAAAGAAACTACCAGAACTAATAAATGAGTTTAGCAAGGTTATAGGCTACAAGGTCAACGTACAAAAGCAATTTTTTTTTTTGCAACAAAAAAATCTGAAAATGAAGAAAACAATGTCATTCAAAATGGCATCCAAATGAATAAAATACTCAGGAATAAATCTAAAAAGGAAGTTACACTCTACACTATAATAAAATTCTGCTGAAATTAAGATCTAATTAAATGAAGAGATATATACCATATTTATGGCTTGGAAGACTTAATATTGCTATGATGGCAATTTTCTCCATTGATTTTTAAATATTCACTTAAAATGAATTTGATTATTTCATCTATTCGTATTATTTCACTTAAAATTAACTTATTTTGAATGTCTAAATGAAGTGTTCTGGATCAGAGATGAATTTTTACATTAAGTCCCTTACAATAAATAATAAGCACATCTTGCCCCCATCTCCACTCCCACTGCTCCTCTGACCTAGTTTTTACCTCCAGGGCAGTGTGATGAGGGCCAATTCAAGTGTCCTACATAAGTGGTGAGATACTCCATAGGCAAGGGACAAAGAAAAATTGTTTTCTCTGCTTCTAAAGGTGAACTTCCTTACTTCAGCATTTTGGTATGCAAATAAATACCCCATTCTTCCTTGAAATGTAAATGTATCCCAGGGCGGAAAGTGTTCAGGTCTTCCTGGCACCTTGGGGCTTACCCTCAGGACCTAGTTCAGGGATATAACTGTTGGCCTCTCCAAGAGATAAGGGGAGTTCTACTCTCCTTTAGGATCTGAGCAGTTAACTAGACAAATGGAATGTGAACTGTTTCTTGTGGGCTATAGGGCTTTTTTACAGGAAATTTTATTTCCCCACATTCCCCAAATTCATCTATAGATTCAGTGCAATCCATATCAAAGTCATAGCAGACTTCTTTGTAAAAATTGACAAGCTTATCCTAAAATTTACATGGAAATACAAAATAATTCTTAAAAAGGAGATCAAAATTGGAGGATTTACCTTTCTATGATTTCAAAACTTACTATAAAGCTATGATAATCAAGACAAGCTGCAATTAGTATAAGGATAAACACACACACACACATACACACACATACATATCAATGGAACAGGATAGAGATTCTAGAAATAAACCCTCTCATTTGTGGTAAACTTGTTTTTGACAAAGATGCCAAGGCAATCCAGGGGACAAGTGGCACAGATGGCCAGTCGGCGCTAGAGCAATTATGTATTTCCACACACAAAAAAATGAACTTGGAACTTTGCCTCATACCACACACAAAAATTAACTCAAAATGGATCATAGTACAAAAATATAGGAGCTAAAATTATAAACTGCTGGAAAAAACAGGGATAATTCTTTGTGACCTTAGTTTAGGCAAAGATTTGGGGCATCAAAAGCATGATCCATAGAAGGAAAAATTCATAAATTGAACTCAAAAAACTTAAAAAAAACTTTGCTCTTCAAAAGATATCCTTAAGAGAATAAAAAAAAATTCATAAACTGGGAGAAATATTTGTAAATCATGTATCTGATAAAGGACTTGAATCCAGAATACATAGCAAATCTTTTACAACTCAATAAGAAAATCAACTGCTGAGTTTAAGCTGGGTAAAAGATTGAACAGTCATTTCTCTGAAGAAGATGCATAAACAGCTACTAAGCACATGGAAAGATGCTCAACATTATCAGTCATTAGGGAAATGCAAACTAAATGCCCATGTATAGAATGCCTATAAGCAAACAGATCATTCCCAGTGCTGCTGAGGATGTAGAAACCTGGACCTCTAGTGGGGATATAAAATACAGTCACTTTGGAAATGTTTTGGCAGTTTTTAAAAAATTAAGCATATATGTGGCAGGCAATTTATGACATAGATCTCATTAGTTCCCTCCTGCTGGTATTCATACCCTGCGTTTTCCCCTCTCCTGAGTATGAACCAATAGCCTATGGCAAAGGTGATGGGATGTCTCTTCTATCATTAGGTTACAAGGGATTGTGACTTCCGTCTTCCTTGTAGACTCTCCCTACTTCCTTCCTGGCTTGTAGGTTTTGCTGAAGCAAGCTGCAAGGGGGAAGGGTATGAAAGTGAAGCCCTCAGCTCAGTAGCCCCCAAGGAACTGAATGTTACTAGTAACCACTGAGTGAGCATGGAAGTGGATCTTTTCCTAGCTGAGCCTTCAGATGAGATCATAGAGCCTGGGCTGACATCCTGATTACGATCTTGTGAGAGACCATGAAGCAGAGGTCCCAGCTATGTGTTGCCAAGACTCCTGACCCATGGAAGCTGTGTGATAATAACTATGTGTTGTTTGTATGGTGTATCCACTCAATGTGATATATTGCTCCGCAATAAAAGTAATGAACTACTGATGCATGCAGCAATGCTAAGTGAAGGAAGCCAGGCTCAAAACATTCATAGTGGATGGTTCCACTGATAAGAAATTTCTAGAAAAAGGCAATACTATAGAGAAAAAGCAAATCAGTGGTCTCCTGGGGCTGCCAGCGAGGGTGGGGATTGACTGAAAATACATGGCAGGGAATTTGGGGGGAATGACCATAGTCTTCTAAAACTGGATTTGTGGTTGCTTAAATACGGACATCTACTATAAATTTTCAAACTACCATGACTATGTGTGAATTGTATGGTATGTAAATCATATGTCAATACAGCTATAAAAAATGTGTTTGTCTAAGGAAATACAAATTTGATCTCTGTTGCACTGTTCAGTGTGCTCTAACATTTACAGATTAAGTTTTAATTTCACCCAATGTATGTCCTTCCGTGCAGTTTACACCATCTCTCTCTGTTCCCGCACACAGCTTCCCATCATGCTCCATGTCTGTTCCTAAGGCCTCCTCCTTTGCCCCAACCCTGCCTGTTTGGTACTTCCTTTTGGCATTTTGGGCACAGAGATGTGATTATCAGAGTCCATCTAGACTTCTTGGTGTTACACATGCCTCTGTGGATGCCTTTTACTTCTCTAATCTTGTTCTTTTCCAAAACTACATTTGCCAGAAATGATTAGCGCATTCTAATACTTAGTAAACCAGCTCTTCACTCGTGTCCTAACATGCAACAGCAATCACTTCTGGAATCCGCATTAATAGAGGGAAAGATATTACGGATTTCTTTTTTTCCTGTGAGATGTGTTTGTGTCTCTGAGAGTTCATTTTTAAATGTGAAAAACAACCCAAGATTTGTTTCCACTGTTTTTCTTTCTTTGTTCTGGGAGCATTGTGGAATTATCTGAGAACTGAATTGAGAGTATGTTTTTCCTGGGGTTTCTTCCAAGCCAGTAAATTCCCAGAGGCCATACAAGTAGACATGAGATATGAATCCCCTCAGCTAATACTCAGAACTTGCTCAACTCTGTTAGACATTATTCTAGTGTGTATTTTTGGTCTTGGTTTCTCTCTCTTCCTTTAAAATTGCCTTCTTAGATTTTTAACTCCATGAGCATTTAGAATTTTTAAAGGACAATGCTTGTTTGGTATGGAACGTCCCCCCGCTCATCATTTTGAAGTCTTCCGTGCAGTTGTTATTGTTTGAATACTCATCGGAGCAGGATATTTGTGCCATCCCAGGATAAAGCCCCCCAAGGAGGCCAGGGCAGCTGAGGCACTGTTGATGTGCCAGGCTTGGGGCACACGGAATGAGGACCAGCTGCAGATGTCCTGCCAGAACACTGGACTAGGAGCTGGGCTGGGCACCTGCTCTTGTCCCCATTCCAATAGGTGCTAGTCCTGTTGACCTAAGAAACTTATAAATTCTGTGAGCTCCTGTTTCCTCCTCTATAAATTGAGGATGAATCAAGATACTCTGATCATCTTGAAAGGTTGTTTCAAGGGTTGAATGAGATAAAATTTAATGAAGGTATTTTATAAACCATTTAAGAGGGTTTATGTAAGTATTCATTGCAAACATTTAAGCAGAATGTAATAAAAAAACTAGCATAGAGAAGACTAGTTTTCAAAATGTTTCCTATCTAGCTTTAATAAAGCCAAGACTGTTTTAGTATTGATAACCCATTGAGTTACTATATAACACAGATGGGCTATATAAATCTGTAAACAAGATAGGCATTGAGACAAAGGTGGATGCTTTGTTTAGAGTAAAAAAAAAAAAAAATAGTATCTGGTTTCTGTTTCCTTCCATACCCTGAAGGTAACTTTAATCTCAGCCATCCTAGACTACGTCTGATTCTGCTTAAACTTCATTTTGTAAGTTCTAGAGAATCCTGAAATGATGACGATGCAAAGACTTTTTAGGCCCTCTTGCAAAGTGCTTCTGGTTACTCAATGTTTCCCTTGCCATTTCTGGTCAGACTCGGTATCTGGATAGGAAGAAAGTGTTGAGTTACTTCACCCTTCTCCCTGATTCCTGATGAGCTCTGCATTTCCCTACACTGACATCAGGGCAGTGGACAGGCAAGGGGAGCCCCGAGAACACTTCACACACACCCCTGCCACACACACACACACACACACAGAGAGACACACACACACACCATGTATGGCTAGAGTTTCTTTAGAGAGGCCTGGGAAATAGCAACCTTTATGCCTTTTGCAGAAGTTATAATAGTCACTTAAATGACTTACCAAGGAAGGCTTTTTATATCTATTACCATGGTTGAGGAATCTCCCAGAGGTATGACTACGGAACATAGAAGCAAAAAGTGGTACATTTGGGATATTAAAGTAATTGGAGATACAAAAGCAAAGAGCCTCACATCAGAGGGAGGGTAGTGGAAAAGATTTTCCTTTTTGCTTTTAGATTCTCTTAAGCAATATCAAATATTGAAGAAAAGCAGTCACTTCATAAATTCAAATGCTATTCTTTTTTTTTTTTTTTAAGATTTTATTTATTTATTTGACAGAGAGAGAGACCGCGAGAGAGGGAACACAAGCAGGGGGAGTGGGAGAGGGAGAAGCAGGTCTCCCGCCGAGCAGGGAGCCCGATGTGGGGCTCGATCCCAGGACCCTGAGATCATGACCTGAGCCGAAGGCAGACACTTAATGAACTGAGCCACCCAGGCACCCTCAAATGCTATTCTGAAGCAAAATTGTTTTCAGTGAATAAAGGAATGTAATTCTCTGTTCTTCTTCCCACAGGCTCGGCCCGTGGATTATCCCAGGGACTACCTTTCTCACCAAGTTCCCGTATCCTTTCACAAACACTGGAACATCGATCCAGTAAAAGTGTATTTCACGTGGTTGGCACCCAGGGAGGAAGACAAAGCCAGGCAGGAGACAAAGAAAGGCCTTAAGGAAGAGTTATAAAACGTGCCGGCCTGTGAGCACAGTTTGGGTCAGAGACAGAAGTGGAGACTGGCCTAGTCCTGCTGAGCTGTGATCATTACTGCTTCTGTGTGCCACCCGGCATTGGAAGCCTTCTGACTTTAGGTGGAAATTATGTATATGGTATTTTTTGAGGGGGGAGGAAGCAGAGTCATAGGGAAAACAGATTTTTTTTTCTGGGAAAAAAATCATTTGCTTTTGCATTATGCAGTTACTGTAATATACCACGATTACTGTGTTTTTTTCAAGCTGTGATACAGCAGCTTTATTAATAAATGGTACCAGAAGTCTCCTTCCTGTTTTCTCTCTTCATTATAAAGTGTCAGATGGGCTTGAGACTGAGAAGACATGACTGTGTTTATATATATGCTCTAGACATATATATATATATATATATATATATATATTCTCCATATACTATATATATACACACACACTTCATATAGAACAGGCAACATCTGTTGACATGGATATTACCATGGTGTGAACTTTTTAACCATATTATTGATGATGAAAATTATTTTCTGGTTATTCAGTAGGAATAATGCTGTATTAAATATCATTCATAAAACATCATAAAAGTCGAGATATGAAGTCCCCTGTAGTCTATAATCAGGGTTGTTATGTTTTATCTATTTTTCTCTTTGTGCCTCATAAAAAGAGAGTAAGAAGTCTTCTGCTAGAGTTTTCTACTTCTTCAGAGGTTCATCTGTGTTCTATTTCTCCCCGAAGCCCTATCTTTATGACCTACTTGTAACACAAAAGTATGCTGGATGCTGCCAGAAAATAGGTGTTCTCAATATTTAAAAACAATGTTGTTGTGCTTTATTCAAGTCAGTGAGCTCTGTGTAAGTCTCAGGAAGTGAATTAAATTAATTTGTACCTGATGTTTTACTCTTATTTTTCTTTGAATGTTACTTAATGACTCTCTCCTGGCTCATAATAACCCCCCCGGTATACCCATTAAACCCTAGTGGAAGGACAGCGTGGTGATTTGGCAACTTCCCTGGGTTCTTACAGAATGAGATTTGAACATAGTATTTTGAAACAGCTCTAATTTTCAAATCATATCTTTAATATATAGTAATTTAACACATTCGTTATTAATTTGTAACAAGGACACTTTTAATGTTTTAATTATATAATTCAGTTTTTCTAAGGGTGTTTACATAAAATTTGATTTTTGTATGTCTTAAACTAATTTTGGTCTAGTAAAATACTTTCCTCTTTTTTAAAAATAAAAATTGCTATTCATTAACTTCGCTTGTAAGGCTTTTATAGCCAAGCACAGGGTTTTAAAGCCATACCACCAAAAGTACCCATGTGTGTTTTTTAACAGTACATTTTCTTGTAGCTTAGATTGGACTCATTTCCAAAACGATGCAATAGTATTTTGACCGTGGTTCCAAATTAGCAAATACCAGGACTGGTGTGTTTTCAGTGGTCACCATATGCATTGGATTCATTTTTGTAAAAGTGGATTTTGTGGCCTGTCCAAGGAATGGATCAGAGATGATCAACTAGATGAGAAGCACCCCAAGGATTTCTAGATCCTGTCAAACTGTTGGTGATGACGTCAGCATCATTGCCATAGCTGGGATCGTTGTCGTAGCTATCACTGCCAACACCTTCATGTCATCTGTGATAATACGCCTGGAGGACCTGGGTGCCTAATCCAGTGGAGAAGAGGCTTTGGTTCTTCCTGCCCCTGCCTCCCAACTGTCACGCTCAGCACATAGCGTATTCATTCGCCAGGAGCGAACGGGCCTCTGTACGTGACGATCCACATCAAGCTTTCTTACGATCAGTGCCTTCTACTGATACTGGAGCACCTCCTCTGGTACCTGTAGGTGTTTTGTTAATTATGTTTACTTTTTGGAACTATGTAAGCCTAACCACAAATAAAAGGTCTTTGCCTACGTTACTCATTTCTCCTATGTATTCATTAGTCCAACCTAGAGGGGGAAGGGCGGCAAAGGGAAAAAGAATGACTAAAGTCAGGGGGAAAAGTTGGCGGCTCAGTGAACACAGTTCTCAGAAAAATCAATAAGCTATCCTTTTAAGAGAAAACCATCAGACATTGAAGATATATTTATACAAAGTCTGTGCAACCATTATCTATCTTATTATATAACAAGTGGAGATGTTATTTTGGAATGGATTCCCATACAGTTCCTATCTACATTTTGAATCTGAACTTCCCAGGACAGGTAGTGTCCTATTCATATTTCTTTTGCCTTTTTAATAGGAACTTACTTCCAAATGCTTTTTTTTTTTTTTTTTTATCCTAGGGATGTCAACATCAAGGAATAACTGGAATGCTATATTTTGCTTTTAAGTCACTTCTGATATAACTAAAGCCAAGTTGTCTATGTAGGATTTTTACACCTTACAGCTAAATCAGAAATTCAGACACAAACACAGCCTTTATGGAATGTTCGGGAACATAAAACAATAGCACAAAGTGATGATATGCGCAGGTATGTGTCAGTGTTCTCTGAATTTCCTGATTATTGAATACCTTTAGTGTTTCCACATCCATATCCATTAAAATAGTTTATGTGTTTTTCCTCAAAAATTGATAATAGAAGAATGCTAGAAGAATTTTAAGAATGTTCCTGTTGTTTTTCATTCATAATCAGAGATGTAATTTCAGGACACCCGGGTTGCTCAGTCAGTTAAGCATCTGCCTTCAGCTCAAATCATGATCCCAGGGTTCTGGGATCAAGCCCCATGTCAGGCTCCCTGCTCAGCGGGGAGTGTGCTTCTCCCTCTGCCTCTCCCCCCACCCCTCCCACTCATGCTCGCTCGCTCTCTCTTTCTGTCTCTCTCAAATAAATAAATCTTTAAAAAACATCAGAGATGTAATTTCTGTGGACTAAAATGAATTTATCAATAGATTCATTCAGCAGCTCTTTATTAAACACCTACTATGTACCAGACATTCCAGGATGCCCCTTATCCGTCCTCTTCATCACTCTACCCCTGGCATCTTTGAATGCCTGGCACATAGTAGGTGCTACTGTTTTATGTTCCCGAGAATTCTATAAACATGTCACCTGTAAAATGTGTTCTCCTCCTATCTGTAGAAAGTGAAGCTTTTGTATCTCATGTTGTCTTTTAGCACATGTTTTCCCTTAAGAGGCACTTACGTTCCTTGTGGGAATAGGGGTAGTTGCAAGGAGAAGGAATGTAAAGCAGTAAACAAATGAAGGAACGAGACGATTTCTAATAATGATAAATGTTATCATAAATTTTAAGATGTAAGATTCTAGGGAATGTACACATGTGATGAGAACGATCACATAGAAAGCAAGGTTGGTACAATGACTCCATGGGCAGTCCTGGTGAAACAGAATGGAATCCAGAGCTCACTGGAGGGATCCACTTTGGTAGGAAGCTCTGCTGTCAAATGGGAGCAAAGTGTATGCACAGAGAAAGAGTTTTAGATTTACTGACATGAAAATGTGACTGTTTGAACCTGATCACTTCTACTGTGAGATAGTAACCCACTGAGAATATTTGACTTTTTACATATTTGTTCTTTTTTTTTTTTAATGATTTTATTTATTTATTAGAGAGCGAGAGAGTGTGAGCCATGGGGGGCAAGGGAGAGGAAGAAGCAGACTCCCCGCTGAGCAGGGAGCTCGATGAGGGGCTCGATCCCAGGACCTTGGTATCATGACCTTAGCTGAAGGCAGATGCTTAACTGACTGAGCCACCCAGGTGCCCCCATATGTTTGTTCTCATGAAGAGCTGTGGCGTGAATAATAACAATGCCAACCACATACATAGAGCTTACTCTGCTTGGCACTATTCTAAGGGTTTCATATATCAGCTTATTTCATCTTCACAATAACTCTTTAAAGTAAGTACTATAAGTACTAAAGTAAGTACTATGTTTTCCCCAACTTACACTAGGGGCAACTGAGGCACAGAGATTAAGTAACCAGCTCAAAAGTCACACAGCTTGTAAGTGGCACAGTGGGTTTCCAGCCTAGACATTTGGCTCCAGAATCTATTCATTGAATACCTGTGCTCTTTTTCCTCTCCCAAGAAGAGCATGTAACACCAGCACAGATAAAGATGACCAAGAATCCAAGAGTGAATCATAAGTAACCCTATATCAGAGAGATTAAGGGCAAATATGATTAAATATCAGATAAATTACAGAAGCGAGATGTGTTGGGAGGTTAAAAAATGAAGAAACTGGCTACTTGAGATTGAATTTTAAATTTCTGTACCACACTTTGCACAACACATGGAGTGAGGGTGAAGGTACTCAGGCACTGTGACTCAGCAGTTCTACTCTGAGGCATAGACCCTAGTTAAACTCCTACACAAATGCACCAAGAAGCATGTATAGTCATATTCATAGCAGCATATACGGTTTGGGAGAACCAAAAGCTGGAACCAATCTACATGTCCATTGCTTGAAGAATTAGTAAGTTGTGGTATGTCTTTATAATATCACGTTATGCAGCTATTAGTATGAATGGACTACCGCTACATGAGACATTTCCATGTTAAGCAAATAAAAAAAGTCACAGAACAAAACCTTTAGTAGGATTTCTTGTGAATAATTTAAAACCATGCAAAATGAAAAAGTAAACACAGAGATACACGCATACCTAAAAAAATAAAGAAGAATAAGAGAATGATAAACACAGAATTCAAGATAAATAAAGAAGAATAAGAGAATGGTAAATACAGAATTCAAGACAGTAATTACCTCTGGGGGAAAGCAAGGAGGCTACGCTTTCAGACACATGGGGGACTCAGAGGTAATGTTAATTTCTATTTCTTAAACAGGTCAGTGGGTACATGGGTGTTTATTTCATAGTTTTTATGCCTGATACATATGTTATAAATGCTCCCTGTTCAACATTTAATTTTGATGTAATTAATGTTAAACTTGATTTAATTAAAAAACCCCAAGTTGACCACTTAACGTGTGAGTATTAATTTCTGGTGGTGGCTGCAACCATTTATCACAAAGTGGGTGGCTTAACAAAAGCAAAAATGATTATCTTCTGTCCTGCCTGTGGAATTTTGGGAGTCTAGCAGCCTTCTTTCATTTTGTCCTATTTCTGTCCCTTTTGTTCAAACAGGTATCATTTTTGCTTGTGTAACAAGTCTCAAAAACCTCGTGGGTCTCCTAGTATATCAAGGGGACTCGCCGTTGGACAAGGTGCTCCTCCACAGATCCTTCCTGACGATCTCATCTCTACCCCTGGCTTCTGCTCCGATGGTTGAGGGGATCCATTAGTCATACACTTAATATCTTCAAAGGACACTTTGTGCGAGGGAATACTCTGATCTTTCCATCCTCCCACGGCACTAGCAAAAGACTGTTCTGGCTCTGCCTTTGGCTTTGTCTTCATGGCATTCTTTCCTCAGCATCAGTCTCCTAATTTGGGTATCCTTTACAGTCTGGATTGGCTAAAAATCTCCCAAACCATCAAGTTCAGTTTCCTTTTTGCTTAGCAGTTTTTCTATCTCTCTCTTTCCTCTCAAATGTTACTACAGGTTACAAGAAGAGACCAGTGCACATTCAATACTTTGCTTGGAAGTCTAAGCAAAATATCCAGGCTCATTGCTTACAAGTTCTACTTTCCATGTAACTAACTATAGGACAAAATTCAGCTAGACTTTCTGCTATTACAGACCAAAGATCCTCTTTCTTCCAGTTTCCAAAAATATTTTCCTCATTTCCTTCTGAGTCCTCACCAGCAGGGCCTCTAAAGCTCAAATTTCTACCAACATTCTATTTATAATAATGTATGTATTCTCTAACACGACATAGGTTTTCTTCCCCGTGCTCCTTACTTCCTCCTGAGTATTCACTGGCAGCATCTTTAACATCCATTTCTACCAACAGTTTGTTTCAAGCAATGTAGGCTTTTTCATTATGCATGTCAAAATTCCTCCAGCTTCTACCCATTACCCATTCCAAAGCCATGTCCACATTTTATAGCTATGTATTAGAGCAGCATCTCACTTCCCAGGACCAAAATTTGTACTTGCGGCTGCTATAATAAATTGCTACGGACCTGGAGGCTTAAAACAACTGAAATTTATACACTTACAGTTCTGGAGACCAGAAAGCTGAAATCAATATCAGTGGGTGAAAATCAGAGTGCTGGCAGGGCAACCCTTCCTCCATTCTTTGCCTCTTCCAGCTTTCGGTGGCGGCTACATTCCTTGGTCTGTGGCACGTCACTCCAATTTCTGCCTCTGTGGTCACACTGACTTCTCTTCTCTCTGTATGTCAAATATCCATGTCTCTACCTCCCTCATATAAGGATACATGTGATTGCATTTACAGCCCACCTAGATAATCCAGGATAATCTCCCCATCTCTAATCAGACCGGCAAAATTCCTTTCTTGCCCTATCAGGTAGCATTCATGGGTTCTAGGAATTGGGACATGGATATCTTTTTGAGGGAGAGCATTAGTCAGTCTACTGCAGTGTGCTACCATTCATTGATAGGCTATTTTCAGACATGACCGAGCAAGTGGGTGAATTGGGGGAGTCTAAGGATGACATACCCACTCATTCACTCATTCACTCATTCCACAAATATATTGAGCAACTATATTGTGCAAGGCATTGTTGCTAGACGTCAGAAGGCACTGGGCTCTCAGTGGTGCCACTTAGATCATCCTACATCAGGAAACACACACACACACACACACACACTTTCTTTTTTTAAAAAGGCATTCTTTATATGGAGAAGAAATTAAGCTAGAGACCTGCATACCAGTTTGCTGGACCTTTTCAGACATTCCTATATCTAGAATTTCTTTTCACTATTTTTACCTTCCTGTTTTATTCCTCCTCTGAGTTTCTTCTGATTTCACATCTGGAACTGGGAGCTATTCTGCTCCTTTATGTTTAGGTAGAATAAGCACTGGATTAAAAGGTCCTAGCTCTGCTTTCACTATGCAATCTTGGGTGATTCACTGGGCTTCAGCTTTGTAATAAAATGAAGTGGTTTGAACTTGAAAGTGTTATGATTCTACTGTCTAAATATAGGGCCTGTATTACTAAATATGCCATTACTAAATATTCCCAGTGGGTGCTATTTCCGCATTTTTATACTCCATTATGAAAAGAACTTAATTTTAAGACTTCAAGGTTTTCTAATTAAAATGAATTATCTGCTCTATCAATCTGGAAAATTGTGTCACATTGAATTTAATCAATTTGAAATATACTTGGCTTTCATTCATGAATTCAGAAACATAGGAAAACTGTAATAAGACAGTTTTAAAGTAATATTTTTTTTTCCTGAATGTGAAAATTAACTTTGGCTCATTCAAAAAAATATGTATTATGTTTCTATTATGTTCCAGATACTGGGCATGTAATGGTGAGCAAAAGTAGAAAAACTCTCTGTCCTTGTAGACTTCATAATCTAGGCCACAGATTACTACTACTACTAAAGCAATATTCATAAGCTTTAATAAATGCTGAGAAGGAGTTGGTCTTTGATTTGAGATACAAAAATAAAAAAGCAGTTAACCATATGAAGGGGTCAAAAGGAGAGCGTTTTAGGAAGAAGAAACTGCATATGCAAGGGTCCTGTGGTAGAAGAATTATGGCTTCTTTAAGAAACTAGAAAAAGCTGGAATGCTCTAGGATCACAACGGATAACCCTTTGTAACTTGCTTTCTTCACATAATATATCATGGACATCTTACTGTTAGATATTCTGTAACAAAATCCCCACAAAGTATTTCACTGCATATTTACACTATAATTTATCTAAAAAACTCTCTATTACTGGTTATTTTGGTTATTTGCTGTTTTCACAATTTTTTAAAGATTTATTTATTTGAGAGAGAGAGAGCGAGCATGAGTGGTGGGGGAGAAGGGGTAGAGGGCGAGAGAGACTCTCAAGCAGACTTCCTGCTGAGCATAGAGCCCAAAGTGGACCTCTGTCCCACGACCCTGAGATCATGACCTGAGCCGAAACCAACAGTGGATGCTCAAATGACTGAGTCACCCAGGCGCCCCTGTTGTTTTCACACCTTTAATTAAGTTTTAAAGGGATTAAATGAAGTAAGAGAAGTAGGATGACTCTGAATTAGATTACTTATGTTTGTCAAAGTGGGTAGGTATGTTGTGGGACTTTAATTTTTTAAATGAAAAGCGTTATTTTGAGGAAAGCGAAAGAAAAATAATAACAACCATCTCTAAAGCAATTCCCAATTCTTCCTCTCCATCCTTCCTTCCCTTCTTTCCCCCTTCATTCTCCTTTCTGTTTCTTTAGTTATATATACATCTGTATCCCCCATCTTATAAACAACGCTGTGGTGCACAACCTAATAGCTAAACCTTTGTACACATTGAAGGGTTCAAGACTATTTCTTTAGGCTGAATTCCTACTTGTGAAACATTTGACACAATGTGATAAACATTTGAATGCGTTTACTATGTATCATCAAAGAGCACTTTAGCAATGTACCACCTTATACTTCCACCAGTCCCACAGAACTTTTCATATAATAATTTTATTTTTCATGGGAGCCTTGTATTTTCCTGAATGTCTCCTTTTCATTTTGATTCTAATCTACTTACTAGTCTATTGCGCTGAAGGATTCCCTGGTAAACGGACTCCAGCTTACTCAACCTTGTGTCCTTTACAGAGCCCAGCACAGAGCTCATGTTCAACAAATATTTGTTGAATAGCATTAACCTGTGGTCAAGTCAAGATTGGTTAACACAGGATTGACTGTCTTGATTCTTCTGCTCAGAGGGTGCTCTCCTCACTCTGTGCTTTAACTTTTTAGTTGATGTAAGGTTTTTTTTTTTCTCCACAGATTTCTGCAATATATGATCTAAAGACTTTCTGATTCCCAGATCCTAAAGGCATCATGAATCTACTGGATGTAAAAAGGCAATTTATAAAAGTACTTTCTAAAAGTAAGTAGAGAAGAATTTTGTTTTTTATTGTCCTTTGTAACTTCAGAAAGACCTTATCCTGGCACACGGTGGGCATGACTCATTGGCCATAGCCCAGCAGGAAGGTGGGCATGCGGGGATCCTGTTTTCTTCATCTCTGCTGTCACTACCTACTCTAGGCAGGCCAGGTGCTCCCTGTCTTCCATCGACTGTTGGGCTCCTTTCAGGTTTTTAATAACCTGTGCTGTGGGGAGATAAGCAAATAGGGCAGAGGAGATGGCTTGCTGTCCACTGATCACCTTCAAGGCTGCTGCCTGCTGTGACAGCTTTGGTCTCCCTTTGTCGGTCGGCCCTGTCCTCCCCCTTCTTGTGACTCTTCAGGGTTGCCGGGTAGTTTACATACAGCCTGTTCCCTTTAGTCTTTACCCACTGTGGATGCTTGGATTATCAGGGGGCGGAGTATCTGTTTTAATCTAGAAGGAATTCTGCTTCTAATTTCCTGGCAGCATTATTTGCCTCGGATTCAATAAAATTTGTGCCTTTCATTATTACCGTGTGTTGTGATAGTCCAGCTCAGAGAACACAGCCTGACCCACAATTTGGGCTCAGTAAGTACATTTAAAGAGGGTATAAAATGAGGGACTGAATCTCTGGGCCTCTTACTTCACATTTTGGCTCCACAAAAACAGGGACAAAGAGAGCCTTGAGTCCTGTACTGTCAAATTCAAACACACTTTTGGCTCCCCGAAGACCAAGGCAGGCTGGTTGTAGCAAGAGCCAGATGGAAGGGGGCAAAGAAGCCTCCTGGTGAATCCCTGGACACAGTTTTGGGAGTCTGAGAGTTCTCTGTGATACATCCCAGTTCTCTTTTAGACAATATGATGAAAGTAATCTCAGCATTTTGACGACCAACTATCATCTTTGTGTCTATGATTGCATTGGCATCAAGCAGTCACCAACGTCAAGTGACAACTGTCATCATATTCTCTTGCCAACTCTAACAGCAAAACTTTCCTTTTCCAGAGAAAAGTAACCAGTGGAAGTCATTTGCACGAGAACTTATTTAATACATTAAGGGTTTGGATTTGATGTGAAAACAATTTGGGGCAAATAATGCGCTACTTCATCAGTAAGTCAGAAAAGAGCAGAGACAGACCTGGCTCACGGATGGCGCTGTCGTGCGTAGCTAAGGCCACGTGGTGTCATGGCATGCTAGGGAAAGACCCTTGGCACAGGTTTATGTAACCTGCATTGAAGGCATAGCGGAAGCAGTAAAAACAAACTTTGATTTACAATCTGAAATGGAGTGAATAAGTCATTTATTTACTGTTTTCCTTCCAGAGTCTGAATTTATTTTATTATCTGCAAGACTGCAAATGAATTTCAGACATTTTCAGGTTCTAATTCCAGCAATAATTGGATTAGATATCCATTTAAAGTAGATTTCAATAGTGCCCTAATACTAACCCTGTTTTCAAAAGACCAAATGGATGTAACAGTGTTGCCATATTCTACTATTAACATTGTTTCAGTTACCTAATTCACTTAATTACCGTACACTGGTGAAGTGTTCGTGGATAGACAAATGGGATTGTCAGCAAAATGACCTTGGAAGCTCTGGCCAGGTACACTGGATATTTTCTGTTTGCCCCTCAGATCTACTCTCCACCCTTCTTGTGACGTGCGGAGGCTCACTGGCTTCCAGTCCAGGTTAGCCAATGGGAGACACCTGCGGGAGACAGGCAGTGGAGGAGACTGAGCTATTTTACTTCTGCTTCCCTTCCTGCTGGGCCACCATGGCTTGGGATGCCCCTCCATCAAAGGCTTTTGCTCCTGCTGGAGAGCGTTTTCCATGCAGACCCTGTGTGTGTGGCCCCGGGAACTGTTCCCTCGCCTTGGCCCTTCAGGCATGGGGGTGGTAATAGCTCCTCACAATTGCTAGTGTTGAGGTACTACTGCAAGACTGCTTTTGGTTTCCTTAAACCCTACCCACTCCTTTGCTCTTTAAAACTCTCCTCAATGACCCAGCTTGAGTGTGGGATCCGAATCCTGTCGGAGCTGTGACATCCCTGGCAGAGTTTGCAGTGAGTTAGCTGGGACAGGTGCTCCCACCCCTCAAGAAGAGGGGCTTCAGGGGAGGGCAGCCTCCCTCTCTTGGAGCACAGCCTCATGATGCGAAAGCGTCCACTTGCGTCCTGCCCAAGCATATGTCCCAGGCAGGCCAGGAGAACAGGGAGAGACATATAGATCTATGACTCTGATTTCCAGCCAGCACCACGGGATGGTCATTGGTGTCTACCTGAGTCCTTTTGATCAAAGTCTTGAGGTCATTAATAACATTTTGTACAATATACTTATGTGAGCAAGAATCTTAGGCAATAGGGTTATTGAAGTCAAAATGCAGATAGAGTGAAAATAGAGCCAGGCCTCAGGTTCCACTTTTCGAATATTAAACCTAATACCAGCAATTTAGTTTTGGGGAACAAAAATCCACTACACTAAATTAGTTTTCTTGGCTTGGGAATGTTGTTTGTATTTACTCTGTATATTAGTTTTGCTTTTATACTTGTATAAGAGCAATAACAAGAAATCGTTATGGACTGAATAGTGTCCCCACCAAATTCACATGTAAAGCCCTAACCCTTAATGTGACTGTATTTGGAGACACGGTATCTAAGGAGGTAATTAAGGTTAAATGAAGTCATTAGGGTGAGACACTAACCTGATAGGACTGGTGTCGTAAGAAAAGAGACACTAAAGATCTCTTTCCCTCTACACACACACTCACACATACACACTCTCACACTCCACACATGCACACTGACACACACACACACTCTCACACTCCACACACACTCACACTCCACACACACATGCACACTAACACACTCCACACACACACTCACACTCCACACACACACGCACACTAACACACACTCTCACACTCCACACATACACACTGACACACACACACTCCACACACACACGCACACTAACACTCTCACACTCCACACATGCACACTGACAGACACACACACATTAACACACATTCACACTCACACTCTCACACTCCACACATGCACACTGACACACACACACTAACACACATTCACACTCCACACATGCACACTGACACATATGCACATGCACACTAACACACTCTCACACTCCACACACACACTCACTCACACTCCACACACACATGCACACTAACACTCTCACACTCCACACACACATGCACACTGACACACACTCACACTCCACACATACACACTGACACACACTCACACTCCACACACACATGCACACTAACACACTCTCACACTCCACACATGCACACTGACACACACACACACACAGGAAAGCCCACATGGGGAGGCAGTGAGAATGTGGCTGTTTATTTACAGGCCAGGGAGAGAGGCCACACCAGAAACTGCACTCATTGGCACCTTGATCATGGACATCTGGCCTCCAGAACTGTGAGAAAAAAAAAATTCTGTTGCCTTAGCCACCCATCTGGTATTTTGCTGTGGTAGCCCACACAGACTAATAGAGAAATGTGCAATCAGTTTTATGTTTGTACATGCTTAAGTAACATTACAATGAAAATAATTTAAGCTGATGGCCAGACTCCAAGAGCAATGTGACCTGGGAAAGGGCTTTACGTTTTTCAGATTTAATGAACAGGGCTTTGTAGTGAAAATCTGAGAGTGCTGGAGACAGGATACCTGGATTTTAATCCTGGCTCTACAATTTACTATGTGATGCTGGACAAGCTAATTAATTCATTATGTCTCATTTTTCTCTTCTGTAAAATGGGTGTAATAATATTTCCTACCTTTTACAGTTGTTGTGAGGAATAAATGAGTTAGACAATATAATGCATCAAAATACCTAGCACAGTATATACAAATCTACATTAAAGCTGTGTCTTATGTTTTAAAATTATTCATGCCACTTTGCTCCTAATTTTCCTAATTCTGACAAAATTTCCTAGTCAGACAAAAAAGTGCTGATAGAGCCGTGTATCTAACTCATAACCCTTGTGCGCTATTAGTTAGTAGCTCTTATTATTGAAAAAAAAATTTAAGCAGAAATAAAGGATGTAGGCCATTCTAAAATTCCTAGGCAAAGGGGATTTAGTAACATTGCCACTAAATAAGAAATCCTGAAAAACAAGACAGTGGGAGCTATTCTGAGCAAGAATCAGCTTGGGCTGCTGGATCTAACAAAGGTGTAAATTATTTCCTTGCCCAGTTGCATGTTCCTTTGGTATAGAAGAGGTGCACTGGGCATTGTTTAACTTATGACTTTTCTAAGGACCCAAAGGATTAATTAAAAATTTATATTGCTTTTCATATTAGGCAACAGAACCATGAAACTTTCTGAAAGTATAACATTTAAAGATGCATGTTTAGACTTTTTTGGGCACTTTGTATCTCTAAGGTATATACCCAAAGGTTCAATTTCCAACAGGGAAGAACTTGAGACAGAACATGGAAACCATCTATCTAGGCAGGGATTTCCATATGCCTTCCGTATTAGTTTCCTTTGGTTGCTGTTACAAATTACCACAATCTAGTGGTTAAACACAACATAAATTTATTATCTTGTAGTTCTGGAGGTCAGAAATCTATAATGGACCTCACCAGGTTAATTGCCAATGTGTCAATAGGGCTGCTTTTCTCCTGGAGTTTCTAGGAGAGAGTCTATTTCCTTGTAGCTTCTGGAGGCTACCTGCATTCCTTGGGTCCTGGCTCCTTCTTCCATCTTCAAAGAAAGCAGCACATGATCTTCAAATCTTACTCTAACTCTGACCTTCCTGCCTCCCTCTTATGAGGACTTTTGTGGTTTCATTTGACCAACCAATAATCCAGGATAACCTCCCAATCTCAAAATCTTAAATTTAATCATATCTGCATCCCTTTTCCCATGTAAGATAACATATTCACAGGTACTGAGGATTAGGACAGAGACATCTCTGGGGGCCATTACTCTGCCTACCACACCACCTTAGGCTCTGTTTTACCTGGCTGGAAGTCAAATTCATCTGGGTGTGCTTCCAACTGAGTACTACTTTGGGCTACATGTATTATGCTAAACATGTGACCAGTGCTTTCTCTGCCAAATCAATTCCACAGGCATTTGTGGACACCTTGAGTGTAACTGGCATTGTCCTGAAATGTTTTTAGTATTAGCTGTATACATTTCTCCCTGTCATCACACAGAAGATTTAAAATCTATAGACTAGAGGCCCATTGACCCATCTGTAACACCTCCTCACCAGGGCTGTTTACACACGATTATCACTTCTGGGTGTTCTCACACTCCATCACGGAAAGCAGAGCAACTTGGGAAAATGAGCAACTCAAAGAAATGTTGTGCAACAATTTGAAGTTAAGAACTGCTTGATGACAAAGCTGGAAGCCAGCCTCTTTCATCATGCTAGTGCTTCTTACTACTTTCAAATGATAAGATCTCTGAGTTGACACTTAAAATGCTCAGCATCTGCCAATTTCGAGAATTTCCACCGTGGCTCCTTAAGAACCAAAGGCAAGGAAAAATAACCTTATGAAATCACAGCAAAATTTAAATGAAGTTCTGACAAACAGTTTTAGAAGCCTGTGGAAAATTGAGTTTGTTGCTGCTTTCGAGAGGACTGTACTCCAAGAGATGAATCCAACTGCATTTCCCCCAGAGAGTGAAAAGGATTATGATTTTAACAGCAATGTTCTGTGAAGTACAAATGAATACAATTCTGCTTTTATAGCATGTGTCATTCATGACACATGCCTTTAGTCCAAGACCAATTAATACATTTCCCTGGAAGGAAAACCTGAGGCCGCTGAAGAGGAAGATATGTAACTATTTTCAAATGATCCTATGTTAAGTTCTACTATTTGCACTTTGAGAGAGCAGAGAACTAAATACGTTTTTGAAGAAACTGACGAGCTTATGTGGGCAATGTGGCACCCCACATCAGATCAAAAAACAAGCCTGCAGAGTGGTAGGAAGGTCTAGTCCTTAACAGTAGACAGGTAGAAGGGGGAGGTACAGGTCATAAAACATAGCAACAACTCAGAATCATTTCCTGAAGGCACCACCTCTGTGTGAAATTGAGGAGCTGGAATCTCACAATGACTATGAGGAAAGAGAGGGGATCAGGATGGCTAATAATAGTGGTCGAACACACACAAAATCACCTCTGAAAGAGTCTCAAGTGGGGAAACACTAAGAACAGGCCCAAAGCCTGGTGTATCTAAGTACTGACTGCTGGGGAACTGAACAAAGTTTTATTGGCATTTTTGCTGAGATCATGTTAACTGTTTTCCACTTCTACTCTGTGCCAAAGTATGAGATAGGCAGTGTTCCTCACAGTCCTTGGGGTAGGATGGAGGGGTTTCTACTGCACACTTATACTGAGGGTATAGCTCTTTGTGGCCTCAGCTTTATTTGGAGAGGTCTCTTACTGGATCTCCCAATCTGGGCCCTGGCCACTTATCTCCTGTGCCCTTCACTCAGGACGTGCCATGACAGCTCACTTCAACTTAATCCAGTTTGGCCAATACCTTCAATAAGAAATAAGCCTTCGCCATTCCTACTTCTTTGGTTCCCATCTCAATTTTGTTGTTCCCTTGGGTATTCTTATTTCCAGTTCAGCTTTTTAAGAATATTTTAAAATATTTTTTCCATTCTTTTTTGTTTTTAGCAGTAGGGTTGATAATCAGTCCACCACCCTTCTGAAAACAGAAGACCTAATTTTCTTAAATATTTAAAAGACCTTAAATAATAAACACAAAGAGATTTATATTATGATTCTAAAACGTAAAAAGTATATTGTTGCTTTAATTCACTTTGTAGTTTTGTAATTACTAATATAGCTTCTTGGTGGGACAATGGCATTTATAGAACCAGAGGAAGCAGACTGCCAGCAGGGGCTGGCTGAACTTACTGTGTTGGAAGTTTAGGACTGAGAGCTGATTACTTCTCTCTCACAGATTCAAGACTGAGACACCTACCTAGTCACGCCTACTGTGTCAATGATGAACCCCAAACAGACAGATATACTGCTCAGATAAGTTTTGCCCCCAGTGTATCATGCGTTTGTTTAAACCTCATTTAATTTCAATGTAACCTCTTTCATCTTTTTTATCTCCTGATTTGGGTAGATAAAATTCTGTAGTCTGCCCTCAGATTTCAACTATTCTTTTTTTTTTTTTTTTAAAGATTTTATTTATTTATTTGAGACAGAGAGAATGAGATACAGAGAGCATGAGAGGGAGGAGTGTCAGAGGGAGAAGCAGACTCCCTGCCAAGCAGGGAGCCCGATGCGGGACTCGATCCTGGGACTCCGGGATCATGACCTGAGCTGAAGGCAGTCGCTTAACCAACTGAGCCACCCAGGCGCCCTCAACTATTCTTTTTTGATATGTAGTTAGAGGAAATGATTTCTGTATATCCTATTGAATATTAGCCCTCTTCATATTTTATGTCATTATATTTCCAAGCCAGATGAAAAGAAAATATTCATAAAACATGTATCTGACAAATTATTTATATCCACAATATATGAAAACTACTATAAATCAATAAGACAACTCAATTTATAAATGGACAAAAGATGTGAACAGACACTTCCCAAAGAATATGTATGAATAGCCAATAAGCACATAAAAAGACACTCAATGTAATTAGTAATCAGCATTAAATACTCGACTCAGAGACTGTGAAAGCTCTGAGATTTTATTCTCTTTGCAAGCTAAGAAGTAAGCTTGTCACAGTTTCATGGATCCTGGCAGAAAAACATGAGGCATCTGGGTCAGAAAAATGATTTATTACTTTTAGCAATAGTTGTAGCCAGAGTAACATTTTGTCTCTGTTCCCTGAGCCTCAACTCTCACGGGACCGTGTGCTCAAAGTCAGGTGTTTCCTGCATATAGAGTGGGAGGCATTCTTGGAGTAGAACCCAGAGATTAGGAAACTTCTTGTGGTCTTACTCAGGGGCTACTGGAAAACTTGCTCATCCTCTCTTCCACGGAGAGTCATTCTCTTATTACCCTGGATTATAAGCAAATCTGCTCTTGGGAGAGGAGGGAGACATCTCTATTTTGACTATACCGTAATGGTAATGTAATGTAAGGAATCTAAACCAATCAACTCCAGGAGGAGTCACTGTATCTCTCCGAGGCTCTTTGTTTATACAAATATTCTTGCAAGGATTGCTCAAAGCAAATTGACTGTTAATGCCTACATGTTTAGAAATGTAAGATTCAAGACGAATTGTCTCACAAAAAAATAATTTTAGGTCACTGATCAAACAGGTTGGAGCAGCACACCAAGTGCGTCTATTTGGGTCAAAGGAGGGGCCAGATGCAACAATTTATTCCTTACCTTAGAAGCGATATCTTGACATGCTCCACATCACTATACCCCTAGAAACATTCCTGAGGTGGAAGGCCCCTGAAAATGTGTAGGACTTACTTTCCATCTTGGGACATGCAAATGTCTTACCAATGTATCTAGGATAGTTGCTACTTCCTGATCACCAGGCGCAATCAGCATAATGTCATCAATGTAATGGGCCAGCATTATGTCTTGTGGAAGGAAAAGGTGATCAAAGTCTCTGGGGTATGACTTTATGACATAGAGATGGAAAGTTGATATATCCCTGAGGGAGGACAGTGTGGGTAAATTGCTGGCCTTGACAGATAAAAACAAACTGCTTCTTGTTCTTCTAACAAGAACAGAGGAAAAAGCATTTGCTAGATGAGTAGTTGCATACTAGGTACCAGGGTATGTGTTAATTTGCTCAAGCAATAAAATCACACGCGGAACAGCAGTTACAGAGTGACCACCTGATAATCCTTTGTCATTCTTCAAGATCCACCTGTCTACTACACAGGCCAAATAGGCAAGTTGAATATGGATGTGGTGGAAATCACCACCCTGCATCTTTCGAGTATAATGGCACTGATCTCTGCACTCCCTTCAGAAATGCAGTATTGTTTTTATTCTTTTTGTCGGTAGAGGCAATTCTAGTGACTTCCATTTGGCCTTTCCTATCTTAATGATGCCCACTCTGTGGACCAGGTAACCCATGGTTGATTTTGCCAGGTCCTAAGTAGGTCTACTCCAATTATGCAGTCTGGAACTGGGTGGTTTTGAGGACCTACCAAGTCCAGTTTGAGACTGATCTGAGCTAAATCTATTGATCACCTGCCCTCCAAAAGCCCCTGTTCTGATTGGTGGATGATAATGGCATTTTTGGGTCTCCAGGAATTAGCATCAGTTCAAAGCCAGTGTCAAGTAATCCCTGAGAAATCTAATTATTTCCCTTTCCCCAGTTCATAGTCACCATTGGTCCCTTTAGGAGAAGATAGAGAAAGACAGTACAGATTTTTGGCAGTTCAGTGGGTTGCTTTCTTAAGGCGAGTCATCCCTCCACCTTCATCCAAGGTCTGGGTTTGAAGACTGGAAATTAAGTGAGTTAACTATTTTAGTGATTCAAGTCAGACTTCTATTTACTAGACCTAGAATTATTTTACTTACACAGATCAGGTAAGAATTTAGTAGGCTGTCCATCTATTTCTTTTCTTGAGACACTGAGAATCAACTAATAAATGCCATAGGTCTATGGGCCAGTTAGAATATTTTGATTATTGTTTTGGTCCCACTGTCTATTACAGTAACCATGCCCACATTGTTTTTGGCAATTAAGTGCCACCTCTTAGTCCCTGCCACAGGGATCCCATAATTTACATTGCATTTAGAGATCTCAGTTTAGTGGTAGCAGTTCTCCCTGTAATTTCTGACCTACAGAGAAGGGCAACCATAGAACTATTCAAGGATGCTGGGGCTCTCCTCCCAAATCTATTTCTCACAGTCATGGTAAAAAGTGTGTTCTGTGGTCTCTCCCAACTCTCCCAAGGTGGGTGAGCAGGATTTATATGATAAATCCACGTTTACATTTTAATGTCCCTAAATCTTTGAATACCTCCTTCTATAAACACACCAAGGCGGTTCTGGCATTTGGCTACTCTGGTCCATATTTCAGTCAATCAACCAAATAGAGCTCTTTCTTTCTTTCTTTCTTTTTTTTTTTTTTAAAAAAAAAGATTTTGTCAGAGAAAGAGCAAGCGAGGACAAGCAGGGAAGGCAGCAGGCAGAAGGAGAAGCAGGCTCCTCAATGAGCAGGGAGCCCAATGTGGGACTCGATCCCAGGACCCTGAGATCATGACCTGAGCTGAAGGCAGATGCTTAACCACTGAGCCACCCAGGAATCCCAACAGAGCTCTTCCTAACCCCACAAGCTGAAACACTGAATTCAGAATTCTGCTTAGTGAGCCACTTCTTAGTAATTTTAGCCTCATCCAACTTTATATTCCTTCCAACTTCATCCCACATCCTTAAGATCCATTCCCACACGTAGTCCCATTTCCTATCTATGTAAATTAGGAAGATCACACAGTTCTCGCAGAATGTATCATACCTCCTCACATTTTGGACTCCAGGTAGGAAAAAAAAATAGATATAAAGGACTCCACTGGGACAACTGATGAAATTTGAATGTGAATTGTGGATTAGGTACTAGAATTCTATGTTATATTTTCTGAGTTTGACCTTTGTGCTGCAATTATTTGTGTTTCTGTTCTTAGGAAATACATACAAATCTGTGTAAAAATAGCCTACCCTTTATTTAAAACATAGCTAACAGTGAATTTCATTCCCATGTTTCAATCATACCATTATTGTTTATGTAGCTCCTGAATTTTTTTCAAGAAATTATGTTTCTTTTCTTAACCGTTTAAAGCTGACATTTAAAATGTTTCATCATAAGTTTTACTGAGGACAACTATTCAAAGCTGCT
Source organism: Leptonychotes weddellii (assembly GCF_054177405.1). Classification (NCBI taxonomy): domain Eukaryota; kingdom Metazoa; phylum Chordata; class Mammalia; order Carnivora; family Phocidae; genus Leptonychotes; species Leptonychotes weddellii. Next base: position 111,728,476 of record NC_138371.1, read on the forward strand.
AAATAAGATGAAAAGATGATTATTTAAACTTTTAATGTCTTGCTAAGAGCATTTTCTAACAATCCAGTTGCAGGATAATCTGACTCCTTTAGGGAATAGAAGTCTGACTCAGTTTTGTGCCTGATCAGGACACAGTCATTTTATAATTCTGTCAAGTTACGAATTAGCTGGTTGAAAAATGATAAGGTGTGTGGATTTTTCTAGTCTGTCTGCTAGAGCAGATAACCTTAAACGTTATGATCTTATTGCCCCATAACACGTTAGCCAATTTTGGTTCTAATTTACCTGTACTGCTTAAGTGTCCCTTCGTTCACTGACTACATAAAATCCAAGTTTCTCATTTCCTATTTAAAACAGTCTTGTCTCATGCTAGTTCCTTCTGTAATGGGTTAACTAAAACTTTGACTCATCTATTTGTATGATCTTTAGCTTCTATTTGTATAATAATTATATTTTTAACATTTTGCGAGTTATGCTTTGACAGTTCAAGTAGTCATAAAATATGTAATTATAATACATTGTAAAAAAATTAAAGTAAAACTACTAAATCACTCTTTTGATCTATTTAGATGAATCCAAATACCATAGCAATTTAATACCTACCATCATTCATTTTAAAAATATAGGAATGACCTATTCTTCAACAATCAGAAGTTTTAAATCATTGCTTTTCCTCCTTAAATTCATGCCCAGAATTCTCAAAAGTCATTTATTAATAATTCATCATACCTCTTGGCAAAAAGATGTATATATATATGTAATCAATATATATTATATGTTCATATATAAAGGTATATATATGCAAATGTATATTTTTAATTTACATACATATGAAGTTATTGTTTTAAAATTTTCTTCTCTGACTCTGAGGCTATAAATTTTAAAAATTCAAAAGTCAATTTATCATTATAATCATTATGATCAAAACAATAGCTACATATTAGATTTTTAAAATAATTATTAAATATAAGAAACTATTTTATTGGAAATGCAACTCAATAAGATTGGTGGAGTATGTTTATATGATTTTATATATTAATGGATGAATATTATTACTATTTTAATTTTTATTGATCAATAAGTAGATGGAAATGGAGGGGATGTTGTTATAGCATTATCATTTAATTCTTTGAGATCATGAGTTGCACGCCAAAATAGTAATAGTAATTTATTACTATTTTGAATAGTAATTTATTCTTCCAAAATGTTTAGTGATCTACAAGCTAATAATAATTCCATTATGTCATCTTTCAATTTTGTTGACAGTAAAGAACTAGAAACCCCTCACCTACATAAGGACTTTTACTTAGTCGTTTCCCATGCTGACACCAAGATTTTGAATGGATCCTTTGTTTTGCACTTGGAGATTTGCCTACCCAGAGCAACATACGTAAAATCAGGGATAGGAGAGCCATAGGCCTTCCTTCCATAGAGTGGAAGGCGAAATGGGGAAGGAGAACCTGCAGTACCAAGTACAGGGTGCATATGCAAGTGCAGATCTGGAAACTGATTCTGTTAAACATCATAACAACTTATGTAGTTTGAAGACTGCTACTCTGGATAATTGAGCTCATGACTTTATGATGATGCAAAGTAGGACTCCCTCAGACACCAACGCCAACCTTTCAATAGGTTTAAATGACTTCCCAGTACAGGTGCACTGAACCCACCATATCAACTGTGTAATTAACCCAAACGTACCTGCTAATATAGTTCCAAAGAGAAATTCACAAATTGAAGAAAATACATCCTAGAAATGTATATCCGAATTTGACAAAAATTCTTTGAGGGAAAAGCAATTTAAGAAAGATGAAAAATATCCCCTATCATCAGAAGCTAATGGTGATATTTTATTCTGACATATTAATGCAGAAAGTTGCACTCACTGACTCACTTGCCTGGAACTGAGATGCAGAAATATCCTCTCATGTCCCCAGTGATGGGAAGAAAGGCAGTCAACCAAAGAAAGTTAGCAGAACACACCAGTGTTTGAATAGTCTAATCAGAGATATCATTACTTGCCAGATAATCAGTTCAAACAACATAAGAGGGGAAAAATATATTTTCCCTTTCTTCTCCTAATAAGCTTTTGAGGAATTTATATGTAAATTTCAGCAAGTTTTCAGACCCCCTCTTCAAAAATATAAAAGAAACAGGCTTTTATATTCTCCTGTCACAATCCATTTCCAAATCATTTCATTCTATAACCTCACTTAAAAGTCAGGGTTAAAAAAAAAAAAAAGTCAGGATTAATTTAATTAATTGGAAAAAAAGCAACTATATAAAAAATATATATATAAATCTCCCTAAACTCATCCTAAAGCATACTATGTTAACTTGTAGACCTGTCCTTCCTAATGAGGTAATATGTATATTCCAATATTTCAGATTGTAAGGTTTACCTGCCCATTGATTTTATCAAGTGTATTTTAAGGCAAGAAGATTAATAGGTTTCTCCAGCCTGGAATAGGGTTTACTGCCAATCACATATAGCAGCCTTCATCTACAAGGAGTTAATGGTCCATATACTCTTACTTCCTTCTCTTATTGTGACTCCTTGGTCGTCACATCAGCCCAGCCGAGGGAGAAATGAGGTAATGACCCCCCTGCAGCCTCTGTGTTGGGGATGGATAAGCAGTAAAGATGCAGGGGGCCTAGTGATGGCTTCCCATGCCCTGTGGTGGTGATGACACAGAGCCATCACCATGGCTGTAAGTCCATACTGAAACACCCCACTCATCCTTACCTCTGACTTAGGGAGCAAGAAAGGAGGGAGGTGAGGTTTAAATTTTCAAGTCTGTAGAAATGGGTTCATAGGAGAGGAAGACAGGTTGTTCTCATAATTCTTGTCTTTCACCACTTCTAGAAGGGACAAGAGAAATGGTCCATTATACACAATCTTTTATTCTCCCAACTAAGTAAATGGCTTGACCTAGGACAAGGATGGAGGATAAGAAAAGAAGACCACAACCAAACAATTTGCCCTCAAACATTTTTCCAAATGCTTTGGAAATTCAATGTTTAAAAGAAGGGCTCAAGTGAGGAAAGGGAAGGTTTCTTTTTTTCCTCAAACGCTTTTTTGTTTCATCTAGCACTCTGAATCTGACTCAGAAGGATAGAAGAAGAGTTAATGTGAGAAGAGCAGAAGCAGTTGACTGAGTGTACAACTTCAACTCAAAGAATACCTTCCTCTATTTAGTTAACAGATTCTTCTTTTCATGCTTCTTCAATTGAGAGTTTTAAGTACCCAACTCTCAGTGATCACAAGGATTACCTGAGTGGCTTTGAAATTATATGGATACCTGAGCTCTGTCCCTGGAGACTCTAAGACAATAGTTGTGAGATGGGGTTTGGGCCACTGCTGCAAAAAAGCAGTAATCAAAAATTTCCCAACAAACAAGAGCCCAGGGCCAGATGGCTCCCCAGGGGAATTCTACCAAACATTTAAAGAACAATTAATACCTATTCTTCTGAAACTGTTCCAAAAAATAGAAATGGAAGGAAAACTTCAAACTTATTTTATGAGACCAGCATTACCTTGATCCCAAAACCAGACAAAGACCGAATCAAAAAGGAGAACTACAGACCAATATCCTTGATGAACATGGATGCAAAAATTCTCACCAAAATACTAGCCAATAGGATCCAACAGTACATTCAAAGGATTATTTACCACGACCAAGTGGGATTTTTTCCTGGGCTGCAAGCGTGGTTCAACATCTGTAAATCAATCAATGTGATACAATACATTAATAAAAGAAAGAACAAGAACCACATGATCCTCTCAATAGATGCAGAAAAAGCATTTGACAAAGTACAGCATCCTTTCTTGATTAAAACTCTCCACAGTGTAGGGATAGGGGTACATACCTCAATATCATAAAAGCCATCTATGAAAAACCCACAGCGAATATCATACTCAATGGGGAAAAACTGAGAGCTTTTCCCCTAAGGTCAGGAACACGGCAGGGATGTCTACTATCACCATT
>NC_138371.1:111732964-111792202 GCF_054177405.1 Leptonychotes weddellii
AAAAAAAAAAAAAAGATTCTCCTTAGCATTGCAAGGGCTGAACTCTAGAAATACAAGTCCCTTTGGTACTCTCCCAGATAAGGCTTGGATGACAGGTGCAAGTACCTCCAGTCCAATCCTGGAAAAGTGGGTCAGTGGCCTGACATCATGTGGGCTGATTTGTTTTGGGGATTTTGTCAAACTTACAGTAAGAACACTTTCTCCTCCTCTTGAGGAATAGTTTCCAGTTATGCCACAAATAGCAATTATTGTTTCTATTAATTTGTGATTAATAATATCTCTTTGTACATTCTGGATATAATTTCATTTGGTCTGTGATATATGTTGTAAGCATTTTTTACTAGTTTAATGTTTAACTTTATTTATGGGACCCATTTGGTTTTATTTTGCCAGGAAGAAATTGTGTTTATAGTTAGACCTATAAATATTTTTCCGTTGCTCCACCTTCACTTTATTTTTGGAGAGGCTATACTTATCCTAAAATATAAAAGTATTCACCTCTTTCCTTATATTACCCTCTTTCCCACTTGTTTTATTAGTTCATGTATTTAGTCAGGCGGGCAGTAGGCATCTCTTAGCTTTCATCCTCAGATCTCACTACCATCCCCTCCTCCACATCCTTCTGCTACTTTAAGTCTCAGTCATTCTGATGGATGTGTGGTCATACCTCAATGTGTTTTAAATTTGCATCTCCATGAAGATTAATGAGGTTGAATACATTTACTGGCCATTTGGATATTCTCTTCTGTGAAATGCCTGATTAAATCTTTCACCCATTTTTGAAAAATTGACCTGTTTTTTTTCTTATTGGTTTATAGCAATGTGTAATATATTCTGGATATGAGTCTTTGTTGACTCATTATTAACCTTAGATCTATCCACCTTGTTAAATTCACTTATTAAGTCTAAAATTATTACCAAAGATTTTGTTTTAAGTAGGCTCCATGCACAGCATGGAGCCCCATGAAGGGCTTGAAATCACTACTGTGAGATTGAGACCTGATCTGAGATCAAGAGTCCGATGCTTAACTGACTGAGCCACCCAGACACCCCACCAAAGGTGGTTTTTTTTTATTATGTTAATCACCATACATTACATCATTAGTTTTTGATGTAGTGTTCCATGATTCATTGTTTGCTTATAACACCCAATGCTCCATTCAATACATGCCCCCTTTAATACCTATCACCAGGCTAACCCATCCCCCCACGCCCCTCCCTTCTAGAACCCTCAGTTTGTTTCTCAGAGTCCATAGTCTCTCATGGTTCATCTCCCCCTCCGATTTCCGCCCCCTTCATTTTTCCCTTCCTACTATCATCTTCTTTTTTTTAACATATATTATTATTTCAGAGGTACAGTCTGTGATTCAACAGTCTTACATAATTCACAGCACTCACCATAGCACATAGGTTTTTTTTAAATATGCTACATATATAATCATGTCATTTTTAACTGAGCTTTATTTCCTCAATCCTTTTCCTTTTGTTGCCTTACTGTAAAGTCTAGACCTCCAATGCAATGTTAAACAGAAGTAATAATAGTGCATATGCTTGCCTCTTTCCTGATCCCAGGGGCAAAAAAAGTTCTTGCAGTTTTATATGTACGATGTTTGCTCTAGTGTGTGTATGTGTGTGTGTGTGTGTGTGTGTGTGTGTGTGAGAGAGAGAGAGAGAGAGCCCTCCATTAGATTAAGAAATTTCCCTTCTATTCATAGTTAGCTAGGAGTTATTTTTATTAACATAAACCAGTGTTTGAATTTTATTAAATAAATTTTCTGTATCTTTTGAGATCACTGCTTTTTTTTTTGAATAATGGTAAATCATACTGATTATTATTGAACGTTATACAGTCTTGAATTTTTTAAATAAACCCAAATGGTTGAGATGTATTATTATTTCTTTCTATCACTGATTCAATGTATCAGTATTTTGTTTAGCATCTTTCAATTCATGTTCATGAGAGATTCATTTATAATTTTCCTTCTGTAGAATGTTCTTGTCAGGTTTGGCTGTTAAGGTTATACAGGTTTTATAAAACAACTTGAGATGTGTTCCCAAATTTTCTCTTTTAAGAAAGAGTTTGTTTAAAATTGGCATTATTCCTTTCTTAAATGTTTGGAAAAATTCACTAGTGAAGTGATCTGGCCTGGAGTTCTATGAGGTGGCTTTAAATTATAGGTTCACTTTATTTAATATATTCAGATTTTTCTATTCCTGCATCAGTTTTGGTAAACTGTGTTTTTTTTAAGAGATTTCCTCACTTCATCCCCAAATTTAAATTTATTGGTATAGCGTTGTGCTTATCATCTTTTCAATGTCTCATCCTTTCAATGGCTGTGGAATCTGTAGTTATATCACTTTTTCAGTCTTGATACTGGTCAATTATGTCTTTTCTCCTTTTTTCATTATCAGTCCTGCCTTGACTTTTCAAAGAACCAGCTTTGAGTTATTGCTTTTCTCTATTTTCCCTTTATTATTGTATTTAATTATTTTCTTCCCTGTTCTTAATGATTTCCTTCTTATTTTCTTGGGATTTATTTTGCTTTTATTTCAAAAATGCTTTTCTTTTTTTCTTCTCAAAAGTGGATGCTTGGGCGGCTGGGTGGCTCAGTTGTTAAGCATCTGCCTTCGGCTCAGGTCATGATCCCAGGGTCCTGGGATCGAGCCCCACATCAGGCTCCCTGCTCAGCAGGAAGCCTGCTTCTCCCTCTCCCACTCCCCCTGCTTGTGTTCCTTCTCTCGCTGTGTCTGTGTCAAATAAATAAATAAAATCTTAAAAAAAAAAAAGTGGATGCTTAGATCAGATCATTGATTTTTAGCCTTTCTTATCTTTCTAATATATACCTCTAATATATACATATACATTTTAAATTCTCCTTAGAGCACAACTTTAATTGCATCCCATAAGCTTCACTATATAATACTTATTATTACTTAGTTCAAAATATTTAAAAACTTCCATTGCAATTTATTCTTTTATGTATGGATTATTTAGAAATTATTGTTAAATTTTCAGAATTTCAAAGCTCTCTATTCCTTTCTACATTGTTGTGATCCACTGGGATAATGTATTTTTATCTTTTCCATTTACCATCTATACAATTTTGATTTTTGTTTTAGCATGGGTTATCTGGTGATAAATTCTATTCCTTTACCTTTTTTGAGATATAATTGACATGTAACATTAGTTTCAGGTATACAATATAATGATTCAATAGATGTCTATATTGCAAAATTGTTATAATATGTCTAGTTAACATCCATCAACATACACAGTAATAATTTCTTATGGTGAGAACTTTTAAGATCTACTCTCTTAGCAACTTTCAAATGTATAATATGGTATTATTAACTATAATCACCATGCTATATGTTACATCCCCATGACTTTAACTGGAAATTTTTACCTTTTGTCTCCTTTCACTCATTTTGCCCACTCTATCCCCCACCTCTGGCAACCACCAGTCTGTTCTCTGTATCTGTGAGGTGTTTTTTGTTTTTGTTTTTTTTTTAATTTCTGTATATCAGTGAGATCATACTGTATTTGGTTTTCTCTGACTTACTTCACTTAGCATAATGCCCTCAAGGTCCATCCATGTTGTTGGAAATGACAATATTTCCTTCTTTTTTTTATAGCTGAATAGTATTCCATTGTATATATACCACAATTTCTTTATCCATTCATCCATGTCTTGGCTATTGTAAATAATGCTATAATAAGCATGGGGGTGCAGATACCTTTGCAAGTTACTGTTTTCATTTCCTTTAGATAAATACCAAGAGATAGAATTGCTGGATCATATGGTGGTTCTATTTAATTTTTTGAGGAAACTTCATACCATTTTCCTCAGTGGCTGCACTAGTTTATATCCCCACCAACAGTGCACAAGGGCTCCCTTTTCTCCACATCTTCACCAGTATGTTATCTCTTGTTTTTTTAATAACAGCCATTCTAACAGGTGTGAGGTGATAGCTCATTGATTTACATTTCCCTGATGATGGGTGATGTTAGAGCACCTTTTCATGTATCTTTTATCCATCTGTATATTTTATTTGGAAAAATGCATATTTGGATATTCTGCCCATTTTTTAATTCAATGATTTTTTTTTTTTTTTGCTATTGAGTTGTGTGAGCAATGATTTGCAAATATTTTCTCCCATTCAGTAGTTGTTTTTTCATTTTGTTGATGGTTTCTCTTGCTGTGCAGAAGCTTTTTAGTTTGATGCAGTCCCACCTGTTTTTGTTCCTGTTGCTTTTGCTTTTGGTGTCAGATTCAAAAAATCATCACCAAGACCTATGTCAAGGAGCTTTACCATCTATGTTTTCTTCTAGAAGTTTTATGGTTTCGGGTTTTACATTCAGGTCTTTAATCCATTTTGAATAAAATTTTGTGTATGGTGAAAGTTAGTGGTCCAGTTTCATTCTTTTGTATGTGGTTGTCCAGTTTCCCAAATACCATTTATTGAAAAGATTGTCCTTTCCCCATTGTATATTCTTGGCTTCTTTGCTGTGATTTAATTAACCATATATATGTGAGTTTATTTTTGGGTTCTTTATTCTATTCCATTGATCTATGTGTCTGTTTTTAGGCCAATGCCATACTGTTTTGATTACTTTAGCTTTATAATATAGTTTGAAATCAAGGAGTGTGAGGCCTCCAGTTCTGTTCTTCTTAAGAATTCTTTGGCTTTTCAGGGTCTTTTATGGTTCCATACAAATTTTAGGATTGTTTGTTCTAGTTCTGTGAAAAATGCCATTGGAATTTTGATAAGGATTACACTGAATCTACAGATTGTTTTGGGTAGAATGTACATAAAAATATTAATTCTTTGAATCCATGAGCATGGAATAGCTTCCCATTTTTTTGTACCTTCTTCAGTTTCTTTCATTAGTGTCTTGTAGTTTTCAGAGTACAGTTCTTTTACCTCCCTGGTTAAATTTATTCCAGGTATTTTATTCTTTTTGATGCCATTGTAAATGGAATCGTTGTCTTAATTTCTGATAGTTCATTATTAGTGTATATAAACAATATATTTTTGCATACTTATTTTGTATTTTGCAACTTTACTGAATTCTTCTATTAGTTCTAATAATTTTTTGGTGTCGTTTTAGGGTTTTCTATATGTAGTATCATGTCATCTGTAAACAGTGACAGTTTTCCTTCTTCCTTTCTAGTTTGGATGACTGTTCTTTTCCTTGACTAACTGGTCTGGCTAGGTATTCCAATACTGTGTTGATTAAAAGTTGAGCTTAGAGGAAAAGCGTTTAGCTTTTCACCATTGAGTATACCGTTAGGTGTGGGCTTATCCTTTGTTACTTTGAGGTGCATTCCATCTATACCCACTTTGTTGAGAGTTTTTATCATAAATGGATGTTTCTTTACTTTTAAAATTAGAAATGGTCTATATTTCACCTCTCCTTTTGAAAGAATTTGTTTTTTTTAATTGAAAAATTTCATCACTTCTTAAGAGGCCATCCCATTGTCTTCTGGCTTCATAATTTCGTTGGTAAGTCATTAGTTCTTTTTGTTTCTCCCTGGAAATTAATACTTATTTTTTTCTGTTTTTAATATTTACTCTTATCCTTCGTTTTCAGCAATGTTATTAGTGTGTCTAGTTGTGGTTTTACTAATTTTTTTAAGGTCTTGTGTGTTCATAGAGATTCTTGAATCTGTGGCTAATATCATCAGTTTTAGGAAATTATCAGTCATTTGTCCCTTCAAATGTATTTTTATCCCATTCTCTCTTTTCTTTCCTTCTAAGACTCCAGTTATATATATGTTACAGCATCCACTCCCCCAACTATAGTTTATTTTTGTGTTTTCCGTCCTCTTTTCTCTTTTGGTGGTTTGTCTGAATTGTTTCAAATGACTTGATGTTCCAGTTCACTAACTCTTTTTCTACTGTGAAATTTTTCTTATTTGTTCTTAAAATCAGTAATAGGACTTTTAAGATCTAAAATTTCCATTTGACTTTAAAAAGACTCCAATATTATGGCAAAATTTCTACTTTTTCATCCATCTTCTGGATTATCTGTTTTGGTTGCTTATGTTATCTTTTGATAATCAGTTATTTTTCCTGTCTCCTGCTATGCCTGGTATTTTTTGATTGAATGCTAGATATTTTGTATGAAATACTATATAGGCTGTGGGTGATTTTCTCTCTCCCAGAGATGATTTAATTTCCCTCTAGGAAGTAGTTAAACTAGAAGCAAAAAATTTGATCACATCAGGGTTTGAGATGATTCAAGTGGGATTCCAGGCTTTCTGAGGGCTGGTCGTTCCACTTTGTCCCTTCATCTAGAGGCTGGCACTTTAGGGGTGTCAGATGAAAACCTGAAATATTTACCAGGGTCCCTCCTCCTTGTCTTATCCTGATCTGCAATTTTACTTCCCTCAGCTCTGTTAGAGTGTATAAACTCTGTTCCATCATGTAGCCACTTGGTAACTATTTTCTGCTGAATTTCTTGGCCTCTTGACCCAGAGTAGTTTATGATGTGGCAAATTCTTTGAGGATAAATGCAGTATAGAATGATGCAGAATGTTGGACTCATTTTTCTGTGGTTTCCTTTACTTTTAGGATCTTAGTACTTCAAGTCTGGCAAGATTAATAAGTTAATCTTGCATTCATTTATGACTCCCAATGGGAAAAATCTCTAGGCAGCTATTTTCTGTTCAGCCTCCATCTTTTGCACTAAAAACAAGCAATTCCCTGAGGGAAAGGGGGCAAAGACAGTCCAGAACCTACTATAGTGTCCTTCATTCTGTGCTCTTAGCTCTTTATATTATTTATTGCTGTGTAATAAATTATCATAAACTTAGAGACTTAAAACAACACAAATTATTATTTCACAGTTCTCAGGGTCAGGAGTCCAGACATGGCTTAGCTGAGTCCTCTGCTTCCAGCTCTCTCATGAGGCTGCAACTAAGGTGTCAGCTAGAGCTAAGATCTCATCTCAAGGTTAGACCAGGAAAGAATCTACTTCCAACTCATTCAGTGGTTGTTAGCAGGTTTCAGTTTCTTGCAGGCTATTAGACGGAAGTCTTCACTTCCTGGCTAGCTTTTGGCCATAGGCTGTCCTCAGTTCCTTGCCATATTGGCTATGCCAACACTTTCTTCATCAAAGTATACAAGCTGAGAGCACAATAGACTCAGCAAGATGGAAGTTAGAGTCCTATGTAATGGAATCACAGAAGTGACAGCCCATTGCTTTTGCAATATACTGGTTAGAGGCAAATCACAAGTCGCACCTACACTCAAGAGGAGAGGATTACTCAAAGGCATGAATACCATGAGACAAGGATCAACGGGGTCCATCTGGAAGTCTGACTATCATATATACACTCCCCCTCATGTTCTGCCTGCCTTGGCCAATTTTTGATGACCAGATTCAAAAGCTTTTGTTCCCCCTAAAGTACATGTATACTGTTTTTATAGTTTTTCTCGGTGGAAAGTTTGGTCTAGTGTAAGTTACCCCAGCAGTGCTGCAAGTGGAAAAACAGTATACATGTGCTGATTTTTATTGTGGGAAAATGTAGATAACACAGAATTTACTATTTTAACCATATTCATGTTATATGCAATTCAGTGGCATTTAGTGCATTCAGTGTTGTGCAACCATCATTGCTTACCCAATTCTAGAACATTTTCATCACCCCACACCAGAAACTATATCCATTAATCAGTCACTCTGATTCCCTCTCCTCCAGGCCCTGGAAATGGCAAATCTTCTTTATGTTTCTATGAATTTGCCTATTCTGAATATTTCATATAAATTGAATCATATAAGATGTGGCTTTTGTGTCTGGCTACTTTCACTTTGCATAATTGAAAACAAGATACGTCTATTTCGTAGCACGGGTCAGTATTTCTTTTCTATTTATGGCTGAATGATAGTTTATGAGTGTGCTGTATTTACTTTTAATTTACACAAAGATATCATGCTATAGATCTCATTATGCTTCTTAACTCTCTTTTAACTCAGCTCCTTTTTAACAGGTTATTTTTCTTGAGGTATAATGTACCTCAAAATTACCCAATATTAAGTGTACAATTGGATGAACTTTGACAAATATCCTTTTATGAAATTAACACCATCATCATTATATAAAACATTTTCACCTCTCAACATGTCCCTCATACCCTGTTATCAATCCTATCTGCCTACCAGGGGCCCTGGGTGGCCACTGATTTGCTTTTTGTCATGACAGTTTTGCTTTTTCTAGAATTTCATATAAATGAAATCATATGTACAAGATCCAAAGAATGGGATTTCCATAGATAATATAGAAATCAGAGAGCAGAAATTATCAAATAATTTTCTCCAATCTTCTAATTAAACATTCTATTCTATGTCTAGCATAATAAAAAAAAATGTAACAAAGCAAAAGATAAAAATCTCCCACACTTACACACAACAATGTGAAATTTAATAGAAGCAAGGATAAAGGGACAATCTAAAAGATCTATGAAAACCATAGGACTCTTACAAGAAAGGAAGAATAAGATGGGCATTAAGCAATTCTAGATGTCTGAATCAGGTGGATCAATGCCTTATGTGTGCTGAGGGAAAGTTATATGGAATGCTATACAAGCCACACTATCAGTTAAGTGTGAAGAGCCAGTAAGTATTAAATATGCCAAGATGCAGAAATTTTATTTCTCATGTACTATGCACTACTTCTTAGGATGTTACTCATGTTCCGGCCAAATGAGACAGTAAACAAAAGAAGGGATCCAGAAAACAATGGCTCCTACTCAGTGGAACAGTAAGAGTCCCAGAGTGACAGAATGCAGCAGGCCTAGAGAACAATCAGTCCAGATGGCAGCAGGAATATGGATGACCCAGGAGAGAGATCTTATGGAGAAAAAGAGAAGCCATAGACCACACAGTACCGTTGAGATGACGGATGAACTTAAGAATATGATAAAGGGAGGAAATCCTAGTAAGGCAATTAGTATTTCGGAAAATAAAAGCTCCATAAAGAAAAGAAACATCATAAACAAGAGCTCTGCAGTGAACAATATTTATAGGGACATAATGTAAGTATGTCATTGGCATTTAAAACTTGAAAAATCCACCTACAGAGAAAGAACAGGAAAATTAATTATTGTTATAGAATAGCATATACAGGTTGCGAAAGTAAAAGCACATTTGATAAAATTTAGGAAGGGGCGTGGGGTGGGGAGAAGAGGTGACGGATAAAGGGTGGGAAGGCTATTATCCTAATATTACAATCTGAAGGGTGGAAAGGCAATATATAGAATTGATGCTATAAGAAATAGAAGTTTATATTATTTGAAGTTTAAAAAGGTAGAGAGATACATAGGTGATGTAACTGTATTAGGAGGAGGTGGGAGTACAAATAAGGGGATCCCTAAGGTTGCCAAGCAAAAAATGATAGTAAAAGTATATTTTCTAAACATACACTGGTGAATACCAGAAGAATTAGAAACGAGTGCTGAAAAGTGCTTGTCCTGGGGATCTGGACTGGGGGAGGACAGGATCGGGGAAAGAACATTTGCTTTTAATTATAGACCTTCTGTACTACTTGATTTTTAAAACTATATATATGTGTTATTTTGATAAAATGTGAAAGCACTAACATTTCAAAAGCAGTGCAATTAAGAAGATGGTGCTGATTTGAGAACTAAGGTTCAGATTTATGAAGAATTTGGTGGATTGTAAATAGAAGTTAGATTTTGTCCTAGGTGATGGTAAGATCTTGAAAAATTTTTATCAAGAGAAAAGCTTATAACAATTTGCATATCAGAGAAAGATTTTGAGGGACCGATTAATGTGGTGTAAGACTAGAGACAGGGAATAGTAAGGATGCCATTGCACTAGACCAAGTAAGAGGTGATGAGGGCCTAAACCCAGAGCAGTGGGAATAGGAGGTGAGGAAGAAGGTTGGCTTAGACAATAGGAGTTTGGTGGAACCATTCCCAGATGCAAAGGATAAAGGGAGGCAAGCTGATTTAGGGAAGAGGAAGATAAAGAGTTTAGATTTGGTCATGTTGCATTTGAAGTGCCTAAAGTGGCCTCTGGAAGGCCATTGGGCCAGTTAGGAACATGGGTATATAGCTCTGCAGGGATGTTTGGGGCAAAAACACAAACATGCCTCCTATCCACAAAAGCCATGATCGTGGATTAAATCACTCAAAGAATACAGAAGGAGGAGCCATGGGCCGGGAGAGCATCATAAAAAAACATCAAGATTAATGTGGTAGGCAGAGGAATAGAAGCATCTGGGGACTGGGTGCCTCAGAGAACATCTGGCCCATCCAGATCAGGGCATACCTCTCTTAACCTAACCATGACTTTCAAGGTTAAGATTTACCCTTTATTTTTCAGAACTCTTGGTTCTGAAAAACCCACTTTATTTTCACATTCTCTATCACAATTGTCTTGTTATGTGGCAAAAAATTGGCAGTTATCTAGTGACAAACATAACACTCAAGCATAGAAAATAACCAGAAAACTGAATGAACTTTTCATCTCTCACTTATTTGTTATGTAGTATACAATTTTAGTTGGATAAGTAAGAGTAGTTGGCTCTCAGTACATTTACTGGTACTTATTTTTCATGTAGTGCTGGGCTATATTGTCTTGGTATCTATTTCAATACAGGCAAGTTACCTCCTTTCCTCTTACAACATTACAAGCAACTAGGTGTTCAGGAAAAGTAACAACACTCTGGACATGAAATTCACCTGGGAAAAGATAATCTGAACAATTTATTGATGCATTTAAACATGAAAACAAGTAGAATTAAAAGGTTCAGCTGCACTACAACATGCAAAGAGTGATAATATCTCCATGGAAACCAATTATGCTTCACTTACTCACGGCCACCAAGATTGGGAGAACTGGGAACATAAAAACCAAAGTAAACTCTGAATTGACAGATGGGTCATAAATATCAAGTGTGTGCTCTCAGTGGAGGCATGAAGTCTCCTGCAAGATGATCTATACCACAAATGCTTGGGCACACAGCTTCCATATGTCGCATATGTTATAAGACGGCTCTATTCCTCTTAACCCAAACTCAGCATGCATCCAGCCTCATTACTGCAGACTAACAGTGTGGTGAATGATGTTTCTTTTATTTCATAGCACTTGATTTATATGCTTTCATCTTAAATGGGTCCACAGAGATAGTAGTTTAAATCATTTTGTTGACCTGAGGTTGAATGATAGGTCATTCAGTACACATACACACACACACACACACACACACAAACACACACACACGGGAAACTAAGAATAACGGTTAATATGGAAATCCATCCATAGTCATCCATAGTCAGCAAACAAAGAAAGAACCCTAGTAGATGTTCATTGGCATTAACTAAGCCAAGTTTTCCTAGAATAACCATTTTTTTCAAATCAACATATACAGAAAGAAATAAACATTCTGACTCTGCAGTTTTAAGTGGAAAAACCAGATGAGAAAGTCCACGGAAGAGACAGTGGGAGGTACAATCTTGTTATAGCATTTGGACTTGTTTAGCATTCATTTAGGAGTCTCCTTTGGGCTGACCAGGTTAGCTAATGAATTTTGAAGAATATAGAATAGGTAGTATGAGGGTTCTCTAAGACTGAATTTTAAACACTTTATAATTTTACTATTATGAAAACTGATCTGTGTCATGGTCTAGAATAGAGAGTGACAATTTTGTTTTAGATAGTAGAACAACTAGACATCAAAGAATTCATTTTAGAGATCCACAGATATTGAGTTTATTTCCTCATGAAGCCAGGAACCATTTCAGATGTATGAAAAGATGTACTTGGAAAAATAATGCAAAAGATTTAGCAAGATAACCAGATTCTGAATTTTATGTAAATATCTGTTTGCTATTGATTAAGTGTGGTCATCTGTAGACTTTTATTAACAGATAAGCAGCAGCAGCTTCCACATGCATGAACACTATTTATGGGAGAAAAATCTTAAAATCAAGGAAATAGTTCAGTTCATCTATTTTTTCCCCAGATAATTGGGAAAATACTAATGTTAAAATTTGAGCAGTAGAACACATTAGCCCATCTCACTGGGACACTATTCTGTAGGAGTACCTTTTTGAGAATCCCTGTTTTAGCCAATACAGAAAGCAATTCCAAGGCACCAGAAGTGTGTAACTCACATTTGCCCTTCATTACTGAAGTAAACATTTGCTTAGCTCACTTCAAAAAAAGAAATTGAGTCTTCCATTTGTCATGTTCACTCAAAAGCCAGCAAATTCTTCAGTCTGTATTAAATGGTTGAATTAATAAAACAATACATCACCTTACTCTAGAAATTCAAAACCTTTTGAACTATTGTTGCAATTTAAAGTAAATAAGTAAAAATTGCTGTCACTCTCCCCAAGCTGGTTTGCAAGATCTAAAATTCAGGTAAGAAAAGAGATATTGAAAATGTCAACAGTCAGAGTAATGCTGTGGATTTCAGCTGAAATCCCAAAGAAAGCTGGCAATGTGAAAAGCAAAAGGAAAAAGGGATGGGAAAACCACCAAGAGAGCAAAAGAGAACACAAATAAACAGGAGACACTAAGTTTTGGAAAGAGATAATGGTAATTAGAAAAAAAACATATTTTTACAAGAATAGCCTTTTTTGTATCCCCTCCAAATTTGGCAAGGCAAGGAAAGGCAGGTGCATTTTTTCATCTAAAAATTGTTGAGTCACTAGATTGGAAATAAAATTCACAGAAAGTGCAGACTGAGGGAACCTTACAAAATCCATGCTAAGAGAAAAATGCAAATTAAAGACAAACTGTCTGCCTCCATCCTCCCTAACCCATCACCACCACAAAGTTGACACCTGGGCCTTTTCCTTGTACAGTCAGGGTTGGCTTTGCAGGGAAGGCTGGGGGTCTGTAGCAAAGGACCAGCCAAGATCTATACCCATACCTGTCTAGTCAGGGGAGAAACTTTTAGCTCCATTCAGGGATATGGTTTGGCATGGAAATACAGAAAAAGATCTCTAAATCTGGATTGACTCTCGGTGGCTAACCTTTCCTGAAGGCTTAGCTGTCCTTTTGGCCAACCTCTCTGAATATATTTTGACTCTGGAGCTGGAGAGAAGTACTCAGACTTGTTGTGGATCAGGCACACAACACCCACATAATTTTCTTCCTCTCTTCTGTCCCCTCTTCCTTCAACATGGCTGTTGTGCCATGTTGTGCCAAGACCACTGTTCTTGGCGCTGAAGATGGTGATGTCAACTTTTAAGGAGTTTACATTCAAGAGAAGGGAAATGGAAAATTAAGACAGAATTTATGTTTTAAAATTTTATAATATCTTTGAAGGAAATAGGATGATGTGATAGAGAATAACTTATAGGGAAGTTCAGGAAAGACCTTTATGATAAAGTGACAAGAATGAAAGTGGCCCCACTCTTATATAAGGCCCATGAGGATGAGGACCTTTTTTGTCTTCTGACTTAGCCTGCTGTGGTTTCATGGGTACTGTCAGAAGACACAAGATGCTGGGTCAGGGACAAAGCACTTTATTTTGCATGACAGAGAAAGCCACAGGAACTTCATGTTCGCTCAGTTCCTCCTGTCCCCAAATCCAGTGGGGGTGATATATAGATGTTGCACACACCATGGGCTTGTATCATAGGTGAGGAAATCAGAGCTTAGGGAATCCCAATTTTTTAATGGGTTCCAAGCCAACTAGCCCATCTGTTGCCTCAGGAACACATTATTATATTGAACAGTAAAAAAACTATGCTCCAGAATGAGGCACAACTTCTATCTTTCATGGCTTTTTGCTATACAAAAAGACATCCTTGCAAAGGTGGTCTGGAACAAAAGCTGTCAGTACCTCTGCTTATAAGACATACAGCAACGGGAGAGACCTATGGGAACCACCTTCCAAAAATGTGATTCTGATTAGTGATGTTCATCAGTGGGGCTAAATTTCAGGACTCTCTTACGGTTGGGTGGGCCATGTGACTACTTCCAGCCAATGAGTTGTGAGCCACCAGTGCTGATGTGGAACATTCCAGAACCCTCATTTCATTCACTCTGGCCCAGAGACTGTCATGTTTGAGATGGTGTCTGTTCGACAAGCTTGAATCTGGAGTCACTAAAATGAGAACCCTCAGCTGACCCATGATTAAGATGGAACATAAGCAAGAATTAAACCTTTGTTGTTTTAAGTCAGGGATTGGCAAACTACAACCTATAGACCAAATCTGGTCTGTAGTCTTGTTTTTGTGTGGCCCATGAACTAAGAATCATTTTTTATATTTTTAAAATGTTAAGAAAAACCCAAATATACAAAAAAGAATTTGGGACAGAGTCTTATGTGGCCTGCAAAGCCTAAAATATTACTATTTGGAACCTAGAAAATGTTTCCCAATCCATGGTCTATGTAGCCAATCTGGCTGATACGAAGGAAAACTAAGAGAATATGCTATCAGGGAAGCTAAGACAGGAAAAGTAACCAACGTTTGAAAAAGTAACCAATGTTAAAGGCCACCAAGTTAAATGAATAAGGTAAGTTTCTGAGAATAAGCCACTGGATTTGAAAATGTGGAAGTTACTGGGGACTTAACTAGTTCAGTTTCATTTGGAGCATTAAGGACAAAAGTCAACTGGACAGGGTAAGCATGTCAGGTGACAAAATGAATACAGCCTTTTTTTTTTAATTTAAATTCAATTAGCCAACACATAGTACATCATTAGTTTCAGATGTAGTGTTCAACAATTCATCAGTTGCATAGAATACCCAGTGCTCATCACATTGTGTGCCCTCCTTAATGCCCATCACCCAGTGACCCCATCCCCCACCCACCTCCCCTTCAGCAGCCCTCAGTTTGTTTCCCATAGTTAAGAGCCTCTATAGTTTATCTCCCTCTCTGATTTCTTCCCATCCAGTTTTCCCTCTCTTCCCTTATGGTCCTCTGCACTGTTTCTTATATTCCACATATGAGTGAAACCATATGATAATTGTCTTTCTCTGATTGACTTATTTCATTTAGCATAATCCCCTCCAGTTTCATCCATATCGATGTAAATGGCAAGTATTCATCATTTCTGATGACCGAGTAATATTCCATTGTATGTATATACTACAAAAATGAATACAAGAAGGTTTGCTGTGGATGAGAACAGAGCAATGGAATGGGCTGTAGCGTCAAAAAAGAATCTTAAGATGTGAGATACTAGAGCACATGAATATACTGATGGGATCAATCACAGAGAGAGAGCATTGCTACAGGAGTGCAGAAAAGAGAGGGAAGATTGAAGTGAACTCCTGACACAGCAGAGAGTGGAATGACCTGAGTACAGTGGAAGAACCCACCATTGTTAGAAGGAAGGCCTTTCTCCCATTTCAATAGGAAGAAAATGTGTCTGCAAATGCAGGAGGGCCTGTGGATTTCACTGTGGGAAGATAAGGTTCTTATCTGATGACTTCTACTTTTCAGTTAAAAATGAGGCAAGGTAGGGAGGAAGAGGGTGGGAGAGGTTTGAGGGATGAAGAGAACTTGAAATGCCCCAGAGTGTGGGAATGTGAGCTTATGATGAGGGAACCAATAGAATCAGTGGGGAGGGTTCTGTGTCCCTTTGAGATTAATGATCATGAGTTTAAATTCTGTATGACAGTCTGGCTTTGTGACATCTCTAGCAATTTTCAGTGTTTGGATGCCAAGTGAAGAAAGTGGATATTTGGGTTCAAACAGATTTGGGTTGTAGTATAATGTAAAACAGTGGTTAAGCTACTATGGGGTTTACTTTTTTTTTTTTTTTTTAAGAGCTGTCTTGAGGGATTCCCTCCAAGACACTCTAAGCTTGACCACCAAGTACATTACTTTAGCACAGTGGTTAAGGGTGTATGTTCTGCAGCCAGAATGTTCTGGTTGAAATCCAAGCTCTGCCACTTGTAGACCTCAACCAAGTTATGCAACCTCATTTAGAACAAGGCTAATAGTTGGGCTGTCCTCATAAGGTGGTGGTTAGAATTAAATGATTATTCTAGCAATCTTTAAAACAGTGCCTGATTCATAAAAAGTGTTCCTAACTGATCTTGGCATCTAGATATATGCCAGAAGTTTCAGGTATCCTAAGAGCCAGATTAATAATCAATTTTCCAGCCTCTCCCTTGGCAGCTTGCACCACCCTACCTTCATTTCTCTCAGTCTTTCTTCCTCTGGGGAATAAAAATGGTGCAAACATGTTGAGAAATGTAAGTGTTCCCTAAGGCTCATTTCTGTTTTTCCCTTCTTAAACCATTTGCAGAGTTTCTGCAGAATGAAAATGTTCACACAATGGGTGCTATAAGTTTAGCATTAGAAAATGAGTACTTGCTAGCATTTTATTGGAAAGTGAACTCCGAAGGTACAGAGGAGGAGCTGGGGGAAGCCTGTAGTAGCAAGGACCCTCAACAGAGGCATTCTGTTGCACGGCTTTCTGAGGTAGGTGGTAGGGGAAGATGCTCACTGGAAGGTGATATTTGTTGCCGGCCCATTGCAGAAAAGACCATACACATGCAGTTGTCTAATGAGGTGAACGCACTGGCACCAAGAAGAGAAGACCCTTCCTCCTGCAATGTCCCTCCACAGCACTTTACTGACAAAGCTTAACATCACGCTTGCTGCAAAGCAGAAATGCTTAAATGGTCTAGCTCCAATATGGCAGAGCAAGTAACAAAGGGTAGATTAGAGCTGAAACGTAATCAACTGATAACTGGCACTGTATCCAAAGGCTTTTGGGCACCAAAATCACACACTGAACCAGTCCAATTGAGGCCTAGAAATGACCCACTAAGAACTGCCTAGCTGCTTTTTCAATTATAAGAGGAGAGACAGAAAACCAGACCTCAGCAGCCTGCTCTACAGTTCAACGGCCAAGATCAGGGTTAGGAGTCTGTTTATAGAGCAGTGAATGAGTAAGTACCCAGATATCTGACATGTGATTAGTACTGAAGAGCTCAACATTCAGTAATTAATTTTAAGCCTTGAGATTCAATTTAATTTATTGTCCTTAGTGTTATTTAAAAGAAACAAAGATACCTAAAGGTTCTGAATTGCTCTTTTTTTTTTTTCCCCCAAAGATTGAGTAATAGTCTAGCTGCCAGGATTTCCCCTTCTGGAAACTTTCTATTAATTCTTATCTACTTTGACTCCTCTAATCTCTTAACCATATATAGTTTCAGACAAAATGTAAAGTAGGTATGCCCCTTTCTAGAGCTATCCCCCGGGACACATGGGCTATGGGAAAATCTTTTTGTAGGTTGCCTGTCTGTATAAGCAGTTTGATTAGAAACTGTATTACAAAATTCATGGATCCATGTGAGTTTTGGTGATTTATTGAAGACTTAAAATGATAGGTAGAGAAGAGGTACTTATTTATCTTCCAATCAGTGCATGTGAAGATTCTTTGTCCTGTGTCCTATGTGAGTGAGAGCCCAAATTTAGTGTCTCATCACTATTTTGGTGACCCAATCTCATGTGATCCTGTAAAAGAATCACTGTGGCAGCCAGTGGTAGTAACCTGTTCTTCAAGCTGCTTCCTGGGACTTGGTATCTCTAGGAGGCTCTAGGATGACTCTGTATGTATGAGTTCCAGAGCTCCATAGGGCTTCTGGTCTACACTACATGTGAGGTAGAAGGTTGGAAAGTGCTCCTGGGAAAGAAAATGGCCATTATCTGGGCTTGGCACACCAAGTGCAGATGGCATGGCTAGTCCCAACAAGTGCCAGGCTTTAGAGGAGGACTTCCTTGAAGGAAGGCACTCCAGAGCACTGACTCCTGAGGCATGGGGCCAGTGTCAGAGATCTGTTTCCCTGATCTAAGAGTCATACTGCCTCTTTCCACATCTACTCCATTATATGCTTGACTGTAGCAATCTCCCATTTGCTTTTTTCATTTTAACTGAAGGTATACAAAGTGGTTGAACCACATAGCTCATGACACAACAAGTTGGTGGTAAGGCCTGGACCAGAACCCTGGGCCCCCAAGCCAGTGACCCTGCCTTCATGTCACATGGCTTCTGTATGATTTTCTCTTGTTCCTTCCCTTCAACATTCAGCACCTTGTTCTGTTTCCTGGTGTTATGGACCAAATGTTTGTGTCCCCCACAATATTCATATGTTGAAGCCCTAACACCCAGGTGGCTGTTTTTGGAGATGGGGCCTCTAAGGAAGTAATTAAGGTTAAATGAGGTCATTAGGGTGGGGCCCTGATCCAAGAGGATTAGTGTCCTTATAAGAAGAGTCATCAGAGAGCCTGCTATCTGTCTCCCCCAAAGCACAGGCACCAAGGAAAGACTATGTGAGGACATAGTGACAAGGTGGCCATCTACAAGCCAGGAAGAGAGGTCTCACCAGAAACTGAATTTACTGGTACCTTGATCATGGACTTCCAGCCTCCATAACTGTGAGCAAATAAATTTCTGTCATTTAAGCCACCCAGTCTGTGGTATTTTGTTATGGCAGCCTGAGTAGACAAATATACTTGGCTTCCCAGGGAATATCCTAAACCTTCCAAAACTCCCTTCCACACCTCGCTTTGCAAACCTCCTTCAAATTATACCTCTTTATCACCTCAATCCTCCAGAGGCTTGCTTTCAGCTAGCACCATGGTACACGAACTTACAATAATGATTACTAATGTTACACCTTCTGGCTAAGATATTTATTTTAATAAGGAACACTCTTGGATAATTCCTTAATTCCAAAAAAGTGTTTTAGCAGCAGACTTTTTAAAACATGAGGACATGCAGGCTAGGAATTTAACTTTGCTTACACGACTTTAGGAGCTCTTAAATCTCTCCATGAAAGCAATTGCCTTTCACTTGTGAATGGCATCAAACTCAATCTTTAGACTGAAGCAGTCCTTTCCCTTTCAATATCCAGCAGGGAATATTTACTTTCCCACAAAGAATGGGAGAATACTTATATTTAGAAATATCAATTGGTCACTATCATATCATTTATTTGAAATAGGGTGGTTATGTATCATGTGTTCATTTTTAATATTTACTGATATATTTCTCTATTTACTTTGAAAATACTATAGTTCTTCAAGTACGAGTTATATTGTGAACTCCTTTTAATACTCAGTGAAACAAAAGCATAACAGAATCATAGTGTATACAACAGGTATTCAACAAATCTGTGTTAGCTTATTGAATAACTGAAGCTGAATTAAAATATCTGTTAGCAATGCATTGAGTTATAAGTAACAAAAAATTAAACTCACAGAATCTTAATAGGGATTTACTTTTCTCACACATAAATTATTTTTGAAGTAGGTAGTTTCTGGCTTTGGTTTAGCTGCTCAAAAATGCCATCAGAGACTCATTTTCTTTATATATTTTTGCCCTGTCATCCTTAGTATGTTGCCTTGTTCTCATGCTTGTGCCTCATAATCAAAAATAACTGTCACAAACAGATATCAGAACTGTGTCCAGAGGCAACTACTAGTTTCTAAAAAGGCTTGGAGAATGGGTATTGTCTGTGGCAGAGTTGACTAGTTATGACAGAATGTATTGGGCTTGCAGGGCCTAAAATATTATCTGATTCTTTACAGAAAAAGTTTGCTGACCATTGGTCTACACCACATCTAAGCAATTCCTCCCCTAAGGTCATGGTTCCACAAAATGAAATGTTCAAGAGAGCACATAGAAATTTTATTATAGTAGCTCCAAACAGGAAAAACAATTCTCACCAAGAAGAGAGTGGATAAACTGTTATATTCAAATAATGGAATACTTCACAGCACTTAAAAGGGGTAAACTATTGGTAGATATAACATGAATGATTCTCACACGTATATTGAACAAAAGATGCCAGACACAAAGGAGAACATAATTGTGTCATTCCATTTATATTAAATTCAAGAACTGGTAAAGATAGCTGACAGAAGTTGGAATAATGGAAACTTCTGGTGATGAGGTATGAACAGGGAAGCCCCTTAGACGAACCTTATATCATGCTGGAAATGTTCACTGTCTCGCCCAGTGTGTATACACAAGTAAGAAATCAAGTGGGTATACTTTATGTACTTTATTATAATGCCCTTCAACTAAAAATTGCATGTTTATTATAGAATACCTGGAAAGTATAACAAAATTTAACAAAACATTTAAAAAACCAGGCATAATCTTGGTATTCAGAGGGCAACTACTCTTCCTATTTTGCTTTATTTTCTTCCAGCCTTTTGTTTTGTTTTTAATCTACCAAAAAGTTGCAAGAACAAAACAAAGAACTTCCTCATTCCTCAAACCCAGATTTCCCCTTACCACTAAATATTCTGGGATATACTTCTCCCAAACAAGAATATTCCCTTACATTGCCACTTTGCAAACCTCTGAAAATCAGGAAATCAACACTGGTACAACATTACCATCCCATCCATAAACCCCATTCAAATTTTACCAACTGTCCCACCAAATGTCTATTTTCCTTTCTGGCCCAGCATCCTACCTAGGAACGTAGGTTATATTTCGTGAACATGTCACATCAATTTCCAACAGTTGGGAACAGTCTTTTTCTGTCCTCATGTCTTTGTAAAGCTCAAAGAATACAGTGGTCTATAGAATGACTATCAATTGGGGTTGGTCTTATGTTTCCTCCTAACCAGATGTGAGCCACATATTTTTGGCAGGAATAGCTCAGAAATGGTGCTGGACTCTTTACAGCACATCATGTCAGTGGTCACATGATATTTACTGGTCCCACTAAGATGCTGATCGTGATCACCGGGACAACCTAGTGTTTGCCAGCCTTCCTCACATAAAGCTGCCATTTCCCCCTTTGTATTTGATCCATCTTTTGTGAAGAGATGTTCTGAAATTATCCTATCCCTCAAACCTCCATCCACCAAACCTCACATCCAGTGACAACTCCTGCTAGTACCAAGTGTTGCTGTGATGGTTTGACTGTCAACTAATGATTATTTTCCCCATTCTGTCTACACATGTTGGCTGGTATTCTATTTTAAGGATGAACTTTCTCTTCTCCCCTTTGTATTTATTAACTTTAGGTTAATATGGACTCCTTGGTTATGATTTTATGTAATGGGTTGCAATCCCACATTGTATGCATATTTCTAAACAGAGAAGTAATTAAGAGCTAAAATGATTTGGATTATTTGAAAAGGTGCAATACTTTTCTCTATCAGTGAAAGAGGTCAGAAAAAAACTTCAAGAACAACATATGGCAGACAAATTTCCTTGACAGTCATAGTCATATTTATGGTACATCAAAGTTCCATCTATTTTTATAAGTCATAATAAGTTTCACAAAATACTGGGCCCACTCAAGGAGAGAAAAAGCAACTTTCAAAAAAGATTATATGTTATTAAATGAGACATTTACTCTATTATATTACTTTCTCATAGAACACATGGGGATTATGTTTTCCAAATTAGGTCTAGGAAGCAGAATAAGCAATCAATCCATACTCCTCTGCACTGGTTAATTAAAAACAAGACCAAATAAAAACTGCTGCATACATCCCCTCAAAGGAAAAAGAAGAAAAAACAAAAAACAAAAAAAGTTCACTAAGATGTACCAAATTGCTCTCCAGAGTGTAACCAGGAAGCAGTTTCAACAATTTGAGCCAAGAATTTTTGAGTCATTACAAGCATGCCTTCCTTTTATTTTTTAAAGATTTTATTTATTTATTTGACAGAGAAAGACACAGCGAGAGAGGGAACACAAACGGGGAGTGGGAGAGGGAGAAGCAGACTCCCTGCCGAGCAGGGAGCCCGATGCGGGACTCGATCCCGGGACTCCAGGATCATGACCTGAGCCAAAGGCAGTCGCTTAACCAACTGAGCCACCCAGGCGCCCCATGCCTTCCTTTTAAATGAAGACCAAAAAAATGGTGTTGATCACTTTTCTTATGCATTAACTAGTTTTTAAATTGAGTTAGACCATGCCTATGGGCCTTGTCTCACAAAAGTACATGTGGGTGAATGCAGGGCATTTGTCATTATTACGAAAGCATATTTTAATTTTTAATCTTTAGTTAAATGTAAACATTGCTTTTAGTAGCATGTGGACACCACTGGTGCAGAAAGGGCTCTAGAGGGATGTTTGTAGCAGCACACAATCGTAGCTCTTCTGTTCTGGAGGCTATAGGACAGCTAATAAACAGTGTTTTGTCAAATGCACTCTTTTGGCCTTTCCATTTGAGTGCAAAACACCCTACACACTTGAGAACCTTCAGGCCATGGCCCTGCTTTTCAGCAGTCTTCAGGGTGATAGACTTTTGTTTGTTCTTAGCATGTGTCTCAGGAGTAGAGGGATCATTTGAGATCAATGCTGGTCCCAACAAGCAAGAAAGGAGCCTGTGGACAGTGGTGTCTCAAGTACCCACTTCTCTTTCATATTCTCAAATGAAGACAGAGAGAGAGAGAGAGAGCACTGAAAAACAGACTAGGGATGCATCTGTTGTGGACTAGTGAAGGTCATATTTTGTCATAATCATCTTGCACTGTAGTATAAAAAAGTTCAAGAGCATCTGGCTCTCTATACCCTAACTGCGCCTGCATAGCTGTTAGGCATGGCTGGAATATATTTAGATGGGAATTTGGATAGGCTGTCAGGTGACCTGGTTTTTGTTTGTTTGTTTTTGTTTTTTTGTTTTGTTTTTTTACTGATGGCTCTTTCACTGACAATATAATTGTTTATGTTGCTAAAGTATTTCAGCACCCACCCATTTGAAATATTTCAAATTTAATATTGGCCTCAAATTCTCTATCAGGGCATTGACAGAACCATGTGGGGTCTCCGCAGCTGCTAGACAGTGTTATGCCCACTATATATTTAGATACTAAATTTTTTCTAGATTTGGCCAGTGGGGGCCCCTTCAAGCTGGCTCTTACTCTTTTGTTCCAGTAATTCTTTTGAGTATTTTTGTATTTTCTGTCAAAAAAAAGAAAAGGTGTGCTCTTCCTAACCCAGTGATAGAAACTGCTATTCCACTGAAGAGATTCGGTTCCTTTTAGTGAAAAATGACATTTAGATGCCAAGTTTGATTTGAGCACTCAATATGCTCATTTCTACTGGGCTGTCATTGCTCCCAGGCCCCTTCAGCAGATGAAGTTGAAAATATATTCATGTATACACATGTACATACATATATATTAATATACACACATATATCACATTTGTAACTATTCCCATGTCTGTTTATATGTATTAAAAATTCCCACAGTAATACCAATGCATCTAATTCTAATTCAATACTAGATTTTTTTTCTAGCTTTTCCATCTTCCATGTTGGTGAGTCCCTTCTTGGACTTAATCAGAAGGTTTTTTTTCAATTGGGATTTAAGTTAAAATGAAGGAAAGTCAAGACTGTAAGCCTGGATGTCATAGATACAGTAAATATCACATGGCAATAAATCATTATTGGCTTTCTGTAACTTGTTTATGTACAAGTCACCTTCTCTAAGTACTTGGTGAGATCATAATGGCTCAGAGTTGCATTATTGCACAGAATAAATTGGGGTATGCTAGAACCCAGATGTGGGACAGAGTTTGTCAACAGTATGCCAGGATCCAAGAGGTAATGAGAGGTAGAGGTCCCCCTGAGGAAGAGATTCTTTATCCCCAATCTCTAGCCTAACCTTGGAATGTTCTAGACTGCATGCACCTAGAAGGGGCATCCTCTTTCTGGCACTTTGGACATCACTGGCATACCAGCATCCGGTAGCTCGTTTCAAAGTCAGGTTTATCAGAGGTGCTTCTTCTGAATGCATTCCCCCCACCCCCCCAGCCCTGCCCCAGTTCCCTCCCTCCTTATGAGACAGGTTATTCAAGAGTACCAGAGGCTGAGCTCTTCTGATTGTTCTATGAGCAGCAGAACGGTGAAGAGGTTACAGTCCCTGGAGTCACATTGCAGAATCCAGAGATAGAAAATTGTTAGCTTGTTGGTTGAATCTGGCCCACAGGGATTTTGTTTGACCAATTTTTTTTAAATTACTGATTTTTCAAATAAAAATCCAGATTTCTGACTTTTCTTGAAAAATGTGAAGATCTAGCAACAAGGGGCCCATATTCCTAAGCACTGACACTCAGCTAGAATTTTAGGAGGGGCAAATATATCTAGAGGACCCACTGTTCCCTGCCTGCCCTACTTATTCACATTTACTATGTGATAGCCTTCCCTGGAATTGTCGGCACAGTGCATGGGATTTTCTTTTGCTCTGTATTTACTTTGATCCCACAGTGACTTCTCTTATTTCAGGTCCAGCTTAGGGCCACCAGTCTCCTTGGAAATAGAAGTCCAGCACTGTAGGTAGAGGCCAACTCTGGGCCAGTCAGGGGAGATGAGGCAGGAGAGGATGGTAGCCTATACCAAGACTGGACTTCAAGTTCATTTTTGAGATGAAAGTGGAAAAGAAACTAGGGTCTCTAGGCATCTTAACCTCTTCGCTCTACCATGTAGCTAGTAAGCAGAGGAAGAACAGAGTTGTAGCAGAGGAGTTCAGAGAGACAGGCTAAAGGTGAGCTGCTTGCCTTTCTTCCTGGGCACACATCTATAGCACATTTCCCAGATAGCCCTCTGGTCAGAGTGGGGTCATGTGAACATGTGATAGCTAGACACATATGGATGTAAATGATGTACATCACTTCTAAGCCTAGCCACTACTCATCTCTCCCTCTTCCCATCTTTCACTGATAAACTCTTTCCTGGTCTAAAGAGTCACAGATTGAGGTAGAGGATGCTAAGAGCTTAGGTTCCTGAATGACTATGTGGAGCAGAGTGCTCCTCCTCCACAAACCTCCCTGGACTCTAATGAGAGCAAGAAATAAACTTCTATGGTTTTTAGCCACAGAGATTTGAGGGTTGTTAAAGCAACTACTGTATCCTGAGTAGTATACTGGCCTTAATGGATTAAGGGTTTACTAAGGTGCCTCCAGAAAGTTCAGTTTCCTTTGAGGTCAAACTTCTCAAATAAATGCTACATATCCCAACTACTTCTAAGTTCTTTGTATCCAATCCCTGTCTCATTACCAATAATCTGATTTCTGTTTCTGTGACTCTCTTCTTCTGGAAAGTGCACTTTCCAAAATTTATCACTGCCAAATCCCAAATCCTTCCCAGTTCTTATTTCACTTGTGTCCTTGTGGCATTTGGCACTGTTACCCACACTCTTCTTTCTAAAGCTCTTCCTCCACCTTGCAGGGGTTGGGGGGAACTTCCCCATCTCTACATATGGGCTTTAGGAGTAGTCTGCTTCATGTTCCAACTCTACCACTACTTACTAGCTGTGTGACTTCGGGCAATTTCTTAACTTCAGCAAGCTCACTGGGGCTCTTGTGAGGATTCAATAATATAATATCAAGTTCACTGAATGAATGCAATGAATAAATACAATAGCTCACTGAATGTTAGCCACTGTTACTACTATTAATAATGCAGTATCTTGATTTTCTTCTTTCTTCTCTGGCTTCCCCTCTGTAATTTTTTTGGTTCTTCTTTCTCTCCCTGATCATTGATTGTTGGTTTTTCCAAAGGTTACTGTCTTGGAACTGTTCACGTTTCATTTTTCCTCTGTGACTGACAAACCTTTCTGTCAGGTTTTGACTGTTATATCAAGCTTTATTTCCAATTTGTGTCCTCAATACATCTTCCCTCACACATCATCAAAGCAATCATATATACACAAGTATAGACTGACTGAGCTCTTTCCTCTGAGGTTTTGTGGCAGATCCAGTCAGGCTGCATCAAAAAGGAAGAACTCCTCAAGGACATGAACTGTGTCAAGTGTTCTGCTCACTAGAACTAAGTGACTACCCTAGTGACTTAGTAGAGATTTCTTGAAGGAATCATGACTGCCCACTAACTTCTGAGGTCTTATAAAGACCTTTAAAAGTCAAAAAGTATAGTCCTTCACTCATGGTCCTTCTATTCTTCCATCCTACATACATCCCAATCTAGGATTATTTCAGTTGGCTCATTTTTCTTTAGAATGGTCTTCCCAGGATGTGACTCATGGAATATTTGACCTTTAGAATACTTCTCAGAAGGAGACTTTCAGAGTTAAGTAATTTTTAAAAACTGTTAGAAATTCTCAAAGTACATTAGTATACTAAAAAACCAAGGAAATCCTGCAGTAAAGAAACATGAAACTTAAGTCAGCCTAGCATCTTCTAAGCTTATTTGGACCCAGAACCCTATTGACATTCCTCTTTGGGTTGAGTCTGGTTTGTAGGGATCAGAAAGAAGAGCCCCAATTGCCTAACAGCTACCTGAGGGGTAACTAAGAGCAAATAGGCCAGAGAGGGAAGGAAGAGCCAGCACTGTGAGAAGCAAGGAGATACGTGCTGTGTTCCAGAAGTCAAGGTATCCTAGAGATTTAAAAAAAAGATGGTATGGTCAGCTGTATATAAAATGACAAAATCTCAAAGAATTTGTTTGTTCTTACATTGAATCATTCTAAAATAATTTTTCCGATTACTAGCACCTACCTAGGGATTTGTGTTGGATACTTGGCCAAGGTTAGTTTAGTAGCAGTGATAAGACAGACATGTTCCAGCTTTTGTGATAGAGGGGACTGGTGGGACAGCCAAGACTGATGTGAGCCACTGAGCAGCCCTTGGAGCTCCAGGAATGGAGCATCATGGAGCAGAAGCCAGCATGAAATTAGGTTGTTCTGAGTCTTTTATGATAGTTTCCCAAACAAAAGAAGAATGTCAGAGAAATTGGTGAAGACAAAGAACCAGGCACATTGGGTACAGTTGAACTAATTAGAGAAACTTCAGAGCAATCTTGCCTTTTGATTATGGTTCAAGGGAGTGACCAGGAAACAATTATGCAGTGTACTGTTTATTTCCTCTTGCTCAGACTCCACAGGAATAAGTAAGGCTGGCACTTCTAAAGAAGTCCTTTCAAAATGTTTTAAAAGAAATTCCAGAGAGGAAAAAAGAAAGCTCTGTGCCAACTGCAGCTCAGCAGAGGGAGCATGACTTGCACATAAGTTGGAGCCCTTGATAGGATAGGATTCTCAGTTTCTTATAAGGGCATTCCCCATGTGGCCATGGCACAAAGGCCATGGAGCAGATATTGCAGAATGGATGCCCAAGAGCCAGAAGAGATTAGCAGACTTGCTTTGTTAACCTACATAGTGTTATAAAAATTGAATTAGTTGCAAACATTTAAAAATAGGGAGATATAGCATAAAATATGGATTTCTAGCTTCTCTTGAAAAAATGGAGAGTCTGAGCAAATTAGCTGGATCTGAGAAGCTGATTCCCCCCTCTATATGGGGCAGACACTGTATTTCTACATCAGAGTAGAGTCATTCACTTACATTGCCTGCCTGGTCCTTGCAGAGATCTGACTTGGTGACTTTTGCTAGAAATATTGTTGGAATTGATACTAAGATATTACTTTTAATCATGTTTCCCAGCAACATTATGAAATCTGAGTTTCTTTAATCCCTGGGAACAATAAAATAAATGAATAGGCTAATCTAGCTCCTTAGAATTCTCCCCAAATATACTTGGATACCTTTGGAGGTGTGTCTCATGGTTGTATGGCTTACTGCATTCACTTTCCCCCTCATTTTTGTTCCAACTTATAGGGCACAGTGCTGTAGTAGCTACTAATACCCAATGAAATGAGTATTATGGGCAGTATAAAATGGCTGAAAATCCCCATCTGAAGTGGAGATAAAGATAATATTTACTTCACAGAGTCATTATGACAGTTTAAATGAATATTTTTAAAGTGTTTCAAAACAGGACCTGGTAAATAGTAACTACTATAGCTATATTTAATAAAAAATTTAAATGCTGTCAATATTTAATTTGGTTGGCAACTCATATTTACCTTTTCCTATTATTCTCTCTCTAGCCTGGTTTCATGCAGAAAAATGACATTCCTCAGGTCCCTATGTCTGTTCTTGGTCCTAATGAGCAAAGGAAGGACTTGCCACCCTTGCATATTTTATTCTCTGTATTCATAAGCTACATAAGACTACACACCCCTGAGTCCTCAAAGCCTTACAAAGATTTTTAGTGAAAGAGATCTTTTAGTCTTTATTTGCTCTTGATTATACCCTCTTCTTCTGCCCTACATACCTCAGATATGAGGACATGGTGCTTGGACAAAAAGAAACTAAATCACAGGGATTGAGTAACATTCAAATTTCTCTCTCCTCCCAATGTATAAGCTTTAGTCCCACCTTTCTCTTCCTGTAGGAAGGGTTTCATGACTTTGCAGCTAGATCCTGTAGCAATCCCTGGGTGCTTCAGAGAGCCCAGCTCCTCAGAATCCAGTGACGAGCACAATTTAGGGGGCGCCAGGATAGCTCTGGGACACAACACCCTGGGTTCAAACTATGAGTCATCTTCCAGTGGCTTCTGTGCCCTGGTCATCTTCACAACCACAGCTGTACATATTTCTGATTTTCAGGTGGTAATTCTCTCTGGGGTAGTAGCCATCTATACCTTTGAGTGCCAGTTACTAAAGTTGGAAGAATCTTCAGCAAGGAAATTTAGTGTAATCTCTATTTTCTGTCAACCCCCTCCTTGCCATCCCTACCCATAATGAACTAATGACCAAGTACAAAAATAAAATTTCATCAGTACTCATCAAAGGTTGTTTGAAGTGCTATTCTGAATAGACCACACAAAATATTAATTAGTCAAGTGTTTTCTGCTTTCAGGCACTAAATAGTTTTTCTTTTCCTTCCTTCCTTTCCTTCCTTCCTCTCTCACTCACTCCCCTTTTCTTTTTCTTTCTTTCTTTCTTTTCTTCCTTCCTTCCTTTTCTTCCTCCTTCCCTCCTTCCCTCCCTCTCCCTCTCTTTTTCTTTCTTTCCTGAGAAAATGAGTTCTCGTTCTCTTTTTTACCTTCTTGAGAGATTATTTATTCATTGCTTTCCTTAAAGTATTATGCTTGATTACTACTTTAGACATCACAAAAAAGGATATATATGTATTACATAATAAAACATTATTTATATATAACTTTTTATATAACAGTATGTCTATGTAATGCTTTTAAAGCAATGATATTTGTAACCTCATGCACATGCACAGGTGGCACTATGTCAACACCAATCATTGTCAACACAGCTATGATGAAATAAGTGCCCACTAGGTATTTTATTTAATTGGGATACTCCCCCTAGGAGATAGATAACAACATTTCCATTTTACAGATGAAGAAGCTTCTTCAGCAAACTCAGTAACTTGCTCAAGGTCACACTATAGTATTGGTTAAGGACAGAGTGCAGATCTAGCCTCTGGTCTTTCAGGTACCAAGTCCTTGCACTTCCAACTCTTTTGCTCTCAATCCTGAAGGGATAAAAGGCTCTGAGACAGAAGACAGTGTTTATAAAACACACTTGGGCTGAGTCTTCATAAAACCCCAGAAGTTTTTTTTTGGGCTGGGTCTCTGCTTTATTTCCAGACAATTACAGGGCAACTATATTGTCAGATTATAGGAAGGGTCTGCTGACAATAATGCAATATAGCAGTTGATATCAGAGGAGAAAAAATAAATTTGGAATTAGAGAAATGGATTTTTATAGAATTTGACATAAATGAAAGCATTTTCCAAGAGGACTGGGAACCTGGACTAGTAATATTCTTTTAAAAAGTTGGTTGAGTTTCAACACTTTGAGTTAGGTTTGTATGGAAGCTCTCTGAGTGAGGTCAAGAACACAGTTACAGACTAGAACAGGTTGGGCCAAGGGTCCCAGCCACTGATAGAAAGGCAATTATGCAGGTTCTGGACAGGGAAGAAACTTAGGAACATTTAGGGCATTATGAAGATTGTTATGAATAGCTATTATTGTGGGAAAGGACATCATGGTCTCCAAGATGTCCTAATGATGTTAGAACAACACACTATTCCAACTTAAGTATTGGGAGACTGTTCAGAAATCCTCAGAAATAGGTTTTTGAACCAAAATGGCCCATACACTTCTTGCCTACTTGTCTATGGCATCTCTGGGACATTTTGACTTTGGTTTTCTACATAGATCTTATACAGGGGACAGCAAACTAAATGATGTCCTTGATATTAGTGGTGTATACTTTCAATAATAAATATAGCAGTGGTATTCATATAGTTGTTTCTTCTAATGGTTGATAATACAAAGTTATAATATTAAATGAATTCTTAATAAAGACGGTTTTGGGAGGGAGCTAATCTAAGACAGTCCAAACATAAATTTCTGAAGGCCTCACTGGATTACATTTCATCACTTTTATCACATTACTTTATCTCCTTTAAACCAAAATAATTCTCACTCAGCCCTCTCCCATAAGGCTGACAGAAAACTTAATGTTTATAATTATTGGGATTCCCTGCAGGATGGTACAAGAGTTCTTCCTTCCCCTCACACAAAACAGAATGTTCAGGGTGGGTCATTATCTTTGTCCACCCTGGTTCCTTGTGATATCCAAAGCTTCTGTTGCTTCCTGCAATGGCTTTGCCACGTGCCCACTTGGCTAAGCTGAACTACATTTCCCAGAATTCCCTTTCCTTCTGTGTTTCTTGTTAGCATGAGCTTCCAGGGAGATTCTCTTGACAGTTGGAGGAGATAAGGAAGACAGCAGCCATTTTGTGGCACATACACATCGATCCTGATCTGTTGATTCATTTTATTGGCATGAAGCAGCAACTTGGCCTGCAACTGCTCTCCCTTCCCCCTGGATCTTCTTTCAGTTTCTCTGACTCCTGGTCAGGTGTGTGTGTGGCTAGGTCCTCAACAAAGGACCCTGGCCTCTGCAGGATACTCTTTTGTTACCAAGGTCAGAGGCAATAAGAACTGATGTGTGTTAGCCTAGCCTCTTGGGGTTCCAGCTCATGCTTCTGGGGTTCCAGCCTGTTCATGACCTTCCTTCCTGCCAGCCAGACTGTGGGTTCTGGGTTCCAGCATTAGATGTGGAGACAGCTTTGCAGAGACTACATAGTGAACTCCCATGAGTGCTTAAGCCAATTCCCTTTAATAAGTCCATATATCTTAATCTCCTACTGTTTCTGCTTCTCTGAGTGAACCCTGACAAATACACTTCCACACTGCTCACTGAGGGTCCAAGCCTTTGTCAACATTGGAATCCCATGGTCTAGGTTGGGTCCTGCCTACATATATACCTGCACCCTCTCCTTACTGAGACCCTGTCACTGTCCCAGAGATGTGCCATGCAGTTCAACATAGTTCTCTACCATGGTACAGTCTTTCTTAGTCTGCACGACTTTGCTTCATCAACTTCCTCTGGAGTATCTAATGACATTTCTTCAATGGATTTAGGCTTTCACAAAAGATAGGGTTTGACTTCAGGCCATTTCTGCTTTTGACCCCAGTAAAAACTTATAGTAAGGCAAGCTAGTACAACCCCTTACCTTCTTGGAGTTGCAGAGATCAGTGTAGGAGAAAAAATAAAGGAAAACAAGCATAAACACTTTAACAATGATCCCACCATAGGAGGGCATAGCTGAAGATGTGGATAGAGATATACTCCTTAGCCAGTGGTCCCAAAAGCCAGCTGTTACCAGATTCTATGCCTCCCAGATCTCCTGATCTTCTAGAGTAGGGTACAGGGAATTTGTATTTTTAATTAAAATTCTTTCAAAAAAAAATAAAATTCTTTCAAGTGGTTCTTATGTACAGCTAAATTAAGAATTGTTGTCTTATGCCATCTTCTCTATATTGAATGTCAGTTCTCTGAGTGAAGCATTTGACAGTGGTAGATAGCAAATAGTAATAATCCTCCTATATAAGGATCTGGTGTGTAGGCTACTCCATATGGCTACATATGCATTTGTGTGTTAAGCTAGAAGAGACAGGGATAGGGTTGACATTCTATTATAAAAGTCAAGAAATTTTCTTATTCACTATTTGTATGCAATTGGGAGACAACCCCATCTGTAAGAGAACATGAGCAGGGGGATTATAGTCAAATAAAAACACATGTTTTGGGGTCAGGACTGGAAAGTCAGTGTGGCTGCAGCTCATGGACTAGGGGACGGGCTGGCCAGAGATGGATGCAGACTCCACATTTGCCTGAGTGCCCCCTGGGGCAGAAGGGTTGAGGTGTCCTTTCCGCTGTGGGTCAGGCTGCCCTGAGCTGCCCTGGCTAGATTCTAGAAACTTGAGGAGTTTCAGTTCACTGAGGAAAGAAACACAGGCAAAAGCATAATGATGATGGAGATTATCCAGTAAGAAAGCAAAGCCTGATTGGAGCGATGCTCTGTGCTGGGTTGCAATGGCAGAGTTCTTGAGGGACATGACAATGTGAGGGCTCCGTGCACTGGTGACCTTTCTCATTTGGCATGAGAGACCTATGTGAAATAATGGATTGGGTAACTGGACAGGTGCCATGGGAGGCTGTCCAGAGGAGGTTGTAGGACACTGAAGACAGAGTAATTGATGAAGAAGTTGAAGCTTACAGAAATATTAATAACCCCAGTCCTGGCCTAAAACAGATTTGAAGAG
Source organism: Leptonychotes weddellii (assembly GCF_054177405.1). NCBI lineage: Eukaryota > Metazoa > Chordata > Mammalia > Carnivora > Phocidae > Leptonychotes > Leptonychotes weddellii. Next base: position 111,765,389 of record NC_138371.1, read on the forward strand.
GGATACGATGAAGTCTTTATAAAGAAAATGATTCAACCTGTGAGCTATTCTTCCATGGTAGTTTGTATTCTGGGAACTTTTCCCCAAACTTCTTTCTGATAAGCCAAAGCTGTCACGGAGGGATAAGGAAAAAAACTCTACAGGAGAGAGTCCAGTGAACACACAGCTGCTGGAACCTCAGCAAGGAAGGATGCCTTCACATGGTTTGGAGAGAACTGCTCACACAGAAGAGATAGAACTCAAGAAACTAGCTTCCAAACTAATGGTGTCAGATTTTAGAAGGCTGGGCCATGAGCCTACTAGCCTGATAGAGGGACTTGACAGTTTTATGAAATGGATGTAATAATAACTTTGCCTGTGATTTGGGGTGGGAATCTCATTTTGGGTAGCCAATTTATTGAATTCAATTTCTTGCCAAGAAAGCTTGTCTCAGGAGCAAAGCTATTTTTTAGGGCCTTACTAAAAAACATTAGATTATTGCAAATATAATTTGCAATAGCAACTGTAAGAATCTGTATGTAAGGACAGCTTCAATCATTCGTCGTCACACTGTCTAAGCCACTAAGGCTCATTCAGAATTTTCTCTTTATGAGGAAAGAGATGCCTTAAGAAAGAAGGCATGTCCTGCTCTAATGGTCTCCTGGCAGCTGAATCACAGTGTGGTTCACAATCAGAGGCTCTGTTTATAGCAATGACTATTAATATAGTTGGTGAGAAGGTGAGATGAAATCAAGAGCTTAATTCTACTGTGAAGAAATGTAATGGAGACCCTGGAGCTTTTATATTAATTGTCAATTAATACAGCTCTGTTGATTCAATAGCCAGTAGAATCATGGCTCACCTCTTTTTCTCTGAAAATGTGGTACAAACAGAGAGAAAGTCTCCCTCCCTCCCACCGCAATGTTTATTTACTTTATGCTGATGTTGTGCCTTGGTTTTCCATGCATAACTGACAAGCCAAGCTATTCAGTGTGCTTGCAAGTTAATGTTGAGTGATGGTACAAAGACTGGGAGGCAAATCAGGTACAGTTTAGCTATGGGAGAGCAGCCCAGTTGATTCTGAGGAAGTGCTAAGTCAGTTAAATGCAGCACTAACAACTTCTGTAGTTAACAAAAAGTTACACCTCTATTAGCAAGTTGAGTGTTATTTGGGGTTAATTTAAAAAATGATGAATGAATTCTTCACTGAGAATGTATTGGCAAATGGCAGTGAGATTTAGATTGAGATTGATAGTCAGTTTCCCTGGTGCTTAAAATATTGTGCAGTAATCCTAAACATTAGTGGAGAGTAGTTTCCTGCTAGGAGGGATTCATTGTGATTTTAAGGCATCCTTTGGGGATACACAGGATTGAAGTTTTTCATTTCTCAGGAAGAGCTCTTCTGTGTGGAAAGAACTGTAGCAAAAGCAAAATGACAATCCTTTCCCAGCTCTAGAGTACCCACTATAACTCTGAAAAGTGTACGTAGCTGGCTCTCGTATTACACAACAGAATACAATCCCAATTTTTTGGTCCTATTTCTTCCCCTTAGTGAGAGTTGAATATTTGTGCAGGAAAAAAAAACTGGTTTATGCCAAGTAGAGATGAAGTTTTAGAAAGCATCTCCCAGGCCTTTTTGAAACCCATGCTGAAATCTCTTTCTTTGTTACAGATAGTGTAGATGAGGAACAAGCCCATTCTGTTGCCTTTCTCTACTTCTATCTGCAGCCAGGAAAACTTCTAATGTCTAATATTTGAATATAATATTTGATGTCTGCACAGTAAAACTAGTCAAACTTTAAACCAGGATTGAAATGAGGTGTAAACCAGCTAATGGTTTCTTTTTCTTTCTTTCTTTTTTTTTAAGATTTTATTTGACAGAGAGAGACACAGCGAGAGAGGGAACACAAGCAGGGGGAGTGGGAGAGGGGGAAGCAGGCTTCCTGCTGAGCAGGGAGCCTGATGCGGGGCTCAATCCCAGGACCCTGGGATCATGACCTGAGGCGAAGGCAGACACTTAACGACTGAGCCACCCAGGTGCCCCCAGCTAATGGTTTCTTAATCTCAGACTTGGAGATGCAAACTATACTTTTCTGAACTGTATTTGAAAAAATCCTGCCTCAAAATTGTGGTTAATGGGATCAATTTTCAAAGTCGTTTCTAAGATTTAAAAAAAAAAAATTCTAGTACAAAACCAAAGAGAGAGAGAGAGAGAGAGATCTATCCAGAGGAGTTAAGGGAGAAGGTGTGATGGTGGCTTTCTAAAACATGACTAAAATTGTGTTTTAGAATATATATATTTCAAATTTGTTGGGAAACATAGGGGAGAATTAAGATTCTGTTAAGAACCAAACAGAACCTGCCTGAGAAGTCTTTATCTGACACCATACCCATTTTCTGCAAAAATAAGATATTGAATGTTCCTTTTTGAATTCTATCTTCTTGCATATACTTTTACAAAGATTGTTTCTTTCATCCTTGTGATGTTTTACTATTTCTGTTTCATTTAGTATGATTTTGCAGCATGGATTAGATGTTAGTTTACTATGTTAATGCATGAGGAGAAAAAAATTAAAGTAGGTGGACTTTAATGAGAAAGGGAAATTTTCTTTAAGTTCTGAAGTAGAATTTTGTTTGGTGTTTTTTGACTGTTGTTAATGTGAAGGAAATAAGTGTAGTTCTTATAAATATTAAAGAAAAAACTGCTACTTATTCTTACGGAACAGATGTAAACTTTAGAAAAGTAATTAGGGTGGGGCCAGAGCCATGGGAAGAGTATTTACTAGCAAGGCATATTTATTAATTGGGATCAGAAACTTCTTTGTTGTTGTTGGTTTTTAATAGTGACAAGAATTTGTACAGTACTAGGGAAGTTCTAGAATATGCTGTCAATTTTACTTCAAAATGAGAATATGTTTGGTATATTATCTTTTTGATGAGACCTAAGTAATTTTTGGGAAAAAAATCTAATTTCAGTTCCCATCACCTTTACCGATTGTTCCAGGCACACGTAAGGGACAGCTGGGATCATCGTCCAAGTTTAAGTGAAGGCCGGAGTATTCTACTTTTTTTTTTTAAGATTTTATTTACTTATTTGAGAGAGAGAGACAGAGAGCATGAGTGAGAAGAGAGAGAGAGAGAGAATATGAGCAAGGGGGAAGAGCAGAGGGAAAGGGAGAAGCAGACTCCCTCTGAGCAGGGAGCCTGATGCGGGACTCAATCCCAGGACCCTGAGTGGGCCGAAGGCAGACGCTTAACCGATTGAGCCACCCAGGTGGCCCGTGGCTGGGGTATTCTAGACTCAAGACACAGAAGTATGGATCAGATTGAGATACAAGGCAGAGAAACTGTCTCAGCAATGTGTGAACCACTCCTGAATCTTCAAGTGACCCAGAATTGTTTATTTTTTTGTATTATGATTATTATACAGATTTATACATTCACTGTGTTTTGATCAATCCCAGTCATTTTTTTCTTGATGCTTAAAGTGTCCCAAATTTAACCAGTGGGGCCCCTTAAACTGGGTATTTTGTTCTTCTGACTGGGTATTTATGTGCTTTCCAGAATAGGGCTCACCATTTTCACTCCCCCATCCCAGACCTGGAATCAGTCAAGTTTTTTTTAGTAGCATGATTAGGATGGTATTTTGAAACCAAAATCTTGACACTGATGAAATGTGATACCACAGATACGGCATCATCAATGACATCTCGTCAAAATGTGCTTTGACCTTAAATCTGGTGAGCTTTTACAACTTTCTTCCAGTTTTCTAGAAATGCAGGGAGTAGAGGAACAAGTTAAAAGATACAATGATGAAACCAGCAGACAAGTCCAGACTATGAGGCATCCTTCAGACACCTGGCTTAGTTTCATAAACAAGTCAATGTCATAAAAAAATGTGGGGAGGATGGTTACAGATTTGAAGAGACTTAAAAGACATAGTAAAAGCAATATGGGATCATTACTTCAATCCTGTATTTAAAAAAATAACCTATAAAGTAATTCCAGAAATTAGTAGGGAAATTTTAATGTAGATTCATTATGAAATGATATTATGTAATTAATTTTTTGAGGTGTGACAATGGTATTGTGATTGTGTAGTTAAGTATTTTTTGGTGATACAGGCTAAAGTGTTTAAGGGCAAATGTAATGATGTCTTTAGTTTATTTAAAATGATTTGATAATAAGCAAAATAAAAGAGTAACTATAAAAATAGATATAATGTACATATGAAGCAGATGTGGCAAACTCAACAATTTATGAAGAATTGTTACATCTAGGTGATGGGTATTTATTGTACTCCTCCTTTTCTATATGTTTAAAGTTTATTATCATTATAAAAGAAAGCTTTAAAAAAGGAAGGGTAACTCCCTGACTTTGAGACACAGGAAACTTCTTGCTCCTGAGATCTTTATGTCAATGTTTTCTATGTTTCCTGCCCAAAAGATGATACCACTGTCCTTCCAGCTTCCAAGTCAGAAGTCTCCCTCGTCTCCTCTTCCTCCGTCAGCCTTTTCACCCAACAAGCACAATGTTTTTCCAATGATACCTTCTAAATAGGTCATGAATCTGCCCCCACCTTTGCCCACTATCCCAGGGACCCCTAGCAGCAGTCTCTGACTGACCTCCCTTCTCCACGATCATATTCCTCACACATTGAGCCCGAGATCAATCTTTCTACAGTGCAATTCCCATCATGCTGCTTCTCTGTGACTCCCCATTGCTTAGAGGATAAAGTCCAAGCCCCTAGCATGGTGTGCGATGCTGCTTGAGCTGCACCACCATCCCTGCCCCAGCAACAGAGCTCTACTCGTGTTGTCTTCTATGTGATGCCCTTTGCCTCCTCTTCTCCCGGGGCTGACTCCTCATGGGCATCTTGAAATCCCCAAATGCAGGCGATCTTCTTCCCTGGGACAGTTCCTCAGCCACACTGTCACCTTACTGGGCTACAAGTCCCCCATAATAGCATGTGCACATCACTGCTGCGCATTTGCTCATACTTGTGTGAGGCAACAGATTATAGTGATTGGAGACAAAGTGCCTGAGTTTGAATCCCAGCTCTGCTCCCCACTCACTCCTTGTGTGACCTTGGGCAAGTTACTAATCCTTTCATGTCTGTAGTTCTCATCTATGGAGTCAGGATAATAATAATTAGAACCTAACTCACAAAGTATTGAGGATGAAGTGAGTGTTTAGAATAGTGCCAGGCACATTATAAGCACTCAGTAAGTGTTAACTATTAATATTACCTGAACTGTGTTCCTATTTTCTCACTAGATGGTGGGCTCCTTGAAATGAGGGGCTGTAATTACAAATACCACCATGTGCCAGGCACGGTGTTAAGTGCTGGCATTTCATTTAATCCTCACAAATGAGGTAAGTGCCAATTCTCCCTCCCTTCCTCCTTGTCTCCCACGTTCCCCTCCCCATTCCTCCCCTTCTTCCCTTTTTCCCTTCACCCTTCCCTCCTTCTGCACATATTTTAGTGACAAACCTAAGCTATCACCACTATTTTACAGATGAGGAAATGGAGACAGAGCAAGGAAAAGATGTTGTCTATATGCATCTAGTTAGTTCAAAGGAAGCCCCGAGCCTAGGTTGGAGTTCCCAGTGCCTGACTCTGAAGTTGGTGCAGGCCACATTGTACTGTGCATTCTTCTTCCCATTGATAGCATGTAGCATCTTTTTTTTTTTTTTTTAAAGATTTTATTTATTTATTTGACAGAGAGAGCGAGAGAGCACAAGCAGGGAGAACAGTAGAGGGAGAGGTAGAAGCAGGCTCCCCGCCAAGCAGGGAGCCCGATGCGGGGCTCGATCCCAGGACCCTGAGGTCATGACCTGAGCCGAAGGCAGACGCTTAACCATCTGAGCCACGCAGGCGCCCTGATAGCATGTACCATCTTGACTGCCATTTAGTGCTCAGTAAGTGTTTGTGAAATGAATGAATGAATGAATAAATGTGAGTAAATTAAAATGAGAGAAAGAGGGACACATGGGTGGGGGTATGAGGAACTCAAGTTTGGATGTGGGCATAAAATGCTCTGAACATTCAGGCAAATAGAATCCAGGAAACATTTGGGAAATGCAGGCTCAATGTCAGGCCATGGGTGTGCTGAGCAGATGGAATAGGGGGCAGGGGATCCGGATCCTCAAGGACACATGCACCAGTTCTTTGAAAGTCAGTCTTGCATTGTGCTGAGAATTCACATTAAACTGAGCAATCTGGGCCAAAATCTGCATTTTCTTTCCCTCTGTGAATAATCAGCATTTTCTTTTGCTTCCCCTCTTATTCTCCATAATTCCTCAAAGATTACTCAGTTTCCAGGATTATGTGAACAAATTCCCTCATGTTTTTAGCTCTTCTGAGCAGGGATTTAAAATAATTAGCTGCTAGGAGTTCTCCTATTACTTCTATAGTTAGATGTCTTCTTTCTACTTTCTTAGGGATTTTTTCAGTTTGAAAGTCATTCTCCTTGAAGGTGCTGCCTTGGGAAAGGCCAATTTCCATTGTGGTAGTGGGCAGAAGGCCAGTGTCACTTCATCAGAGAAGCCTTCCCTGACAGGCCTGTATGAATTAGTCTTCCAACTCCCATCACTGCCATATCATCCTATGTTATGGCCGTAACAGGATTTATTGTCTTTAAAATTATCTTAAGCCCTATGCACTGTGTATTTCCAGTCCGTCTACTGGAATATAAGCTCTCTGAGGCAGAACCTGGCATAACCCACTCACTACCGGTATGTGTGTTACAGGTGCCCAAAGAATACTTGTTGAATGAATGAAGTGAGGACACAGGTGGGATGGGAAAAAAGGAAAACACAGCAAAGGGTAAATGCAGGCAAGAGCCCTGATGTGCCTCCAGCATGCTGTCCTTATTGCTACCAAAACACTTCCCTTTGGTGCTTTATTTTCTATTTTAATTTTTTATTCTATTGTTCTATTGTTTTCTATGCTATTCTGTCTCCACTGCTGGCCTGTGGGCTCTGAGGACTTGGTAATGCTAACTTTTCCATTCATTTCGTTCAGTCATCCCTTGCATTCACTCATACAAGATTTACTGAGTATGGCTATAGGCTAGGCAGTGTTCTGGGAGCTGGAGGTCCCTCTGTGATTGAAAAAAGGAAGGGAGACCAGATGTTGCCTCTTTTGACTTGATAATTTTGTCTGTGGCTAAGCCAGCAGCATCTAAGAAACATTTCCCTTCTCTTGTTGCCCAGGGAGGCTTTATTTAGAAGCTATTAGCTACAGGGGAGTAATCTGCTTCCTGTAACCTGACCTCAGTTCCGGGGGGGTGGGGGGAGGGGGGAGGCCCGTTTTTTGGGTTGAGAGGATTAGGATTTTTTATTTATTTAAACACTTTTAAAAAATATTGCACTAATCAGACTGAATTTTATTTTAAATGAGGCTATTAGTTTGCATTTCTCTGCATTAGAAGGGGAGCAATTTGTTTCAAACTTACATTCAAAATGAATATAGGTCACAGTTTACATTCAACATACTTTCCATTTTTCATGTTTGTTGGTAATATATATTTTATTTAAAAGTTGTTTTTGTTTAAAATATATATTTTTTTGGCTTAAAAAGACTTGCCATGCTCAGGATATGTGAAGTATGGGGAAAAATGTTGTCTAAAAGAACAACTTTTAGTATAAAACAGTACTCTCACCTATTAACCAGATTCGAGAATATCAAGTGCTTACTTCAAAAATGACATTCATCCATGTTATTTAGGATATTTTGCCTGAAGTGTCTATCAAGAATAAACATATAATTTATGAAGTTCTTTAAAAAAATTGTCTTATACATCACCTCCATCTCCTCCATATATGGACCTTTTTAATCCTCCCTTCTGCCATGGTTTCCTCTACCCTCATAAGCTCTCCTTCGGCCACACCCTTCCCTCATCCTTGCAGATCCCATCCTTTCCCATCGCTCTCCTCCCCGTTCCTCCCCCGCTCCTAAGCCACCTCCCCCAAATGCACCACCACCATCCAGCATGAGGGCATTTCCTCAGGTGGTGACTCGGTGCCACCCAGTCTTCCTCCCCTGTTGGGTATGCTTCTTACTAACTCTTTGTTAATAGTGTGTGGAATCTTCTGGATGGTGCCACTACATGTTCTAGTGATTGTCCTGAGGAGCGCACAGATGGGCCAGCAGAATAGTTCTCTCAGTTGTCGCAAAGCTCAGGCTGATCAATTTTTTCCATGTCATTTGTTTTTACCTTTGCTCTCATCCAAAGAACTATGCTGTCACATCTAATTGTTTCATTAATAGCTGAAAATGGTGTTCACTTTCATTTTAAAAAAGAGAATCATTGAATTCTCCCCACTTGTTTCACTATTTTGGATTTAGATCATTTTTTTTTTTTTTGCAAGTGTTTTCCCAGTATCATTCTTGGACTTTTGAGAGATAGATTTACCATTGGTTCCACATGGTTTAGCATGAGAAAAATGTCAGAAATGAGTGATTTTGGTATGTCAAAGGGACCACCAAAGGCTGAAATGCTTTGTTTCATTTCATTATTTTTATCAAATTAAGTATTTTGTTTCTTATTCCACATTGTCTGCAAGTAAGGTTAAGGCTTTGTTCTTAAAAACAGTAGAAGTTTAAAACATCACCTTTTTAAAAAAAAAATGGTCTCTAATATCTTCTGATATGAGACCAGAATATGGACATGCCCATTTCTTTTTCAAAAACCACTTGAGCTTGGAGCTTTCTGTATTATCTCCTCCAGCTAAAGAGATCCGTTCTTCCACCTCATGCAATAGGTTTATTTGGGATACTAATCATAATGTGTATTTTAACGTTCAGGGGACAGCCCCCCTCTGCTGTTCTAACAAGGGTTATTCTTTAACACTGGCCCCTTGCATGCTGGCACCTGTGTAATATGACCCCATGTATCATAGGTTCAGCATTGGGCTCTGCCATACTGTGGGGAGACATTTTTCACGAAAAAGGATGTGGTATGGGTGGCTCAGGTAGGCAATTCAATTACCACATAAAGGTTCATTCGAACCACCACAAACATCCTCACATCCTTCTATCAATGCACAAAGCTGGACTTCAAGTTGAATTGAGATTTCTGATTTTCTTTTCCTGGGCACTGCCCCTGCGGCATTTAAGATGAATTTATTCCAATCCATCTGAGGCCTGAGTCAGAGTCAAAAACTGGAAAATTTCAAAGTAAGAAATTAATGACCGCTAGATTTCCATAAAGAGGATATGCAGAAGGCTTATCAAGTGATGCACATCAAGATTTCAAAATGAAGGATAGTGAAGAGGAAGTGACTAAATCAGAACACGTGTCATTTCCAACTAGGAGAATGAAAACTAGCTCCTTTAATTTCAAGTCTAAGTGCCCACAATCTCATCTCTTCCACATGTGCAGGTACATTTCTTAAAAAAAAAAAAAAAATGGTGTCAATGCCATGATAGTCCTCTCCATAGTATGCTCTTCCCTGCCCATGCCCATTGATTAAAGCAAGTCAGGGCCTTCCAAAGATCTTTTAAAATATAACCTCATCCTGTATTCCACTGACTAAAATCTTTCCCTCAGTTCTTCATTGCCTACTGGATAAAGTCCAAGCTTTTTTCCCCAACAGGCCCAGGCTTTCACCATCTGCCCCTGATCTCTCATCTGACCCCAGGATATATTACATGGCCTAGAATCTGTTCTTCTCATGGATCACGCTGACTTCCTTGATCTGATGTCTATTCATTTTGGAATGCCATTCCCTGCCTCCTCTCCCCCTTTGACCTTACAATTCTTCACTGTTCAGCATAGAGATCCTTTAAGAAAAACCTTCGTGACTTCTAGTGCCAGGCTATGCACCTTTACCACCATTTATCACAGCATTTATCACAGCACTGTCATGTCTGTTCTCTTGTCTGTCTACATTGGGAGACTGCAAGTCCCATGAGGGCAAGGACTGAGTTTTAATTCGTTATATCCCAGTATCTGACATGAAAATATTTGTTGAATGGATAAACCATTAGATGATATATAGGAGAGGCATGTTGGGCTTAATACCTCTTGAGAGTCTCTTGAGAATAAAAAAGAGGTGGCTATGAATAGGTGAGGCTATGGGACAAGTTTAGTTGATAAAACTTCCCATCCTACTGTGGCAAATTGTAGCACACTCAGGAAAATAGGACTCAGAGAAGTTACCATGCTGGGATTGAAGAAAGACTCAGTGGGCCAGTGGGTATCCCAGAAGGCACAGGAGACACATCAAATACCATGCTTAGGGAGGTGAAGTGATCAGGAATGGCATGGAGCTGAACTCACAGCTTGGGAGTCTCCTGTCTCTGCATCTGAGTAGGGCTGGAGGAGACCAGAGGGAGGATGAAAATCTTGGAGACCTTTACAAACACATATCTTCAGAGGATTGCATGGAGGAGAGTTTCATTAATCCTTTTTGTTTGTGACTGGGCATACTCTGAGTGGCCCATGTAGTAGGATAAAAAGGGGGCAGAGATTTATACAGGTCTAGAAACCAGAGTAAGGCTAGCACCGAGGAGAGGAATAGCCATGGGGAACATCTGAAAACAATCCAAAGTGTGGATCTATCCTGTTTGGGGGCCACTATAAGCAAAGGGCACACTGTAGCCCTGGGATAATTCTGAGCTACTTAGACAGTTTGTATGTTGGCCATATTTCTCTAAAGTGTTAAGAGACTCAGAGATTCCAGCATTTGGAGTTCAAAGGAGACACTGAAAAAGTGAAAGTCTCACAGGGACAACAGGGCTGGGGTCTGTCCAGAAGGCTGAAGTTGCCCCGCACATAGTTCTTGCCATTCTATAGTCACTGTCAGGCTAATTTATTTGTTCTTATCGAAATCAGGGGAGTAGTAGAAGAAAAACAAAAACAAAATCCCATCATGGTTGGAGGTTCAGTAAGACAGTTTATAGCAACCCTGAGCTCATCTAGAATCATGCAACCATAGAAGAAAAGGGGAAAGGCAGAAACGTTGTAACTCAGAGCCTTTGACTCTGAAGTTGCCAGCTTACCAGGCTCCTTTGGGAATCTGACCCAACTGCCCACTCCCTCTTGAAACTTTCCATTCATTTCCCTGAACCTACTCTCTCTTGGCTCACATCCCAGACTTCTGGCTGCTCATGGCCATAGTTCACTATGGGCTCTTCTCAGTCTGCCCAATGTCCATCCTTCCTACTCTCTGCCCCTGGGCCCTTTTCCTCTTCTCACTCTATGCTTAGCCACTGGGCAGTCTCACACATGGCATGACTTCAGCTACCATCTGTATGTTGGTGACTCCTTTCTAGATCTCTGGGAAAAGTTCCTGGCTAGCAGAACTTGCCAACTGAATGTTCCTGTCCACTTGAACAGGTGCTTCAAGTTCAGCATCTCCCTTATTTTCTCTAACCACCCAAACTGCTATCCCCTTAGCCCTTGCCTTCCCTGGTAAAACTAGTGAATGCCATGCTCATGCACATAGTTGTCCAAAGGAGTTAGCTCCAAGCTACCCTGGATCCTTTACCCTCCTTTGCCCTCTCCTTAGCCAAGCATCAAACAGCAAGTTCTCTTGCTTTTTACCTCCTAAATCTCTCTGAAATCCATCCCTTCTTCTCAACCTTGTCACTTCTATCTCTTGGACTGGTAAATGTCAGCTTCACTTCTGGCTTTCTATCTCTAACATCACACTCCCTGCTCTATCTGTATTACTACCTTTGTGAATTTTCTAATGTGAAATTAAACTTAATAAGTGGCTTTCTAGCTTAATGCAATGTTTCCCTGCTATAACTGTCTCCTTGCATGTGGACTGCCATGACTATGACTGCCTGCTGCTTTTCCACCCCCCCTTTTTTTTCTAGAACACTCCTATAGTATTACTTTGCTTGTACTCTCCTGGACATGTAATGTAAGTCCACATCAGACCATTGTGAATTTGAATGTGAGCAAATGTGACATTATTTTCAAATGCTGAATTCAACTTTGCTCTTGAGAACAGATAACTCATTCTTTCCCATTTTGGCATATTCAAACTAATCCAGGGATTTTTTTCAGATACACCAAAAAGTTGTTTTCTCAACCACTGTTAAGTTCAGAGTTTGCCATGGTGAGGTAAATGTTCTGCTACCTAGGGTTTTTCTCTCCACTTTCACCTGCCTTTCTTTTTGGAGGTGACATTAAGTGCCTGGGGGGGAAGGGGACTAATGTACTTTCTGGCACTAGGAAAGGGGTGCCTTGTCCCCAGTGAGCATGGTTGGCTGTCCCTGCAGTATCTGTTGAACATGTCAGTGACCTGGGCATCAGATGTCTGGTCCTGGGATCCATCAGGTTATGGCTTTCTCACCACCTGCTGATGACCTTACTATTGTCATTGTCCTCTGTAATTTCTAGACCTCAGACCCCTTCTTGGTCACTCTTCCTCTCAGAATTCCAAAATCTCCTTGAAGATCTGGGAACATTAGTTGACTTTCTCCCTACCCCATGGGGAAGCAGTGGGCCTAAGAGATTCCTCTTGACTTGGCTGTAGTTGTAGCTACTTACCATTCTCCTACCATGGTATGGGCAGTGCTACACCAAACATGGGATAAGCCCTCAGAATAATCAACCCTCAACAAATTGTTCTTATATTCTATAGGTTTACAAATATTTCATTTGAGGAGATGTCTTCAGCAGTGATAACACAGGCTCAATAATTTACACACTATTTTGTATTGTTTTAGGATGCATGTGTATCTAAATGGCCAGACATCTCAGAAATGTATCTTTGAAACTGTCAGTCTGATAGGGCAATGGGAAAATAGGGATTCTCATGCTTTTGGCTCTGGATCTTGGCTAAATTCCAGGGCTTTACAAAAGGGTCACCTGTCTGCAGTGTCCACTGTGATGTCCACTTTTTCACTGGGCCTACAGTTGTTGGACCACGCAGGGTGCTACAGGGATGTTCCCATCTTCTGATTGATACACCATGTCTCTAGCACAAAGGAACCAGCTTCAGGTTTTCAGCTAGTCCGAGCTGCCTGTAAGTTTCTGGAGGCCACGTAAGCCCCATCTTTCTAGACACCTCCCCCCCTTATTCATCGAACTTTTTGGAGTCTGGCCATTTCTCTAGGGATTTTCCTGGGAACTAGGGCACAGGCTCTCTCTTCATATGGTCCTCACAGGCCTCTCACAGCTTCACCTGGAGAGCAGGTCTCTTCCAGAGACCCTCTAACATCAAACTTCATATCCTTCCTCTCTCTTCCACCCCAGCGGGAGGAGTCTTCTATCATTGGTTATGGAGGAGCATGGGGAGTCTTGCTCTTACCCACGTGACTTTCTCCCAAATTTTTTAAAGCCAAAGGGTTTTTTTTTTTTTTTTTAATTCCCGTAAAGGTCCAGGCTTTTGAAACTCAAAAGGCAGGAAGACATGCTTTTCCCCTCAGCGATCTGTGGTCACTTCTCTTTGCTGAGTCCTTTAGGTCACACACAACCTCGCTGCCCCAGGTGAGGGAAGGTGCTTGTGCTGCAAACCAAAAGTCTGAGTGGGCCAGGGTTGTCCTGCACCCTGGTCCTTTCCTGCTGCTGACGGCTGACACTAATATATTAAATGAGGAGCGTGCCTGAAAAGCATATGTGAAATCTAGGGAGGAATATATTTCCTACCCTTAACCGTCAATGCTTCCTTACACTGTTGAACTGGAACAATGTAGCCTCTGTCCAGCATCTAAGCATGTTTCACGAACCAATCAAAAAGGGGAGTTTGTTCTCTCCCTCCCTCCCTCTCTCTGTCCTTCTCTTCTTTTAGTACTGAAAAGCCTCTGGGGTGTGGATCTGGATGAAAGGGAGCATAATGGAAAAATGAGATCAAGTGGCATCCAGAGGCCAGGTTTTCCCCTTGCAGCTTGGCATTCGCTCTGTCCCCCAGGGAAAAATGAATATGGAAATCATGTGCTTCTATGAGGAGGAGAAAGGAGAAGTAGCAATATAGCATCATGTGGTGCAGGGGAGTGTTTCTCTCAAGAAGTCCCTGCAATTGCTCATAGATTTAAAAACATGTGCGATAATGCTACAAACCACTGACAGCAAACAGAAGACAGATGACAGAGGAGAACTATGGGCGAAAGTAACCGGCTTCCCTGAGAACCAGGCTGAGATCTCTGGTGAGGATGGCTGCTTTTCCTCAACGACAGTCCTCCTCCTCCTTCTGCTGCTCCTATGTCTCCTGCCACTGCTGCTAGCTAACATTTACTGAGCGCTTACTCTCTGCCAGACGCTTTCTAAGAGCCTCACATAAATTAACCCATTTAATCTTCACAACAACTCTATGAGGTAGGTCCTATTATTACCATCTTCAGAGGAAAATGAGAAGCTGAGATGTAATTTGCCAGAGACAGCACAGGAGGCGGCGGTCCTGGCAGGAGGAGCCTGCAGTTCCTGGGCTGAACTCTATGACACTGCTCACAACTTTTATTCATGTGCGGCAATGCAGACCACACAGAGCCTGTCCTGATCATTTATTCCTGAGAGGTAGCCGTCAGCCTGGACTTGGGGAATCTGCTCTGCAAGCCACATGTTCCTAAGGGCAGAGGAGAATGAATTTATATTATCCCACCTCCCCTGATAGCAACCACACCCTCCCAAATCTTACTCTAAGCCAGCCCAAAGCTGCCCCAAAACATTGATTCTGTTTCTGAAATCTTGCATTTTGTCTGAAAATTCAGGCAATTTTGTACTTGTACAGAAGTAAACATATTCATATACTTCTGTATTCCCGCCTCCCCAATATTGACAAATGGCAAAAATAGGTTCCTGTTGATAGACTGGGCATAGGTCTATCAAACAAGATCTGCTTCTCTAAAGGATAAAGAAGTCTGGGCAAATAGGGTAGACTACAGAGAGAACAGTTACATCCCCCAGTGACAGATGGAGGTCTGAGCTTCCAGGGCCCCAGAGTAGGCTCACAAAAGCAGATACACAGCATTTGAACACTGTTGCCCTCAGGCCAGGCCTTGCAGACTGGGAGCACGTGCTGGAGGCCCTCCTCTGTGCAAGGTGCACGCCACTGCTCTTATGTTGCACCAGGTACAACATGAAGGACCAGCGCAGCCCACCCGGGCATGCACGTTCTCCTGACTTATCACCCTCAGCCTCTTCAGGCCACCACAGCCTGAACCTTTCCTGATCTTAGAGCTGTGAACTTGAACAAGGCTTAGACACCCAGGGGTCTCTTAGAATCAGGCTACAGGGAAAATCCTGCAGCTTTAATAATATTTAATGGAAAACTTTAGGAAAATGTACACATTTTATTGAGTGGCTTTTGTATCCCCCAGCCTTCTGCCACTTATATCCAGACCTAAGCACCCCTCTCTTTTGGGAAGCATGGAGATGGCATTATAGTACCAGGGTTATGAGCATAGTGGCTTGGGGAACCAGATGGGACACTGTGGAGTAACAATTTCCACAGGACCCATGGACTTGGCTCAAGCACAGAGTCAGTGACAGTCACCCATGTCGCCAAAGTCCTGGACCTCAACCCCATGCCTGGCGGGACTGCCTTTGGCTGGGTGGTGGGAGCCAGTGATTGGAGAAATGGTTTAACGGTCCTTGGTCCCCATGTGCTCAGTCATTTTTCCAGGTGGGGAGTGGCCAGTTGTGGCTCTCCAGGGTCACCAGAACTCAGTGACTATCCAAATTACTGCTCCTGAGGAGCGGAAGGACTACTGTACAGGGACCTGAGGGGTTGACTGGTGCATCACTTGGAGCCAGAGGCCAAACCAGGGACTACAGAGAAAGCCAATCATGTACCCGTATTTTGGTACGCCATTTAACGCAAGTAAAAACCCCTTAAGTATTTAAGCTCCTCCAGCCATTTTCCTTAATACAACCCAGCAGAAACATCATGTCGAGTCAAAACACAGCCTTATAAGCAATCTTAAAAAATCACATTAGGCATATCTTGGTGGCACATTCTTTAAAGTACACTGTCAAGACCACATCTTTGGATTACAATCTCAAAAAATGACCCTACTCTCCAAGAATAGCATGACAGCATGGTTTTGTTTGAGTGGCTATACCAGCAGCAAGCTGGCCATGGAGGATATCTTCCCATGTCCTGGCAGGACAGCAGCTCTGGGTAGACCTATAAGAGGACTTTGTGTCTAAACCTGGCCCTGCCTCTCAAGGGGTGTAAAATTTCACCTTGCTAAGGTAGTAGTTTCATCTGTAGAATGGGCACAATAATATTTTAACTATGAGACTGCTGCATCATGCAAGTTTAGTATAAGGACACAACCAGCATCTCATAGTTTTTATTCTTATTTTTACTGCCCAAAGTCCTACAGTTACTATGGCGCCAGGAAGAGGGCCTGCTTTTATATCCTTGTGCCCTGTTCTTTTGCATTTTAACATTTTTAATGTTGTAAAATAAAACTACAGAAAAGTGCATAAATCCATGCAGTTTAACAAATATTTATAAAACCGATAGTCATGTAAGCACCGCTGAGGTCAAGGGAAGGCTGTTAATGATGCCCCAGGAGCATCTTGTAGGGTCCATCCCTTCCCGGACCTCTCCATCCTCCCAGAGGTTAGCCTCTCTGTCACATGGTTCCCAAACAGAACTGGTGTGGCTCTCTGAGAGTAAAACCTCCTCTGGCAGTGTGCAGCTCTCCCTGCACCTGAAGAACCCACCAGACAGCCTCCCTACTTCCATCCCCACATCCCACAAGGAACACAGGTGAGTTGGCTTGCCGAGAGGCACTGGTGACTTGTTTCTTGGCAGATTGCCTACATTTTCAATGTTACGGACAGGAAGGATTTTATTTTCTACCAAATCTTAACACTCTCATTTGCTCTTGTCCCTTAAATGTATTAGTTCTGGAGTTTGGTTTAATCCTGTTTTTGACTTTGTTCTCAAGCACTAAAAAAGACTGGTTTGATTAGGATAAACTTGTCCATTTTGAAAAGCTTCCCACTTCATTCTCTGATTCACTGTTAAGTGCCTTTATGAACATCAGGGCAGGGTGGGAGGCACAGGCTCAGTCTCTGCCATTTGGATGTAAGATTTTCTTGGGACGGGGTGGGGACAGGGGCAGTGGATCAAGGCCACCCCAGCTCCAGCCCCATGCACAGCTCCAGCAATCACTTATATGAAGACTTGCTGAACTCATTATAGGAGCTCTTGGGCTGCTGGAAATGGGGATCCTGGGTCAACTCTGACTGGATAAGGAACCTGGTTATACAAATTTTGATTTAGGGAATTCTTTAAGAACTTAATATCACAAATCCCTCATTTTCCAGACCCATCCTAGTGGTATTCTGTAACACCACTGTATGACAGATGACGTCACCTATCTGGGTACAAGCATGCAGCCTCTGAAGGGCAAGCAGCAGGGAAGGGTGCTAGCATTACACAAAGCATCAGGCGGCTTGGGGAAGGACTACCCCTTAGAGAGCCTCATCACTTCAGGAGGTCCTAGAGTCAATGTCAGTGTTTGAACATTCGCTCCTCTATATACTGGACAGAATCATTCATGTAAGTCGGAGTAAAATAAGGGCTTTTATAGTAAATGCTTAGGAAAAGCTTCCTGGATTAAAGTTCTATAAAGCTATGGTTTCTTGGCATTAAAACAATTTAAAACTGAAGAATTCAGATCATTAACCAGATGTTTTGGCAGTAACCAACAACCAGCAAAAATTGTGAATGCTTACCATATATGATCCTGAATTTCATTTCAATACTAGAAAGTAAAAGCTTAGAGGTAGAGAGAGGTAATGTTTCCAAACGCATTATTTTCCTATGGAGCTACAGAAAGTACTATGATACTTTTTCTAAGTATCTCTAAGAACTGTAAAATCTAGTAAAAATTGGGCGGGTGAACTATATTTCATCATTCTCCTAGATTACCTATCATACTTCTAATTTAGGAAATGAGAAAATTAAATACCTCTTTGGTGAATTAAATATCTTATTAATGTTACTGTATACTCTTTTACATAGTCAAGAGCAAGCCAAACCAAACACAGACAGCCAGAGTGATTACATCTAATTTCATTAGAGTACAATTACAGACATCAAGAGAGATTGCCAGAACCCTCCACATATTAGAGTTGCTTTCAGTTTGAAACAGAACTTATTTCATAATGCGTCAAACATTTAAACTGACTTGGTGGGGTGGGAGAGATAATCAAGACAAAAATATACGACTGCATTTAAAATGGTAAGTTATATGTTAGCCTGTAAAATCACTATAGAATTTGTAGTGTGTAACAATTTTTTTTATTTTGTTATGTTAATCACCATACATTACATCATTAGTTTTTGATGTAGTGTTCCATGATTCATTGTCTGCGTATAACACCCAGTGCTCCGTTCAGTACGTCCCCTCTTTAATACCTATCACCGGGCTAACCCATCCCCCCACCCCCTCCCCTCTAGAACCCTCAGTTTGTTTCTCAGAGTCCATAGTCTCTCATGGTTCGTAGTGTGTAACATTTAAGAATTAAATCTTACTCTTCACACCGCCAGGGCATTCATTCTTACATGTGTTTGTGCAAACATGTGCATGTGAAGTCAAGCCTAAATTAAAGGAGTATGGAGGGCAGGAGCAGGCATAGGAAGGAAAAAAATGCTGAAGACATGGAGACAACAGAGCACAGAGAATTAAGGGATTTTCTATAGAGTTGGGAAGCAGAGACGTGTGCTGATAGCAGGGGTGATAGATGGAAAGATAAGAGAGTTGGATAAGCCAGGGCTGACCCAGCAGGGTCTGTAAGCCAAGATAAGGAATTTGGACTTCATCCTAAGAGCAATGGAGGACTTTTGAGGGATTTTAAATAGGAAAGTGACATGATCATGTTTGCATTGTAGAGATACTTCGGCCTGTGTGTGGAGAACCAATTAGAAGGCAAGAGGAATGGAGTTATTAGAGAGGGCAGTGAGGACAGTTTTACAGGTAAAAATAAAATGCATGTTATCCTTCAATGTCCACAGTTTTGAAAATCATATGCTCATAAGATGAAAAATCAGATGGAAATCATAGATTTGGAAGTCCTTTTGTAATTTAAATTTCATCCAGTGGAATTTGACTTCAGGATTAAAAACCCTCTCTTTAGGGACTGTATCTGCAATGCTGTCCAGTGTCTGTTCAGAATAGAAGAGATTTAGGATGTATCACGTGCATGATTACCTCTCAAAGTGATTTTGAATCAAAATGGTTTTAATCATGTTAAGGATAGTGAAAACTGATGTCTTTTTGGCTTTTCTGGAAAACAAGTAATAGCCCAAGAACCAGGAATCTTCATAATCCCCAGATCTTGATGAATAGTTGAATTCGTGGCTTTTTGTTTCAGAAAAGTTTGTATTTCCCAGCACAATGAACTTATCCTATCTAGGGCAGTTTGTTTTTTTGTCCTATCTTGAGAGACTGAAAAATGCCAGGAGAGAATATGAGTAAAGGTCACCCCAGTATAGTGTTGATGATTTTGTAGAATGTTGTGTTTTGGGCTTGAAGGTTTTCTTCAGTCAAGAAATTGTAGTATTCATTTCAAGTCTATTTTTTTCCAATTTAAGGGCATACACTGTGTATGTTCTGGTATACACCACTACCTATGTTATGTAAATATTTGTAATATATGTTCTGGAAATAGTTGGTAAGAAGATCTAAAGTGCTATGAATAGCTTCCTTAATACTTTAAAGATCATTCTGCTTTCGATTCTTCCATAACCCATAATAAATCTTTCTCATCTCTTATTCCTGACGGGAAATTACTGGAGAGTAAACTCAGTTGGATTTCTTTTGAGAAGGTAGATAAACCAAGACTCCTAAGACATAATTTGTCACTTAAAGGACATTCAGAAAAAATAAAAGCTTTATTGAGTTATCTACTTTGTCAATTTTCTCAAAAACTCCACTTTAAACTTTGAATAATACAGCTTCTCTCTCTAAAATAGGATTAAGTAGATAGATTCTAACTCTTGACCTCATCCTGTGTAGGCACAGCTTCAGGGCACTCATTATTTTTTCCTTTCATGACATTTTAGTCTAACCTCAATGTGACAGATTCAGACATCTTAAAAGCAATGTTGGAAGATTTCTGCTCTCGTTGGCTTACGCCTGGAAACCTGGCTTCTGCCTATGAGTTGGACATGCAATAGCATCATCAATGTTGATCAACTGACTTGAACACTAAGGCACTGAGGACATGCAAGAATAGAAAAGTACTCAGCCAAGAGACAAAAGTTACAGGTTTAGAAGGAAAGCTTAATGTTGGCACATCTTCAAAGTGGTTTGGTTGGTATGCTTTCTTTCCCTATATTTTAGTTCAACATTTATCGAACATGTGTCTACTATGTCAGGCAACATGGGGAGTATAAAAGAAATGCAAGAACCGTCTATTATTGCCCTAGAACTTTTAACAGTTGGGAAGATGAGACACATATACAAGTTAAATAATAAGACTATACAATCATGAGAATAAATGAAGTAGACTTTGAGTGTGTGGAGCAGGGAGGGCAAGTGGATTTCAAGGAGGAAAGAGGTAGAGGGTAGCAAGGTAATGTTGAAGGGAACATGGTAGAGTCATGCTCTAGAGGTAGAGGAGAGAAAAGGACTAGCGAGATAAGCAAAATTACAGAGGCATGGAACTATTTATTTAGTATATTCTAAGCTCTCTGAAGGAGCTGAAGCAATTTGGGTGGGAGAAAGTGACAGGAGATTACATTGGAAAGGAAAGTTTGGGCCAGACTGTGAAGAATTGTGAATTTCATTCCAAGGAGTTTGATTTGATTTGTTGACAAAGGGGCAACATCTAAATAAAGTTTTAAGTGGGATAGTGCCATTCACCTCATAAAATATACATTTTTTAATTTAAAATCCTTTTAAAATTAAAATAAAAAATAATCAAAACAGAGAAAAAGACAACAAAATGAGGCTGCTCTTGAATCAGACCTTAATGTCTTTTTTACAGCTGGGGAGGTCTCTACTCTGTGCTGTTCAACATGCTAGGGGATATGAGGATAAAGGAAACATATGGAGAAAGTAGAAGAATCTCAGGATTCTTTTAGGGGTCCTGAGAGTCTTAGAAGCAGGCAGCTTAATGAGCTAGAGAAGTCAGGAGACACAGAAAATATCTGCATCAAGAGGTTCCCAGACCACATAGCTGGGGCAGGTATTACAAAAGAGAGCAGAGCTAATGCCTTCACGCTGAGCCATCTCAGCATCTCCTGCTGGTCGGTCTCAGTCTCTCCTGCCTTCACTTCCGGATCTGCAGATTCACAAGGTTCCTGGTAATTGCCCTCCCCAGCTTTTCCCCATCTCCCTGAAATCTGGATAAAGATCCAAGGTTACAAAGTTAGTGACTTGCCCCAATTCACCCAACAACCTCGCAGAACTAGAACTGGAAGCTGTGTGCTTTCATCATTGGACCTTTGCCAAAGGTGTCAACTTCCACCTCAAGGGGCTCAGTAGCTCCAGAAACCTGGATTTCCAAACTCCAGGCATGTCTATATAGACTTACGGTGTCTACTTTTCCCTTAAGTTCAACTGACTTCTAGAGTTCAACACCTTGACTATACCTTCCAACCCTTCTTCCTGTGAAGCCAGACTCTTGCTACCTGGGTCCTACTGGCCCTCTGAAGGAGACAACAGTGAAGGGCAGCAAGAGTATAGATCAGGCAGGTAACCTGGTTACCTATAGGTTAGGTATCAGGGTACTGGTTGGCAAGTTAAGAAACAAAGAAGCAAAATGACCAGAGGTGGGCAGGAAAGTCTGAGAACCTGCTCTATGGAGTTTTACATTAATTACTGGCACAAAATTGGCAAAATGTACTTGTCATCAGCTACTGTGGCAAGAGGATGGGGTGGGAGGCTAGAGAGAGAAGCTTGCTGCCTACAGCACAAGCAATAGATTTGTGTCCATGTTTTGGACTAGTGGGGAACACTTTTCACCTCTAATTTCAAGCAGGAACTGACCTTTTATGTTAAAACTGTAACCCATCCACATTTTTTTTTTTTTTTTTTTTTGTCTAATGGGGATACGTTTGAGCTAATATTCAGCTGCTGAGCTGGATTTAAAACACCTGTCTGATTACCATATCATGTAGGAAGAAGCTGGGTCCCAAAGAGAGAATGCAATTGCCAAAGAGAACACAGAAACAGGCACAGCAGACTTGGGCTAGAGAGAGCCACGGCAAACCTCACAGAGCATAGTTCAGGGGAGCAGAGCCTGCCATAAAATAAATGGCAAGGACAGTGTAATTGGAGGCTGTTATGTGAGCAACTTCCTAAGCAAAAAGTCCTGGTCTCAGGTTATAGGGCCCCAAAGCAAGAGGGGATATTCAATGAAGATATGTTCTGTGGAAAGTGGGACAGCTGGGACATGAGGAAGAGGACCCAGAATGGACCAGGATGGTTCCCTAATCCACCCTGGTTAAGGCTTATCATTGATCCCTTTAGTGGGGAAGAATTCCAGATTCATATCCCCCATTGTATACACATTGAGTTTACAGCCAGTTTCATCTGCCACTAAGTACATACACTCCCCATTTGTAGTGTTCCTGCCATTCTCCCTGCTCTGAATTCCCATGTCTCTTCCCAGCAAAAATTCTATTTCTCCCCCCTTCAAGATCCCTCTTCCAAAACATTCCTCAGGATTTCCAAGTGTGTCTTCATTTGTAATCTGAATATCCCTACTTCTAGGAAGGTAAATTCACTTTTCTTCCTGAAGCACTTCCAAAGAGGCACAGCAACTTGCATCCTAAAAACAAAGCGCACATGCTTTACAATCTCTCTGGCCTCATCTCCATGCTCTGGTCTCCTCCCACACAGGCCACTCCCCACAAGGCTGCCCATCTCTTTTGGATCACCACTCCATCAGTACTAGAGCCCAAGGGACATGATTTTGTTCCTTTGGACCACTCCCTTCTGGAACATACTCCTCCCCTGGGGAAGGGGAACAGGTTGTGAGTAGGTGGGCAGAAAGCTGGCTCAGGGACACATAAAATGTCCCCCCGGCTGGCACATCTGCTTCACCATGCCCTGTCAGATCCAATTGGCTAATCTTTTTTTTTCTTTTTAAAGATTTTATTTATTTGAGAGAGAGAGAATGAGAGAGAGCACATGAGAGGGGGGAGGGTCAGAGGGAGAAGCAGACTCTCCGCCAAGCAGGGAGCCCGATGCGGGACTCGATCCAGGGACTCCAGGATCATGACCTGAGCCGAAGGCAGTCACTTAACCAACTGAGCCACCCAAGCGCCCCCAATTGGCTAATCTTTATTCGCAGGGATTTTTTTCTCAGGACTCTACTTCTTCCCTTCTGTCTGGTTTCCTCTGGGGATACTCAGTCCAGCAGAAATACCTCAATATATGTTAGTTTCAAATGTCCCTAGAGGGTTCCTGCTCCATCAGATGCATCAAGAGGTATGTCTGGATATTGCTATCAGTGACAGTTAAGAACTTTCCCGATGTTCTATGACAGTTAAGAGGCGGTCTGCCTGGAGCATCACAGCTGACCTCTAGGTCAGAGGTCACGAGTTCTAAGGTGCCTCAGTTTTGGCCTGGATAAAAATGCCCTTTTACATGCATATAAAAAGCTATAGTTTTCATTTTGAAGAATGTGTTCCAGTCATATTCAGTACATTGTTTTGCTATTTTCATATAAAACCCTAACTTAAAGAGTTCTAGGTATTTCTCTATGCCCATAGATGGATTGGGTAGACCTGAAGACTAGGCCCCCAGAGTTTAGGAGCCCATTGGGCAGCACTCTTGTGCTAATGAGGCTGATTTCTGCAGGGGGTGGAGTACTGACGTAGGACTGGGTGGGAGCAAAGAGGAAAGTTGACTGAACAGGCATCAGGAAGCTTGGCAAAAATTGGGGTCATGAAAAGGTCAAAGTTCTGTCATGACCTGCTAACAGATAGATATGGGCAAGAATATTTTTAAAAACCCTAAAAGGTAACCATTTTCTTCATCATAGAACTGGTTATTTTTACTTTTTTTGAGATATAAAGCAGAAGGATACATAAAATTATCATTAAAAGAATAATTATTAAGCAAACACCTATGTAACCTAAATATGTGTTTTCTATAAAGGCAGAATCTAGTCCTTGAACTTGACTGATGTGGGAGCTTGTAGGGCAAATAGTGGAAAAGGGTTGGCAGAACATTGTAAAAGCATAGTGGTGAGGGTTTGAGGTGCACAGAAAGGAGGAGAGGATGAAGGTATGTGAGTGCTTTGGGGTACATATACACCAAGGCCTGAGAAGACATTGAGCAGCAAGGCATGAAGCCAAGAGCAGTGAACCATGAGCAGCAGATCTGGGCTCTTGACCCTGCATCTTATCAGACATGTGACTGAGCAAAGCACTTAATCCCACTGAGCCCTGCTTTCTTTACCTATTAAACAGAGTAACTGTTCCTTCTCTTCCTGTTCCATAGGATTGTTGTGAAAACAAAAAAAATATTTTTACTTAAGTCCTTCAACACTGAAATAGTATAAATTCTATTGCTTATTCTTATTTTGTCCTTAGGTAATGCACTGTTGTTTAATAGTGTATGAAGGTGAGTTTTAGAATCTGATTATAGGTCTTAATTGTTTTGGGGAACTGGGCTAGGTTTTGGGAAATGCTCTCAATCTCTGAAAACATCTGGTGAGAATTAGCTGAGGAGTAGCCATGGTGACAATTTGTGAGAATCAGAACGGCTGTCAAGATGGAAGTCTGGCTTTGAACTAGTCATCCCACTACAAACATACCTTCTACCTACCCTAGAAAAGCTCTGCTTGCTCTTTGACATCAGAGTTTTTTTCTTTTCTTTTCTTTTTTCTTTAAACACAGTTTTGAGACACTTGTTGTTTGGTTTTGCTATTGTAAGAGCTATTTGTTCTTATTCTACCAGGGGTATTAGAGTTTGTGGTCTCTGCCTTCGACTAAGGGAGGGTGATCCCAGCTCATCACTTTGGCAGACATTTTGTTAGAGTTAAGAAGCCCCTTAGTTATATTCCCAGTTTTACAATTAAGCAGGGTGTATCTATATAAGACAAAGAAGACACTGCAACTCCCAACTAGTTGGGTTGTTTTTTGTTTGTTTGTTTGTTTGTTTTACATTCTAGGAATAAGTTAGCAAAATACGTACAGTTTTAGTGTGATTTCTGGGCCAAGATTTAGAGTAACTTCCATGGGCTTCCATCCCAGTCTAGTTGAGAACAGGCACACCTGGCAGTTTAGTGGAGTGGCTAAGACCCTGGGTTTGGATGTCAGGCAAACCAGGAGTAAAATGTTGGCACATATCCTTCTGATTATTTTTCAGAGTACAAACCAACATATTTTTTCTTTTTATAAAAGTAGGACAATATTTTATAATTTGTTCAGTAATTTGTGTTTTTAACTTAATTTGTAGAAATGAATACATTACTTAATATCAATCTGTAGCTTATAATGTCTGTGTTGCATTTTACTGTATGTACTTAAGCAGCCCTCTACTACTTATTTAGATTGTTTTTAATTCTTTGTTTTTTTCTTTCTAAGTATAGCTGACACACAATGTTATATTAGTTTTAGGTGCAACATAGTGGTTCCATAAGTTTATATGTTATGCTTTGCTCACCACAAGTGTAGATACCATCTGTCACCATACAACACTACTATAATACTATTGACTAAAATCCTCACACTGTACCTTTTGTTCCTGTCACTTATTCATTCCATAACTGTAAGCTTGTGCCTCCCACTCCCTTCACTCATTTTTTTCTACCCTCCCACTCCTCCTCTCAGGCAACCACCAATTTCTTCTCCATATTTATGGGTCCATCTGCTTTTTTTGTTTGTTCATTTGTTTTTTATTTTTTTTTTAGGTTTTACATATAAGTGAAATCATATGGTATTTGTTTTTGTCTGTCTGACTTATTTCACTTAGCATAATAACCTCTATATCCACCCATGTTGTCCCAAATTTAATTATTTACTTTTATGAATACTGCTGCAATTAATAACCTCATAGAAACTTATTTCTGATTATTTCATTAGTATTAAGGACAGACAGGAATCTTTTCCAAACTGTATGACTATTTTAAAAAGCTTTTCATAATACTGCAAAATAACTTCCAGAACAGTTATCAAGAAATAAGAGCAAACAAAATTTTTGTACTGATAGAAATGACCTAGGAGAGAGAAAAACTGATACTTGGTAGTAAAGGCAGAATAGCCAGAGCAATGTCCTTGAGGAGGTGAGAGGGTATGGGATCTCAGTGCCCAGATTGGGTGGGGGGTGATTTTAAATAGGAACAAGGAGGACTTATCTTTGGTAGAAAGCAGGAAGGTATAGCATGTGGGAGAAGATGCTAGAAGGTTGACAGCGTGGTGGTGGGAGCAGAAGTTCTGGTTGCTTCAAATTTCTTGGAGAAGTAAAAATCAAGGTCATGAGTTAGAGTGAGGGCAGAGGAGAAGATGAAGCTTTGAGAGGAGAAGATGGTCAAATAAAGTTGATTCTCATTATTTGTGGATTTCATATTTGCAAATTCACCCATTTGTTAAAATTAACTTGTCACCCCCAGATCTGTACTCTCAGTGTTTTCATTTGCAGATACATGCACACTCTGAGCTGTGAAAAATTGTAGTCACCCAACATGTACGTTCCCAGCTGAGACTGAACAGGGTGACACTCTGCCTTTTTGTTTCAGCTCTCATACTATAAGAAAGTGTCTTCTTTTTTTTTTTAATTTCATTTTATTATGTTATGTTAGTCACCACACATTACATCATTAGTTTTTGATATAGTGTTCCATGATTCATTGTTTGTGTATAACACCTAGTGCTCCATTCAGTACGTGCCCTCCTTAATACCCATCACCAGGCTAACCCATCCCCCCACCCCCCTCCCCTCTAAAACCCTCA
>NC_138371.1:111792702-111839904 GCF_054177405.1 Leptonychotes weddellii
TTTTTTTTTTTAAAGATTTTATTTATTTGCCAGAGAGAGAGAGAGAAAGAGAGAGAGAGAAGCAGGCTCCCTGCTGAGCAGGGAGCCCAATGGAGGACTCGATCCCAGGACCCTGGGATCATGACCTGAGCCGAAGCAGGCCTTAACCATCTGAGCCACCCAGGTGCCCTCTCTGCTCTAAAACCTAGGCTTTATTTGTTGTTCTTTCTCCAGTTCTTTAAGGTGTAGAATTACTTTATGTATTCAGGATTTTTCTATTTTTTTGAGTGAGGTTTGGATGGCTATGTATTTCCCCCTTAGGACCACCTTTGTAGTATCCCATAGGTTTTGGACCAATGTGTTTTCATTCTCATTGGTTTCCATGAATTGTTTAAGTTCTTCTTTGATTTCCTGGTTGACCCAAACATTCTTAAGCACAGTGGTCTTTAGTTTCCAAGTGTTTGAATTTCTTCCAAATTTTTTCTTGTGACTGAGTTCCAGTTTCAAAGCATTATGGTCTGAGAATATGCAGGGAATAATCTCAATTTTTGGTATCAGTTGAGACCTGATTTGTGACCCAGTATGCAGTCTATTCTGGAAAAAGTTCCATGTGCACTCGAGAAGAATGAGTATTCTGTTGTTTCAGGGTGGAATGTTCTGTATATATCTATGAGGCCCATCTGGTCCAGAGTGTCATTCAAAGCTCTTGTTTCTTTGTTGATATTCTGCCTAGATGATCTGTCTATTGCTGAGAGTGGAGTGTTGAGGTCTCCTACTATTAGCGTATTATTATCAATATGTCTCTTTATTTTGGTTAACAGTTTATGTAGTTGGCTGCTTGGGGGCATAGATATTTACAATTTTTAGATCCTCTTGATGAATAGTCCCTTTAAGCATGATATAGTGTCCTTCTGTATCTCTAAATACAGTTTTTAGCTTAAAATCTAATTTGTCTGATATGAGAATTGCTACCCAAGCTTTCTTTTGAGGTCTGTTGTCATGAAAAAATGGTTCTCCATCCCTTCACTTTCACTGGATGTATCTTTATGTTCAAAATGAGTCTCCTGTAGACAGCATATGGATGGGTCCTGTCTTTTTAACCAATCTTCAACCCTGTGCCGTTTCATGGGAGCATTTAGGCCATTCACATTGAGAGTGATTATTGAAAGATATGATTTTATTGTCATCATGTTGCCTGTGAAGTCCTTGTTTCTATAGATTGTCTCTGGAAATTTCTGTTCTATATCACTCTTGGGGTCTTTGTCCTTTTATAGAACCCCCCTTAATATTTTTTGCAGGGCCAGCTTGGTGGTCACATATTCTTTTAATTTCTGCCAGTCCTGGAAGCTCTGTATCTCTCCATCCATTCTGAATGACAGCCTTGCTGGATACAGTATCCTTGGCTGCATGTTCTTCTCATTTAGTACCCTGAATATGTCTTTCCAGGCCTTTCTGGCTTGCCAGGTCTCTGTGGATAGGTCTGACGTTATTCTGATGTTCCTCCCTCTATATGTAAGAAATTTCTTCCCTCTCACCGCTGTCAAGATTGTTTCCTCGGATCTAAGATTTGCAAATTGTACTATTATATGTCGTGGTGTCTGTCTGTTCTCATTGATCTTGGGAGGAGGGAAATTCTCAGGTACAATTTGCTCAAATATATCTTCTAGACCTCTCTCTCTCTCTACTCCCTCAGGGATCCCAATAATTCTGACACTGGAATGTTTCATTCTGTCACTAATCTCTTTCAGTTTGATTCCTTGGGTTTTAATTTGTTTTTCCCATGCCACCTTGATTTCCATCTTTTCTATCATCTTATCCTCTATCTCACTAATTCGTTCTTCTGCCTCGTTTATCCTGGCAGTGTATCCAGCTTAGACTGCATTTCATTCATTGCATTTTTAAGTTCAGCCTGATTAGATCTCATTTCTGCCTTTAGAGATTCTATATCGTCATTAATATTTTTTTCAAGCCTAGATATCGCCTTGATAATTGTTACTCTGAAGTCAATTTCTGAATCTTGGTTATATCCATATCCAGTAGTTCTGTGGCAGAGGCCACATTCTCTGGTTCTTTCCTTTGTTGGGGGTTCCTCCTCTTAGTCATTCTTTTGAGGGGTGGTTGAGGGAATGTACAGAGTCCAAATTATTGACCACAACCCAAGCAAGATGCACATGTTTTATAGGGACCTTAGAGCTGTCAGCCTATTGTTCTTCCAGCCTGCCTTCTGGGGGAGGGACCTGCCGCACTGTTACTCAGGCAGCCCTCTTTGGGCAGAGTTACCCTAACCCCTGTGGGGGGGGATGGGCTCAGTGAAAACCAGTTTTTTGAGGCTTTTGTTTTCTGGTGACTTTCCCTGGCAGCTTTCCATGTCTCTTCCGAGAGTCAGAGCAGAAGTGACCGTATCCAAACCTCTGTCTCAGAACAGAGAGATCGTAGTCTGTTCTTCAGTGAGCTCTCCAGGCCACACTGCCTCCGTTTCTGTCTGTGCTGTTAAAACTGCAGCATCCTGGGTTGTGTGCCCCTCAGCAGCACTCCCAGTCCTCGCTTCCAGGTTGGGGCATGTCTCTGCCCTTTGTGCTTCTAAAACCGCAAGCCGCCCCTGGTTCGCACACACGCCCCTGAAGCTCTAGGTTTCTTTCCGGGGGGGGGGGGCTGCCCTAAAGTCCTTACCCTGAAGCTACTGGTCTGTGAGTCTGTGCCCAGTCCCCAGCGGCAGGCTTTTGCAGCAGGCTTTTATGCTCCTGTGTTATTTCACCTTCCTGGCTCAAGCACTTATGGCAACTCCCTCCCCCTTTGGTTTATCTTCTGATATCTGCCTGCAGAATCACAGCTCCTGGCTTCATACCTTCAGACCAACTGCTGGAGATATTCTGTTTGTGGAGATCTAGATATATCTTCTTACAGCTCAGGCTGATTTCGTGGGTGTTCAGAATGGTCTGTTAGATATCCAGCTCAATTCAGGGACCAGTTGAAATAGGGTCCCCTACTCCTCCGCCATCTTTTCCTCCCCCCGATTGGTGATTTTTAAATTGGATTCCAGGCATTGTGACTTTTACCTTGTTAGGTGCTGGACATTTTTGTTTTCCTATAAATATTCTTTTTTTTTTTAAGATTTTATTTATTTATTTGACAGAGAGAGAGAGACACAGTGAGAGAGGGAACACAAGCAGGGGGAGTGGGAGAGGGAGAAGCAAGCTTCCCACAGAGCAGGGAGCCCGATGCAGGGCTTGATCCCAGGACCCTGGGATCATGACCTGAGCCGAAGGCAGACGCTTAATGAATGAGCCACCCAGGTACCCCTCCTATAAATATTCTTCATGTTTTTTTTTCTGGGATACAATTAATAAACAGCTTGATCTTTTTATGTCTTGCTTTTAAGATTTGTTTAGGCAAAATCAGAGCAGCATTTAACCTAAGGCTAATTATTTCTCACTACTGAAATAAGACACTTCTGAGTACTCTACCAGATGTTTCATGGGTTATGAGGTTTTCCATTCTGGCTGGTGGAAGCAGGTCATATTCCTGGTCCTCTGTGAATGCCAAAGAATGTTTCCTCTGATCCTTCTAGGGTGGTTATTTGCTCGCATCAAGTAGTTTCTTCACACATATGCACTCACTACCCCTGCAGATCTCGAGTCCCCTCTTCGGGAAGTTCTCCCATCTCTGTTATTTGCACTGTAAACTCTAGCCACTTTGGTCTCTATGGATGCTGAGCTTAATCTACTCAACTCAGGGAATCCACTGGGTCCTGCTTTGGCCTCCACTCCCTGCATCATGGCCTGGTAACTCTCCTATAGAAATAAAAAGGGGCAATTTTGGGCTCCCCTTGTTTCCTATCCCTTATAGATTGCTGTCCTTAATGGCCTGATATCCAGTGTCTTGAAAACCACTGTTGCATATATTTTGTCCTTTTTTTTTTTTTTTTTTGAAAAGGGAGGGTTGTTTCAAAAAGATGGTGAAACTAGTTTCTGTTGCTTCAACTTGGCTGGAACTAGAAGTCCTACAACCCAGAGGATTTCCAACTGACCCAGAGTTTTATAACATTATATTTAAAATGCCTAGGATACAATTTAAACCTACTTGATATACAAGGAAGAGAGAAAATCTCAATAACTCATAAGGAAAAAACATTCAACAGCTGCCTACTTTGTGATGATGTGAATCCTGATGATCTAAATCCAACAAAAGTTTAAATCAGCTACAGTAACTGTGTTTCATGAAGTAAGGTTGAACACTCTTGGAACAAATGGAAAGATAGTAGTTCTCAGCAAGGAAAGAGAAGCTGTAAAAAAGAATAAAATGGACATTTTAGAAATAAAAAACAAAGTAATGATGACACAGAAAAGAATCTATAAACTTGAATAGAGCAATAGAAATTATCCAATTTGAACAGCAGAGAAAAACATATTGGAAAAAAAAGTTTGAACAGAGCCTCAGAGATCTGTGAAATAGTATAAGAAGATATAACATTCATGCAAGTTGAAACTTAGGAGGGAAGATGATGCAGAATAAATATTTGAAGAAATAATGGCTGAAAATTTCCAAAATTTGGTAAAAGACATAAATTTACAGATTCAAGAAACTTAAAGAACACCTCACTGGATCAACTCAAAGGAAACCATGCCCAGATACATCTTAATCAAACTGCTGAAAATCAATATTAAAGATCTTAAAAGCTGCCAGAGAAAAAAATTACACATTACATTTAAATGACTGTGGATTTTTCATGAGAAACAATGGAGGCTAGAATAAAGTGACACAACATTTTAAAAGTCATTTAAGAAACGAACGGTCAACCCAGTTCTCTATCCAGTAAGAATATCTTTCAAGAATGAAGGAATAACAACAGTCTGAGTTGAAAGAAAACTAACAAAATTAGTCAAAAGCAGGCCTTTTCTTTAAAAGAAATGTTAAAGGAGGAACTGCAGGAAAAACAAAAATTAGGCACGAAGGAAGCGCAACATAAGTGGTAAATAACTAGGTAAATATAATGGATTATTTTCTCTTCAAGTTCTTTGGAATATGTATGATAGAAAGCAAAAATTATAATATTGTCTGGTAAGGTTTTAATGTATGTAGATGTACTATGACAACTACAAATCTAACATAAAAGGGGGAGAATACAGTTTCTATATTTCACTGAAGAGGTAAAATATTAATTTTAATAAACAGTAAAAAGTGACATATGTATGTAGTAATGCCTAGAACAACCCCTAAGAAAAGGGATAAAGACAAAAAGACAGTATATAAGATGGAATATAAATATATAGCTAAATATTTTTTAAAAATTCACAAAAGGAGAAAAGAGGAATATAAAATAGAGGGGACAAAAAGAAAACAAAATAATGACAAACAAAAACAATAGCTTATCCATAATTACATAAAATATAAATGGTCTCAACACACCAAATAAAAGACAGTGATCATTAAGTTGGACAAAAAAACTAAGACTCAAATATATGTTGTTGAGAAACTAACCCACTCGAAACATCCTGGTATGGATAGATTAAAAGTAAAAAGAGAAATATGTAACATACACTTATCAAAAGAAAGCTGGATTGTCTCTATTAATATTAAACAAAGTAGACTTTAGAACAGGAAAATTACCAAGAGGCATCATTATGTAATAAGAGGGTCAATACACTAAGAAGACATACAGTCTTTAATATGTATGCACACACAGAAAAACCAGAACCAAAACCAAAAATGGTATTAAAATACAACTGGAAGAACTGCAAGGAGAAATAAACCCACAATTATAGCTGGAGGCTTTCAGTGTCCTCTTTCAGTAACAGAACAAGTAGACAAAAAAATAAAACCATAGAAGACATGAACAACACCATTCCACCAAAGAACAGCAGAACACACATTTTTTTTTTCCAAGTGCACAGGGACCACTTATCAAGATAGAACATATACTGGGTCATAAAATAACCTTAACATATATTAAAAGTATTGAAATCTTGCAAAGTATATCCTCTAACCATAATGGAATTAATCTAGAAATCAATAAGAGAAAAATAACTAGAAAATCCCCCAATTCTTAGAAATTAGATAATAATTTAGATAAAAATTAGATAATAAGTAATCCATGGGCCAGAAAGCAAGTCTCAGAGGAAATCAGAAAACATTTTGATCTGAGTGAAAATGAAAATACAACATATCACAATTGGTGAGGTAAAACTACAGTAGTACTTAAGAGGGAAAATGTGTCATTAAATGCAAACATGAGGAAAAAAAAGAGGCTTCAAGTTTATGATATAATTCTACTTCAGGGAACTAAAAAAGAAGAGCAAAGTAAACCAAAGTTATCAGAAGGAAGAAAATAATAGAAAGCAGAAATCCATAAAATTGAAAACAGAAAAATAGTAAGTACAACCAGAAACTGGCTTTTTCTAAAGATCAGTAAGATTGATAAAACTTTGTACAGATTGACCAAAAAAAAAAAAAGAGAGAGAGAGAGTAGATGCAAATTACAATATCGGGAGGAAAAAAGATGGCATCATTACAGATCCAACATACCTTGAAAATATACTAAGGGAATATTATAAAGAACCCTATGCACATACATTTAACAACTTGGATGAAATAGAAATTCCTCTGAATACACAAACTATCAAAACTCACTGAAGAAGAAATAGATAACTTGAATAGTTCTGTATTTATTAAAGAAATGGAATTTATATTTAAGTGCACAGGTCAGTATGGACAGAGAAAATTAATTAAGACTAACTTACTGAGGTAGGGCTCCTTATTTTGCCCCTGCTGAGCAATATATTGGTTTCCCAAATCTGAGATTTTGGTTTTTAATTTCTTTGATGAAGGGTGTTGAGTAGTGGGTTGAGAACTACAGGCTTTAAACAAATGTCTTGAAATAGGAGAATGATATGCTAAATGGTTTTTAAGGTCTTAAGCTCCTTAAGTTAAGGAGATTTTGGCAAATGTATTTTGGAATCGATACTTACTTAGAACAGATAGCCTCTAGAGACAGGGATAGTAACCAGGAGGCTGTTACTGAAATGTGGTGGTGAAGATTTGATCGAGGCAGGTAGTTTTCAAAAATGAATATAAGGGATAAATCTAAGAACTGGTATAGTTTATATATAACCACATGTTTACCTTTATTTTTTCTCTAAGTAAGGTGTTTTTCTACATAAGATAATACATAGCTATGCTCTTTGGGTAAAAGGCAATACATATTAAGTAAGCATTTCTAAAGCATCTGGAAAGAGCTGCCTAGTTCAATACCCTTTTCCCTCATCTGTTCTAGACGGTTAGACATGTTTTGGACTAGCTGCATTTCCATAGTAGTTTTTTTTTTTTTAAGACATTAAAATGACTGAATTCTCCAGGCAGAAAATGAAAACCCTAAAATAGAGGCAGAATAACAAGTATTACTTCTGTTAAAACAAATTAGAATTTAAATACACAATTGAGCTGCTTCTGTTTATGTGCTTTAACATTTAAATCTTCTTAACCCCCTACAATAATTGAAATTGCCCAAAGAAAAATAACCAATTTGAGACAGAATAAAATGAACCTGGTGGTCTCAGGAACAAGCACGTTAGTCAAGTAGCATCGGCAAAATCCATTTTTGTATGTAATTTTGAGAATAAGCCTTTAGGTCAGCATTGAGTTTGTGCTGGTGCCGAGAGCTAAAACAATGTGGCCAATGAGAACAGCTCTTATGTGATGTTCTCAGTTTTTCTAACATTGTCCCCATCTGTTTGAAAATTTCTGCGGTGGTGCCCAGAACAGCTTGTTGATAACAATGAGGAAGTTTCAAGGAGCACATTTTTCTAGGGACCAAATAATCTTCAAACTCAAAAGAGAATCAAGGTGGTCTTTTAAGCTCTCACTATTCGAAGTTTGGTTCCTGGGATCAGCGGCATTGACATATCCTGAGAGTAGGCTGGAAATACAGAATCTCAGCTCCCACCCCCTCCTACTATGACCTCCTGAATCAGAATGTCCTCATTTTATCAAGACCTCCAGGTGATACTACAATTCGAGACAATGTGTTTTAAGCTCTTTGAACAGGTTTTTGTGGGAGAGTGGTTTGAGAGATGAGGGGTTTACATATCTTGAGAGACAAGAGCTAATTCTTGAGGTAAGGGTTTTGGCATTGCAGCAATGCGACAGAACAGCATGCAGGGACAATACAGAAGAGGAAAAGGCTTCTGCAGGCAATGGTGCTGGGAGAACTAACCTCCTGTGGCACAGCAGAGTTCCTGGAGACCTCTGGGATGCTCACTGAGTTTAAAGGCAAGAGTTTCAGTATCAGGCAGGTGGTACTAATGTTTTCCTCACAATCCACCAGCTTTTGTAAGTATGCATTTATGATTTAAGAGCCATGTTCAAGGGGTCAATCCTCTAGCACTTTATCAGACCAAGAGAAAATGATTAGATCTGTAAACAGTATGATTTTTTTAATCACACAATAAGACATCTCCTTCCCATAGGAGGGACACATTGAAAAGGTTCAGTTTGTAATTCACAACCTGGAGAGATGCTGAGTGCCATAATAGGGTCCACATTCAGTCCGTCTCCAATTTCCAAAGTGCAATCCTGGCCCAAACCTCTGGACATACACAGAATTCTGCCAGTAACAGTTTGTGCAGGATGAGGAAATCTCTCCCTTGTCAGTCTCTGGCAGTCAGGACCCCTCTACTTCATTTCAAGATTAATTTCCTAGTTAAATCTTTGGACTCTTTGTTCTCAAAGATCTTTATGAGGAGAACAGACATATCTGGGTGATCTAGATGAGCTTGGCCAAGTAATTTCACACGTCGATGGAGTGCCGAGCTGGGCTTGGGTGGGGCAGAGCTCCCCTCCCTTGTTTCTCCTTTTGGATCTCTGTGTCTCCTCCTGCAGCAGCTGCTTTCATGACCTTTAGCTGGCTCATTAATGGGATTCCATTTAGAAATGACTATATAAGTGATATCTAAATGTCAAATAATAAGGGTGTTTTAACCATCTGCTTTTATTGATTGCTCACCCTCTCATCTTAGGACTCTCTTATGGTGCTGTGCTTCACTTAATCATTCTCAAAGCTTCTGAAAACTCTAACAATGAATTGCCACATACAACCTTCATAGAATCTCCAGGCCCAAATGTCCTGATATTAGAGACAGTAAAGAATAGGGAGAAGAAAATGCCTCAGATGCCAGACATGTGGGTGTTAGCACCTTAGCTCTGTCACTCCTAGCTGTGCCACCTTCAGTAAATTACTTGAGCATCATTGAGGTTCAATTCCTCACTGAAATAGGAGA
Organism: Leptonychotes weddellii; assembly: GCF_054177405.1. Lineage (NCBI taxonomy): Eukaryota > Metazoa > Chordata > Mammalia > Carnivora > Phocidae > Leptonychotes > Leptonychotes weddellii. The sequence continues at coordinate 111,801,954 of NC_138371.1, forward strand.
AAAATCATATCTATTGCATAGTTTTCTGTGAAGATTCAAAGAGATAAATGGAAGTCACTTAGCAAAACCACAGGCACTTACTGGAGAATCAAGAGGATTATGTTCCCTTTTCCTTTGTATGGTGAGTATTTTAGTGTGGTTTCCCTAAAGTACTGAGCAGAAGTCAAAACTTAGGTGCCAAAGTTTTGCCAAAGGGGTGTAATACAGGGAAGCAAAAATGAAGGAACCACGTAAGTGAAGTAGGGGATGAGAGAAAGCAAGTACAAAGGAGTGCATTCCAAGCTGTCTAGATTTTGCCAGGAAACTTACTGGTTCCTCAGTCACGTAGGACAACTCCAGAGAAGAAAAATGAAAATAGTGGGTCCCAGAATACTCTCTCAGGGAGGAGAAAGGGAGAAGAATCTGTTGGCTCCTTTCAATCTCCTTTTGTTCACTGAACAGTTTCCCCTTTTCTCCACCACTGGGGTGTAACTCCCCCACATTTCTGGTTATTTTTTCCCCAAGAACAGTGGCATTTAGCTAGTGAAAGGGCATGAGCTAGCAACATTTCATGCCTGCCTTTTTGCAAACTGCATTCTGAAAGACCCATCCTGGAAAGCCAGTGGGATGGGTGAATTGGGGAGCTTATAAAGCTTCTGGCATCTATACTTTAGCAATGATGGCAAAGCACAAGGACAGAAGAGAGATACTTGCAGTGTGAGGTCAGAGGTGTGAAATGAGGCATAGTTTGGTTCTGCTTCTAGCAACATGGGAAATCAAAAGCAGCTGCTTATTGAAGTAGGGCCAAGTGCCGGGCAGCCTGGTGCAACAAGAGATCAGCCTCCTTCATGAGGGCAAGGACAGAGCTCAGCAAGCTTCTCTTCAGTGAAGACGGACATCAGCTCTCTGCACCAACAAGAATGCCATTGGTGCCAAGTGATCTTCCTGGAGGGTCCTCTGTATCACCAAGCAGACAACATAGACAAACAAATCTGAGAAATAGATAAACTGGGTCTGGTATTATGAAAATAGGATATGAGCTTTCAACAGTTTATGGATGTGAAGGGATGCAAATTGGTTCACTGCCCAGATATGACCTGGGTCAAGTTTATTTTAGGGTCCATCTGCTTAAAGCTCAGGAGAAGGGTTGGGGTTTAGAGACGTTGATGGGCAAAGTTAACTTGTTATCTGACTTCAGAGTCCATGCTCAACCATGTAACTGTACCTACTGCCTCAACACAGACATGGCACTAAAGTTGTGGGACTGAATATCGTTGCCTAGCATGAGGAGAGACAAGGCCTCAGGTCTCAGTGTACCTGCAATGATGAACAAGAGGCTGTGGAAGATGTGGAAGACAAAAAAAAAAAAAAAAAAGGAAAAAGAAAAGGTTTTAGCAACAGAAAAAGAACCAAGAGAGAAATCAAGAAATTAAACAGGGCACTTGTGATGAGCACTGGGCAACATATGGAATTGTGGAATCACACTGTATTGTACACCTAAAACTAATATAACACTGCATGTTAACTCTACTGGGATTAAAATAAAATTTAAAAATTTTAAAATTTAAAATAAATATATTTAAAAAATTTTTTTAAATAAAAAATAAATTAAGAAAAAAGGAATTGTTAGGTTGAAGGGAGTAACCATCCGTTTCACGTGATGCTGAGAAGCCAACCTAGTAGAACAGGTATAAGAAACAAGATAATGGGGGGAAAAAAAAGAAACAAGATAAATGGAGTTTTGTAATTGCTGCCTTGTCCAGAAAAATTTCTGTGGCAAGACGGGGGCTGGGAATATTGCTAAGGATTGAGCAGTGCAATAGACGTGAGGAAATAGAGCTAGTATTTTTTTTTTCTGAAAATATTTGTACTCAAGACTGTCAGATAAGGAAACAAAGAAAAGTTTTGGTCGCTCTAGGAGAAGCAGAATTGAGGTAAGGCATATATATTTTTAAATACCATAATTCATTTATTTCATCTGCCTTGATACCATTGCCTGTTTCCAGTTGTTGATAATTAGAAATAGTGCTGCTATAAATATTCTTGTAAATGTCTCTGGGTATATGTGTGTGCCTGTTTTGGTTGAGTGTATCTGTAGGAAGAGGGATAATGCATTTCTACATTCAAGTGATAGCACAGTTTATTGATATGTCAGATCATGTTAATCAAACCATCTGAAATCTTACTGTGTGTGTATCTGCTTGCTCTGTAAATTACTGGTAGAGGTGTGTTAAAACCCACAGTACATTACTGATATATATTTCCTCTTTTGTTAATTTTTGCTGTCTATATTTAGAAGAATATGCAAATTTAAAAGAGTATATTTAAGCATATACAGATTTACAATTTTTTATATCTTTCTGTTAATTTGAACTTTTTATCTCTATGAAACTTCCTTATCTCTAGTAATAGTTCCTGTCTCAGTGTTTTCTTTATGTGATATACACCATATTTTGCTTAGGGTTTGGAAGGAATTTATTTTTTTCTATCTTTTTATCTACAATATCTTTAATTTTTTTAAAGATTTTATTTATTTATTTGAGATAGAGTACAAACAGGGAGGAGGGGCAGAGGGAGAGGGAGAAGCAGGCTCTCTGCTGAGCAGGGAGCCCGACAATGTGGGGTTCGATCCCAGGACTCTGGGATCGTGACCTGAGCCAAAGGCAGACGCTTAACCGACTGAACCATCCAGGTGCCCCTATAATCTTTATAACCTTATATGTAAGATGTATTTATTATAATCAGAATATAATTGTTTTATCCCATCTTCTCTGATCAAATTTTCTGATTTGTAAAGCATTTGAATCTATTTATGTTTATTATAATGATGTAGAAACAAGGTACTTTTTTAAGGTGGTGGAAGCATTTGTTCTACTTGCAGGCAGAGGGGAAAGAAAAAAAAAAAACAAAAAATGTTGAAAAAAATAAGAGAGGGAAAGGAAATTGAGACTGAGAAGGCATGTTCTAGAGGTGATGGATGGCAATGATATTTGGAGTCCAGAGCATAAGACAAGGGGTCATCTTACAGAGGAAGCCAGGGAGGACTAGTACAGATCTATGTTTGGTAGTGGTATGAGAAGATGTTTAGGAAGGTAGACTCTGCTGGCCTCTATTTTTCTCCCAAGGTGGGAACAAGGTCTTCTGCTAAAATATCTGCAAGCAGAGCTGAGAGTTTTAGGGACATGGAAAGGTTTTGCAAGCGCCTCCAGTGTCTATGGGAAAGGGAGGGTGACAGTGGGAGAGAGGCATTTGTTTGGGAGGTGAGGGAGAGTCCTCCTGCAACTGTAAAATCCCCTTCCAACTAGCTGTCAACTTGCTTTTCCCTGGGGTCCCCAAGTCCCACATCCTTCCACGTCCACGTTGTCACAGCTCTGAGGGAGCAGCTTTCCCAGATACTGCTAATGCTGCCATTGGAATGAAACCTTGGAAGGAGTCCATGTGGAATGGGAGAAAGAAGGACTTCTTAATGCATCCCTCTGATTTCTGTCTTATGTGTAATCCAATTTGATCTGACTTTTTTTTTTCACACAAGCTGGTACCCCTGTATGTACTATGTTATAATCTTCTATTTATAGAGTGGCTCATTTAATATGTCTCAGCTTGTGTTCACTGCATGGTGAGATGGCTGGGGTGGAGGGGGTATGGTGCTGGAAAGCTTGTGATTCTCTAATACTGACCTCTTTTTGGCTTTACATTTTGCTGGCTTTTGCCTTTTCAACTTCTGCCTCCTTAGCATAAAATCCTTGCTACTTGGTGAGACAGAAGAGCCCAGTGATTAAATTCACAGGCTCTGAAGTTAAATTCCCTAGTTTCAAAACATGGCTCCATCCTTTACAAATTTTATCACCTTGAACAAGTTCTTGACCTTCTTGGACTTGTTTTTTTTGTTTGTAAAATGAGGATAAAATGATACCACAGATTTTTCACGAGGAGATAATAGCATACATGTTGTGATGATTAGTTTAAACGGTCATCTTGGTTAGACCATAGTACCCAGTTAAACACTCATCTAGGGATCGTTCTGAAGGTATTTTGTAGATGCAGTCAACATCTACAATCAAAAGACATTAAGTAGAGGAGATTATCCTCTACAATCTGAATTGGCAGCATCCAATCAGTTGAAAAGCCTTAAGAGTAGCATTGAGATTTCTTGAGGAGGAAGAAATTCTGCTTCAAGATGGCAGCATCAGCTCCCACCTGACAGTCTCCAGCCTGCTGGCCTGCCATATAGACTTTGAACTTGTCAGCCTCACCAGTGTGTAAGGCAATTCCTTAAAGCAGATCGCAATATCCCACTGGTTCTGTCGCTCTGGAGAACCCTAATACATACATGCAGAGCAGTTAGCAGTTAGCACAGGGCCTTGCCCATCATAGTCCCCACAAAGTATAGACTAATCATTGTTATTCTATACATATCTGTTTAATATAGAGAATTCTTTCTGGAAACATGGGTTGCCAGGGATAATCCCTATGAAAAGGCAATCTTGACAGTTACTCATTCTTCTTATACTTCCCAAAGTTGTGACATGTCTCTGTTCTATTTTTCCAGTGCAACAACGATGCTTATGATGCTCTTCATAATGTGTTATTTCTTGCATGGCCCTCTACGTGGCAGCTGGTTTTCACCTTGTGCTTCTCTGACATTCCCTTGGGAAGGCCACTAGCCACTAAGTCTGCATTTCACATCATCCTTCAGCTCTTCCATGAAGCTCTGCTGCATCTGAGGCCCTGTCACCTGTGTACCCTTTTTAATTTGGTGAGTCAGAGTTGGACCACAAGAATATCCAATAATGGAAGAGAGACCAGAGAGTTAAACCTCATTGAGATTAAGCAAAGCGCCCTATGGGAAGTTGGTTCATTGGGTAAGAACTTAGGATACTCTATGTACTATACTCATTGTATATAAGAAAACATTTTTTTTGTAGGTCAGAAAGGTTGAATGTTGGTAATTTCATATGCTTCACCATTCTAATTATACTCTGGCTCACTATAATGGATTTATATAGTCCCTATTTTTAATAAAAATATTTCTGTGGTGAGAATATTATAACAAATCAGTGCTGTATAGGGCAGTGCTAAGCAACATATGTGTCTAATTAATGTTGTTATTATTATTATTAGACTTTAGTTATAGTGAAAGGAGATCCAAGGCAATCCAGAGATGAGTCTTGGCCTTTAATATGCCACTTTCCACCGGGAAATTGTCTCTTGGAGAAACAGAGGAGTGGACTGGGCATGGAGGCTAGGGGAGCTCTCTCATTACTGATACCAGGGTAGGAATTTGCAGCATAAGCCTACAGCCCAGAGAGCCATCACTAAGCCATATGTTTGCTCCAGCGGATCCAGATCTTACCGTCGGGAAAGATGTGTATTAAGTGTCCTGTTATCAGCTCTTCTCTGCCAGTAAGCTATTTTCACTATTTTGGGGATTTTCAGTACAGACGGCACCAAAGACTGAGGCAAAACGCTAAGCAATGCTATGTATACATGCATGGGTTTTTGGAAAGTTGAAAAATACTGAATGTTATTTATTAAAAGCATTTAAAAAAAAATCCTGTCTCATACTTCACATCATCTACATAAATAAGCAAAGTGCTATGTCCTTAATAGATGCTCAATAAAAATATAAACTGCAGTGTGTGGTGTAGTAGTATAAAGGCCTTGATATTTAAGCTGGATTAACTGGGTTTGAATCCTAGGTCTGTCACCAAATAGTTGTATAACCTTGGGCAAGTTAACCTCTCTGTGATTCAGTTTTCTCTTCTGCAAAATGGGGGTAGAAACAATCCTCTATCTTAAAGGATTGTGGTGGGATAGTATTTGTAAACTATGATGTCTGGTATATAAGAAGCATGGTATGTGTAGACTATTGTTATTATTAAATGAATGACTTTTGGTATATAGGAGAAATTTTAAAGTTCAATTTGTGAAGGAAAAAAAAGTTGGGGGGCTGCCTGGCTGGCTCAGCTGGTGAAGCATGCCACTCTTGATCTTGGGATCATGAGTTTGAGCCCTACGTTGGGGGTAGAGATTACTTAAATAAATATTTTTTAAAAAGTAAAGTTCAGAGGTGTCTGGGTGGCTCAATCTGTTAAGCGTCTGACTCTTGATTTTGGCTCAGGTCATGATCTCAGGGTAATGAGATCGAGCCCCACACTGGGCTCTGCGTTCAGTGTGGTGTCTGCTTGAGATTCTCCCTCTCCCTCTGCCTCTGCCCCTCCCTGCACTCGTGCTCTCTTTCTCTCAAAATAAATTTAAATCTTTTTGAAAAGTAAAGTTCAAATTGTGTTACAAAGCAGCATTAAAATCCTAAAACCCCCAAAATTCATAAAATGTCCAAACTCCAGAAACAATACAATGTTTTCCCCTGTATTAGAATCATATGATATTAATTACTATGTGCTATTATGTAGGTCATTGGCCATTGGCCAGATTGGATCTCTTGATTTATGAGGATTTTTGTTGTATTTGTTTCTGCTCTATCCCATTTCTTCCTCCTGGTATTTGATTATCTTTGCCAAATGCCTGAAACAGCTTATACTATCATTTCCCTCCCTCCTGATGGCCATGGCATTGGTAATGATCATCAAGATCAGTCAACAAGATAACTTGACTGATGCATCCACATCTACCTCCTCAGCCTCAAAGTGAAGACTGTACCTATGTATTTTGTCCACTGTGAGTTAAAAATGAATATATTTTGCTCTTATATTGCTATGTGGCATTTGAGAATTCAACAGTCTATAATCAAAGGAAAGCACTGTTCCAAACTACCAGCTTCTTTGAATGCTATACCTCACAGGAATTCAGAGAAGCCCTAAGCATCTTTATCAGTTATTTTCAAAAGATTTATTGGAGGAAGCTTGGCATCTTAACACTGCATGACTTTTCTCACTGCTCTGAAAACTGCATTCAGATTCATCCCAAAGCCCCCGAACTTGCATCAGAAAATTCAGCCTTAGAGCAGAGAAATGGCCTTTCCAATAAAAGTGATAAAAATAACTTAAACATTCCAGGGTGCCTTTCTTCTGAAACACTCCTAAAGCCTTTACACGATTCAGTAAAAGGATTTTTATCCCAGAAGGGTTTCTTTCCTTGGGTGGCATTTGATTGGTAAAGTTTCTCAAAGTTCACATATATTTCTGAACATTTTTCTCATCTTCTGTGGTTGTGTTGTCAGATTCAACGCATTTCAATTTAACTTCTTATGGACGGCTATTCCTTTTTAAAAGAAAAAAAAATCAGCATTAAGAGATGAGTCATTTAGTTTCTTTATCATTCAGTTTCTCTGGATAGCATTTTGTTCCCAAATTCTTTCTTCTTGTTCATCCACTCCTAACTTCATCTTTCCATTTCATTTGGGGTATTCCCAGCTGGCGCTGATGAGCTGACATAGTGCTGATACTCCAAGGACCCCGGGCCCCAATTAACAGTCTTACTTTTTAATAAGAGTGTCATATTCCATTAACTGATGTTCAGAACTTTGGGGCTTGGCTCTCCCAGAAAGTTAAATCTGTTTCCTTCCATTGTGTGATGGTTAATTCTGTTATCTATACTCCTGTCCCTCTGTCTGTCCTGCATGTATATTTGTTTGTGGCATTGGAGAAATAAACTTATATTCCTACACCCCTAAGTTTTCAATTTCTTAATTTTTTTCAGTATTTCTTTAATTTCTTTTTTTTTTAATTTTATTTATTTATTCAACAGAGAGAGAGATAGCCAGAGAGGGAACACAAGCAGGGGGAGTGGGAGAGGGAGAAGCAGGCTTCCCGCTGAGCGGGGAGCCCAATGCGGGGCTCGATCCCAGGACCCCGGGATCATGACCTGAGCCAAAGGCAGACACTTAACGACTGAGCCACCCAGGCGCCCCTATTTCTTTAATTTCATCCGCATTATTCAAATTTTCCAACTCTTATTTAATTGTATTCTATAAAAGCAAGTATTTCTGTTTTTCAGAAACTATTTTTTCTATTATAAGAGCAACATATGTTCATTACAAAAAGAAGTTAAACATTCCGTATGTGATTCCTCCTCAAGGAGATTAACAATGACCATATTTTTTCCCCAGTTTTGTTTTTGACTTAAAAAAAAAATCCAAATTGAGATCATATCTAATTAGAATGAAGTTTAAGAAAAATCAGCACCAAAAAAAGAATCAGTGCCCTAAGCATGATGTACCAAGTATTTATAGATTTTCTACATTATAGATTTATAATAGATATATTATATTTGTATAGATTTAAAACATTTTATATAATTTTGTGAACATTATCCCAGGTCTTACTATTTAAAAAAAAATATTGTCCCCCGCCCCCAAACTGAATGAGTTTATTGTCTGAAAGCACCTGAGGGTTTAGGTACTCCTAAGTGCTTATAAAACTTCAGCTACTGAATGATAGATTATGTTGCTTTGGACTTCAAAGGAAGGGAAATAACTATAGACCATGGTCCATGGAAAGTGAAGGGACAGTTATAAATGCAGAAAACTTTGGATTATGTATGTTGGTAAGTGTTCTCCAGAACAGAACCAATAGTGTGTGTCTGTATGTTCATGTATTTATGTAATATGTATCTGTATTATATATATACATCATATGTATATGATTTATTAAGAAATTGACTCATGTGACTGGGGGACTGGCAAGTCTTAAATCTGTAGGGAAGACCAGCAGGCTGAAAACTCAGGCAGGATTTGTAAGTTACAGAACTGTCTGATATAGTCTGAAATATATGTCTGAAATAGTCTTGAGGTAAGAGAAATGGAATTTTGTGCCCAAGTAAGCCATTCAGCCATCTCTTAAATAACTGCTTTTATTTATAGTCAATTACCAGGCAATTCAATACGAAAGGCCCAACTATTTACAAACAGTAAACAGTTGAAGAACAATCTAGAACTCAAAGAAGTGCTTAAAGTCAAGTGTTCCATCCTGGTTCTAATACTGAATCTGTGTCAATTTAAGTAACTTCCATTTCTTAATGATTCTCACTTTCAAAGGTGAAAACTCCACATGAAAACCAATCAGCCTTAATCATTATCAAACTTTCAAGGGACAGTTGAATTCCTGTGCTATTAAAACTCTTTAACAGAATAAAAAAGATAAAACTCTTCCCAATTTATTTTCAAGACCTGCAGCCACAGTATTAGGCATCGAGAAGCCTGTGGCCATGTCAATGTTTTCACTGCTATCAGGGTTTGGGGCAAATCAGATTCTCTGAAATTACATGTTGCTTTGAACAATGTATTGCGGAAAGAAAACTTCAGAATAATCTATCTTATAAAATACATGACAAAACTCCTTTATAAACATTAACAAATTGAGTCTGGGGCTTACTTGCTCAGGTGCTGTCACAGAGAAAGCAAAATTGATACCATGCAGGGATGAGATTTGTTTGGGTAGGTCAGAAATAAAGGACAATGGACAAGAGAATTTAGAGTTTGGGCAGGAGTGGGATGGAGATGCTACACCATCCCAAATCTACAATGCAAAGGGAGGCAAGTGCAAAGAGGTGGGGCTGGTGGAGAGCGGGAAGACAACATGTTATCTATGAGCCAGAGGCCCCACGGACAGTTCTAATAGGGAATCAAGGGTAATATTCCCAGGCAGCATGCACTCCAAAGAGCAGGGTCTTCACCAGAAGATGGAGGAGTGGGGAGGATGATGACCTCGTTTCCTGATCTGAGGAATAACAACAATGATAATTATAATAATGGACTACTAATAGCTACCATTTCTGGAGCCCCTACTCGGTACCAAGCTGTGATTTATTCTATCTCATTTAACAAGGGTGTGAGAAAATGAGCAGCTTCTTGGCACTGTAGGAGAAATGGTGCCACCAGGAGAGAGCTAGTCACAGTTAAGATATGGAAAGGAGGAAGGGGTTCCCAGAGTGGTGTGAGGACACAGGGGGGTTTGTAGATAATGGGGAGTGCAAGACAGCCGAATATAAGGGTTTAGGAGGAAGGGGGCTGAGTGGGAGTGGTGAAAGCATTACAAGGATGACACTATGGGAAAGCATGAATAACCAGAGGGATGTGTTACACACCCCATGCAATAATGGGGGAAAAGCAGACTTGGGACACAGGGCATTTAGACTTGATCATTGCTCATGGGTTCTCTTTGGAGGAAAAACACAGGACAGTGAAAGATGAGTGCTAAATCATTGACCCAAAGAAGTCCAGGCATGGGGAGTGGGAAGAGGGCAGAAGGCAGAGCAGGGGCAGCCTAAAGAATCTCTCCACTTGGGCCTCTTTCAAGGGTGGTCGGAGGCAGAGTGGAGAGGAGGAGCTAGAGCGTGCAAATGACACTCAGGCCATGAGGAGAGGTGGGTTTTTTTCCTGTTTCTCCAGAGAATTGGTATCACTGAATATATATATATATATATATTTATCTTCAGTCTCTCATGAGAATAGACTTCTAGAGGTTCTTGAGCTCTTTGTCCTTATATGTTATCAACAAATATATATTGAGTTCCTACTGCATGCCGTTAGGTGCTATTGGGAGACAAAGATGTGAAAAACAGGGCCCATGCCCTCAGGAAACGTAGGGTCTAGTTGAGAAGAAAGGTCACGACAAGTCAAATAATATGAAAAGTCAATGATAAAACAAAGTCATAATTAAGTATATGACATTTGGGAAATAAACCATACGGATAAATAAGTGTCTGAATTCAGAGAAGGGAAGTAGATCCAAGTGGTATGGAAAGGTTTCAGAGGGGATAAGGAGCGGTTTGCACAGGGGGTGAAATAGCATTTGGACAAATCAAGAGGAAAGTGCATTCCAGGCATAGAGAAGGACAAAAAATTAGGCAGCAGATGGATCATGTTGGAGCAGTTGTGGAAAAGGACTAGAGAGGCAGCGAGGCCTCAGTGAGGAGGGCCTTGAATGCCGGGATGAAGAGTCAAAGAGGCAGGAAGTATCCTGAGGGCAGGGAGAAGCCATGAGGGTATAAGTCTTCACTTCACTTTTGTGTAAGTTGGTTTCTCCTCAGAGAATAGTTCTTTAAAACAATTCTGTGTTTAGCTCCAGGATACTTACAAACATCCAATAAATAAAAATCTTTGATCTGGGACCAGGCACTATGCTTTTAAAGGCCAGAGTTTGGTAGTTCTTGGCAGCTGCTGTCTTTTGTGGGTTGGGATGCAAGAAGAAAAAAAGCACATCCAGAGGAATGCCTAACCTAGATGTGTTTGTTTTCATATGTTAACCAACTGGTTTTGGAATAGACTGAGAAGGAAAAATGCAGTGTGCAAAGCCTGGAGCTTAGGGATCCACAAGAAGAAACAGAACAAGGCACGTGCTGATGGCTGAATGATTTCAACAAACAAGGGTGGATTGGGTATGTTTCAACAGATCTGGTCTTTATGAGTCCTTGTGGGATGGGGAAAGACAAACCTACTGTGTCTGGCTTCAAGCTCATCATGAGACCATATAAATATGTTAACCCAAACTGAGAATGATGAATTTCTTCCTTCTTGTGCATCCAGTTTGCATTTATGAGCACGTGGCTATAGAGATAAGGAATTGTTATGTGCGTATGTGATAATACATATTCGATAATGGCTAATGCTTGACCTTATGTTGGACTACATAAATAAAGTTAAACCATTTGAGGAGCAAAGGAATGTTTGGTGAAAATAAAATAAAATGCCCATTTGAAGTGTGGACAGTTTAATTTGTAAGGTTAATTATAGGAAAAATAATATACATAAATCCTCATTTATACTTCTTAAATTCCATACAGCATTATGTTGTCACCATATTTCCATATCCATATTGTGGTCATGTCCTTAGTATTCTGATTTCTAAAGAATAGTGAAAATTATGCATCCAGAGCAGAAGTCTTAGAATTCCACCCCACTTCTACATACTACCAGAATGTTTAGGATCTCTTTTTGTTCTATTATTTTTAGCACCAAAGTCAGTGTATCTTTCAATTAATTCTGAAAATTTTAGCTAATAATCAGATCAATTAGATGGGAGAAAAAATATATATGTAAAATTGGAAAAAATAATTCATTGGGATGGAAAATGGAAAAAATACACTGATTAAAGTTGCATACTTAGTAAAGTCTTTTCTCCCCTACACATGACATAAAAGTATATCTTAGTTCTGTGCCCCTCCAAAAATGTCTGAATTTTAAGTTAATGGAGATTTTTTTGAATATTATTTGAGCTTTAATTACTAGATTTCCTGACTATTAGGGACAACACTTTCTACAGAAATGGACACTTTAGCATTCTCATCCTTGCTCTCTGGACACTGGATACATCAGTGGAGAAATGGAGAAAGCCATTTCTAAATGTCTTACTGAAGGAAGTAGCAAATTCTTACACTACACAAAATATTGTCACTTGAAAAGGGACAGGGAATTAACAGCAAACCACCAAAGAATGAATCCATCACTGGGCACCATATCTTAGATCGCTCCTGAGCTACTTCTCAAAACAGTTTATAAGCGGAGGTTTAGATTTCTATTAGCATGTTAGATTTTTTTTTAAGATTTTATTTATTTATATGACAGAGAGAGCAAGAGAGCACAAGCTAGGGGAACAGTAGGAGGGTGACGGATAAGCAGGCTCCCCGTCAAGCAGGGAGCCCGATGCGGGGCTCGATCCCAGGACCCTGGGATCATGACCTGAGCCGAAGGCAGACGCTTAACCATCTGAGCCACCCAGTCGCCCCAGCATGTTAGATTTTAACTGTAAAAAGCATCTATCAATAGAGTACCAGGCTGGACCTTGAAACTATTTCTGAGCTCCGTTTCCAGCCGCACATTGACAGTGACCCCTGCTATATGGAAAACCACCACACACAGATCTCACCACCTGAGACAAGCAGCACTGTAGGGATGGAAATGGGCATAACCAATTTTTAACAATCATAGTTTAACACAAATAATGAGCAAAATGTCTGAATGAAACAGATAGTTCAAAAGAAATATCAACCAAAGCAGCAGCAACCAAGAGTTCACCAGCATGGAATAAGCTTGTCGGGCAGAGAAATGACTAGGAATTACAATTAAAGAGTCTTCTCAAGGCCCCTGGAGTAAAAAGATTGGAATCTGGTTAGAGAATTAAATGGAATAAGCTCTTTATGACACTTTTTCTTCCTCATCCAGTGAAACTTCAAACCAGTGTTTGCCATCATCTTAGTTCAGATATCATCAACATGGTTTGGTACAAGTTCTTAGCAGCTACTCTGTGGTGGGTCATCTTAATGATCTAGTTAGAATCTGCTTTTCTTAACCTTTCCTTTAATATAGGCCTTCAAAAGTATTCTTCCAATGCCTTGTTGTTATCTATAACATGCTAAAACCGTGGAAACAGGGTGAGGTTAGCAGTTTTCTCTAATTCGGGTCAAACTGAGCGGGGTGGACAAAACATTGACTCTTCCTGTGAGTGACATACCCAGCCTCCTAGAACTTATTTATCAGGTTGTGTCTCTTTTGACTTTGATTTTTCTGTGGATCCTGGATCTAGCAATTATCATGAGGTTTGGTAAAAAGAGTTCAAAAAGGAAATACTTAGTGCAAGTCATACTTATTTTCACTGAAAAACTTTGTGGTTTAATGTGAGTCTCTCTGAGTTTCAGATATCTTGCTTATACAGTCGGATAATAATGCCAAGGAGTCTCATTTGCAAAATCTTGACGGTAGTAAACTCGACACAATAAGTTTTTGAGTTTCTTTTTTTAAAATTAGTTAATTAATATTTCTTGTTTGTGAGAAACCCAGGGCTGAAGAAGACAGTGTTGTTCCCTCTAAGTGTCTACACTCTATCCTTTGGGCTGCTTATCCCATCAGACCAATTTGTCTTGAGGGATCAGTGCTTTCCACAGTTCCAACAAGACTCTACAATGTAGAAAAATATTGATAGTAATATCATAAGTCTTCATCTCATTCCTTTTTAAGTGTTTCTGTAAAATGAAAATGATAAAAAGCACTGGTTGATGAGGCTGTGCCAAGGATGAAATGGAATGTGATCTGGAATGTATTTGTTCAGTGGAAATATAAATGGTAATTATTACCATTTATTCTGCAGACCCAGGAGTGCCTCTTCGAGTCCTGTGTGAATGAGATGGAGAGGAAATGGACAGGATAAAGTTCCTCCTTCCTCCTAGCGCTCCTGACTTTTTGGGCATGTCTGCCCTCTAGTGGCCATGATCCACAGTCGCTTTATGGAAGGTGTGACCAGAGAGGAACTAAGGAGGCAGGTCTGGGTGGGTAAGGAATAATTCAATAGGGAAATCCGCCTTGTCCGCAGCATCATCTTCTGTAGGAGATATTGCCCACATCCCTTTTACCTGTCTTCAGTACCTGGGATAGTGGAAGGCACATGGCTTTGGGGGGGAATAGACCTGACCCTGTCATTTACCACCAACCTGAGCCAATTTATCTGACCTCTCTGGGTGTCAGTTTCCCCATTTACACAATAGGGAGAGTAATACCTAACTTGAGAGTTTTTGTGAAGGTTAAATGAACTAATTTATATAAAACAGTCTGCACAATATCTGGCACATTTTAAGCACTTTAAAAAAGACTTTTATTGCCTTTAAACTTTATTCATATTTTTGGGTTCATATTGGCAGGTTACTAGGGGCTGGGAATATATATTTAATCCCTATTCAAATCATCTTAGATGTTTCTCCAAGAAAAATGTTTTCTTTCTAACTCTTTTGAAGGGAAAACAGTTGCCTTAGAATTGTGAGTTTTGCAATTTTAGAGGGTTAGATAAATCTGCCCATCTAAACTTGTTCTCATTTTTCTTTTCAGATTTGTGGGTCTACTTGCTGTTTTAACTAGGGACTGATTCTTGCCCAGCAGGACTTTTGAATGAAATACCTTATGAGCCTCTGAGGACAAGGACTGTCTTGTTATCTAGGCTATGCCCAGAATGAGCAGGTCTTTAAAAGCTGAGCACAAGTGAAGTTCACTGGGTAGCCCTTCTCTCCACTTTCCCTCTGGTCCAACTTTCACATCCTAAACCAAAGGACTACATGGCCAATCATGTCACTCTCTGTGTGTTTTGTTGGGAAGAGGCCTATTTGAGGAAAGAGACATAATTTGATATTCCCAAGGTGGTTTTTTTTTTTTTTTTTTTTTTTTTTTTGTGCTATCAGAATCTTTCAGGCATTTGAGGGATAGGTCTTTAAATCTCATAGAGGAAAGAAACTAAATGAACTCACACAAGTTAGCCTCCCAGTGGTGCACTGTAGTCTGCCAATACCAGTTCAAAAGAGCCGATTGTGCCTCTCTTCCCAACTTCACATTTGGGCAGAGATCTAAAAGGAGGTAAAGGAATGAGCCATCATTATCTGAGAGTAAACTGTTCCAGGCGGAAGGAACAAACAAACGTCTGGCATGTTTGAGAAATATCAAGGAGGCTGGTATGACTCAAGAAGAATGAGCAAGGGGAGGATCTGAGGTCTGATAGGTAATCATGATTCTGGCTTTTTCTCTGAGATAAAAAGCAGGGTTTGAGTGGAAGAGTAATCCAACATGTTTAACAGGATCATCTGGTTTCTGTGTTCAGACAAGGCTATAGGAAGGCAAGTGTAGAAGCAGGAGAACAGTTAGGAACTCTTGCAATTGTCCAAGTAAGGGATGCCTATGGTGTGGAGAAATTTGATAGTGGTGAAAGAAATGAGATCCTGGATATAATGTGACAATAAAGCTGGAAGATTTTCTGATAGATTGTCTGTTGGGTGCTAGAGAAAGACAGGAGTCAAAGATGAGTCCATATATTTTGGCCTGAGCAATTAGAAGGATCAAGTTGCCATGACTAAGACGGGAAGACTGTGGGAAGAGCTGGTTTTGAAGGGATAGTCAGGAATTGGATTTTGGACATGTTAAGTTTGAGCTACCTACTAGACACCCAAGAGGAGATTTCAGTTTGATATTTGATTACATGACCTGGAAATTAAGGGAAAATTTCAGGCTTGAAGTAAAAATATAAAATTCTTCAGCACATTTAAAGCCAAGACATTAGATGAGATCACTGAGGAAGTGAGTATAGATAGAGAAAAGATCCAAGTACTAAGTTCGGAGGTACTCTGATGTTTAGAAGTCATGGAAGAGAGGAAGAATCATTGAAGGAGATTAAAGAGGACTAGGCAGCAAAATCAAACTAGGAAGCCAAGGGAATAAAGTATTACAAGAATAGGGAGTGATCAATTCTCTCAGATGTTACTGATAGGTCAAATAAGATGAGGACATAGAATTGACTATTTAGTTTGGCAACATGGAGGTCATTATTGACCAGGGAAAGCAATTTTGATAGAGTGTCCTATATCTAGACTATAAAATCAATATTGTAGCTAGTTAATTTGTTTACATTTCCTTTTATACCAGTGATGTGTCATATCATATCACTCCCTCTTAGGCAGTCTCACTAATTTTTGTGTCCTGATATGCAGTAGGTGCTCAATGAATGTTTGTGGAATGACTATGTAAATATATGAAAAGGAATATTTTAGGCTTTGACCTAGGATGCCCATTATAAGGCTGCCATTACCCCAGAACTATTGGACTAGAAAAAGATCTGTCACTAGACAAGATTGTACTTGAATCACCCAGGGATATAAATGGCCATTTATCCTATTTTTAATGACACTGTCATTCCATAAGTCTCATTTTTGCCTACCATCATTATCATCACCACCATCACCATCATCACCATCCAATGACCACATTCTGTCAATTCTTCCTTCATAGCTCATCTTAGAGTGATTGTTCTACTTTTACTTACCAAATTCCCATACACGTCATTATTAAAACTACCCAATACCATATGCATATTGCTACAATATTAACTGTCTTCATGCTCAGACTTTCAAAGATCTTTCACAACTTCTTTCTACTATATATTATACTAAACCTTCTTTGGTTTTGAAGGATGCCTATAATTTAATAAGTCAACTGAAGATATTTATTCAGTGTGGTTCTATGCCAGCCAGATATTACCCTTTCAAGGTACAACAGCGGGCAAGTTAGACTTTATCATTGCCTCCAGGGAGCTTGCAGTATAATGGGGTCATGTGGCAGAGACAATAAACACCAATTACAATTCAATGTCACAAATGCCATGAGAAGGAAAATGCAGAGTCCTCTTCATTCACATCTATCCTAGGTCTTTCTTCCCTCACTTTATATGTGCTTCCAGGTGATCTCATTCACTCTTCTGGATTCAATTAATGACTCCCAAGTAGAGATGTCCAGCTCAAATCTTTCTAAACATATCCACCAAATGTCTATTGGATCTCTCAAGATTCTCACAATCACTTTCAAACTCAACATGTCAGAAACTGAACCAATCACTTCCCTTATACCCCACACACACATATATTCACACCTTAGTTCTTTCCTTGTGTCCTGGGGCACCATTATCTGTTGCACCATTAAATCAACTGCTCACCTAGACATCAGAGCATTAGTCTTGGCTTCCTGGTCTACCTCACCCCACTTTAGCAAGCTGCCACTAGTTCTATTCATTCTTTCTTTTAAATACCTCTTGAATCTGCTCAATTGTCTCCATTCCTACTGAAATGACCATTAAATAACAACTGTTAATGTTTACTGGACCTTTGTTATGTACCAGGTTCTATACTAAGTGCTTTAAATGTATTTCTGCATTTATTCCTCAGAACAATGAATCATGGATCACTACATCAAAAAACTAATGATGTATTGTATGGTGATTAACATAACAAAATAAAATTAAAAAAAAAAAAGAACACTGCAACTGGGTAAGCTCCAGTGAGCTCTAGTGTTATTCTTATTTTTACAGATAAGGAAAATGAGGTATAAAGAGGTTAAGCATTTTGCACCTACCACATAGAAGGTAGGTGAAGGGGCCTTGTAGCATGAACCAGTGTCATTAGCCACCAAACCCTCAGATTAGGCAGCTATATCATCTCTCCTCTGGATTTCTATGTAGGTCAGCCTCCAACTATAACCTTTTCCAAGTTTCACTTCACACTAGAGTGAAATATTTCCAATTAAAGTTCTTTAGTTTAGCTCTCTGCTACTCACAGGATAAATTCCAAAGTCACATAATTCAGCTTTTGACTTATTCTCCATACTCTGGCCTCTGATTATTTTTAGTGCCTTCTCATCCCCTCCCTCTTCCACCTACCACAGAGCCCTAAAGCACTGTCTTTAGTTCCACAGGCATACTTCCTTTCACCTCTGGGTCTTCTCACATGTTTCCACTTTGAGAAATCTTACTCTATGACTGATCACCTTCTTCACATATCTCACCGTTTTTTTCTTCCTGGAAATATAATATTTTATCATTTAAGTTTCAGTTCAGATATCTCTTCTTCTAGGAATGCCTTCTCACTCTTATTACCCAAGTCTGGGTGAAATGATGTGGTAGGCAGGATAATGGCTCCCCAAAGATATCCATGTCTTAATGCCGAAACCTGTGACTATATTACCTTGTGTAGCAAAAGGGACTTTGCAAGATGTGATTAAGTTAAGGAGACTGGAGTGGGGAGATGATCTTGGATTACCCAGATGGGCCCAATGTAATCACAAGGGTCCTTATAAGAGGGAATCAGGAGAGTCAGAATCAGAGAAGATGTGACAATGGAAGCCAAGGTCAGAATGATGAAGCAATGAGCCAGGAAACACAGGGAGCTCCTAGAATCTGGAAAAGGCAAGGAAGCAGATTCTTTCCAAAGGAACACAGCTCTGTAGACACCATGATTTAGCCCCATAAGTCTCATTTTGGATGTCTAAACTTCAGAGCTGTAGGATTAAAACTTTGTGTTGTTTTAAGCCACTAAGTCTGTGGTAATTTGTTGAAGCAGCAATAGAAAACTAATACAGATAGCTTTTTACATACTTTCATACCTTTCTTTCCTTTCTATGTCTTAAGACTCTTAAGATGCCATTTAATAGTCTGATTACTTGTTCATCTCCCCAGCAGCCCATGAGATCTGTAGGAGAATATACTGAATCAATATTACTCAGGTTATACTCTTAAGGGTCAACATTGTTCTTGGAACATAGCTAATGGTAAATTAATATTTGTTGGATAAGTGCTTCTCAAATGCATAGAAATGCTATAATTGATTTTCTGTGTTTCTCAATAAACTGTATTGAGAGATTAAGTGTAGTGCTTTTTGGTAGGTTTCCCTCAATTATATATACATATATAATATATATAGAAGGAGCTATGGTTACTGCTCTTTCTCTATGAGATCATCTTAGTTTTGGTTAGGTTTGCTTGACTTGGCACACCTGGAAATCCACTTTTTCATAAAGTACTTTCTTGCCTTTATGTTCCTGCAGGCACAAGATCTCTTTTTATGAAAAGCTTAAAATAAAGACCTTTCTCAACTACCAGCCTTTCTTCTCTTAATCTTTGGGTTAGTGACCTCAAATTATCTATGACTAGCAGGTGGTATAAGAATCATTTTGGGGAGCTCTTAAAGCTAGATCTTCCCTGGTCTTGGCTTGGACCTACAGTATCACGATCTTCATGAGAGGGGCTTTGTTCTCCAGGTGATTCTGATGCAGATCCAAGTTGGGAACTTCTGAGACTCAACCCTACAAAATGAGGTGCAACTGTCATTCTGACCACTAGATGTCAGGCTTTTACCCTGCACTCTTTGGTTAAGCCACAGAAAACTTATTAGCCACACCCCTCCCTCTTCTACTTCCCACTTAAAGGGAAATTGGGTGTTTGGGCCGAGTGCTAGGATAGGCATTTTCATATGCATTATCCCATTGAGCCTCACACTGCAAAACCACACTGCAAGTTAAGTATTATCCCCAATTTACAGATGAAGAAACTGAGGCACAGTGCGACAGCTCACTAACTGGTTGAATTGGGATAACTCCAAAGCCCATGTCCTTCCCATTTAACAATGCTGCCTTAATCTGGTTGGTTTAGACAATTAATTGCCTTGTGTATAGAAGGAGTTCGGTGAATATTTAACAGAGTAACAAATAAAAACCAAAAAATTTAAGACTAAGAGCAGATCCAGGTAAAATTTCTAGGCTCCTTTCAAAGCAACTTGATTACTAACTTATTTATTTTTATTTTCATAAAAGGGTATAAAAGGAGAAATTAAAAAATGAGTTAAATGTGGTGCCTTTTAAATTTCCTGGATAGTGTTTGGAAATGAATAAGCAAAAATCAAATGCTAGACACACCAAAAAGGTAATCACATTCAGGATAACCAATATGGCCACCTATAAAATGTGATGTTGTGAAGCTAAAAGGATTGAGGTCCCCCAAAAACTGACTCTAAGATTGCGTCCCTCAGAGCCTTCTATTCTGGGGACACACATCAGGACCTCCTCGGTGCATGGTACGAATGTGTTTCTTATGTGTGTGGTGTGTGTTTGTGAAAGAAGAGGACATTGAAGTCTTTCCACCTCCATTTTAATGAGAACAACCAAATTTTATTGACTTTATATGTTGGTACTTTACATAAGATTCAGTTTTAAAAATGCTTTCCATTGCCATTAAAAAGTAGAAGCTTTTAACGTAGGGTCATCCTACAAACTGATAAACAATTATAATATTTTGTGTAGACTTTTCCTCTGCAACATGTTAAATAAAGTACTTTGCATTTATTCTTAAGATTCTTCAGTTAAGGAAAAATGTTTAAAGTTCTCAAGAAAAAAAAATGAAAATTAGGGATCAAAATAATTACCTTAAAAATCCAAAAACTATTTAAGAAGAAAGGTTCAGATAGAAGTTTAACCTTGCCTATCCTATTTTTTTTCTGTTAAACCTAAAAGGTTGTATCAACACAAATGATGGAACTAAAAATGAGAAACCCCTCCTTCTTAGCAACTCTCTTCTGAATCAGGGATGTGATATGTGACAAGGGTCTGTGAAATACACTGTACTGAGGGGAGGGGCATGGTAGGCTTGTATGCTTGGTCACTGAATATCTCCTAAACCATCCTCTCCTGACTCTTGGCCAGATTTTAGACTTTTAGAAAGGAGATGCCATAAAGACTGGGATCAGCACGTTAAGCTTATATGATTACTACCATGTTTCCCTTTCTGAGCTGTTTAGGAACAAAAAGAAAAAAAAAGGTTAGAAAAAATTAATGTCAAGCATAATATAAGATTGGAAACACAGCATAGTTGGAACAAATTAGAACCACATTTCTACCATCAAAGTTCAATAACCAAAGGAAACAACCATTCTCCTCTTGGAGAACTATATTTCTCTCAAGTTTGGGGAAGGCTATGGGGAACGCTCAGGCAATTTGGCCACCATGCAAGACTAGGATTAGATTTCACCAAGATTCTGATGGCCTTTCTGCCACTCATCTCCCTTGAACTACACCTCATCTCATCCCTTCACAGGGCACCATATCTCTTAGGGGCGGAAGCTGATGGCAGCATTTCCCTGAGATTCTGCAAAGATACCACACCTCTCCTGGTAAGTTTGCAGGAAACTTCTTGGCTCTTGGGGCAAAAGGGGGCAGAATTGAGGATATTATATTTTAAGAATGGAGGCCATTTATAAAACTTCACCAAATAGTTCTGTCTATAATAGTTATTCTTATTTCTAGCTTCCTTATGTTCTCTTAGTGTTTATATTCCAAGGGTAAATACTTGCATATTATTCCATATTTGACTATTCTTTAAAAGTTTTTCATCCCTTCAGACAGAAATGAAGACCTAGTTTCCGAGCTGTAGCATCTCAGGGAGAAGGCAGCTGACATGTAATATTAAATGGTCTTAGGGGCCTTCTCTGACTGCCACTTTTAATACCCAGCGAAGTCATTCTCTTTCATATATATTTTTTAATCACTTAGCTCTTGGGATAATGAGATGTTATTGTCACTCTCTTTCTCCCCCAATTAGAATGTACATTCCATGAAGGCAGGGACCTAGAATAGTATCAGGCAGGTAATAGTTGTTCAATAAATATTTGTGAAAAAATGGGGAAGGGCTTATTCAGACAGTGAGGAGCTTCGAGAGGGTGGTGGGCAGGTCAGAAGGACAGGTGCAGGAGTCCCAACACCAGAGCCTTTACATAGGAATGCTCCTGGAACATTTGATAAACTGGTTCACCTCTTCCTCTAGTTCCCATTTAGTAGTCAATCCAGTTCGATGAATGGTAGATTAATCAGCACCCTCTTTCTCAGAGTGTCAGAAGCTGTTTAGAGTATCTGAAAACACTCAATTTCTTGTAGTTGTGACTGCAGAAGCTTGATGAAAACTGTTATCAAAATTTTACTTAAGCCTCTGATTGTTAAATCTTTTTTCTTCCTCTCCTTCCCCTTTCTAAGGCTTTTGTAAGAGGGGGAAAATGAAGTACATGTAGATAAGACGAAGAGGAGAGGGAAAGATTTGGAAAAGTGAAGCAGATTTTTTAAGTGTTAAAAAAAATAAATGATGGATCTCCAGTGTAAAAGCACTAAATTCAAGGACAATGAAGCAAATGAAAGTGTCACTTTTTGAACTCAGAAAGTAGTAGTTCATTGACTTAATGGGTTTTAAACTCAACCACACTGCCTTTTAAAAAACAACTAAAGCTGTCTTTCTCATGACAACTGTTTTTTTTTTCCCCACCTTAGTTTTTCCATAAGCCCCAAAGTTTTTTTTGTTTGTTTTTATTTTCATTTTTAAATTCAGGCTGGTGTCTGTTATGGATTTTGGCTTGGATATAAATCATTCTTTAATTTATTTCTGTATCCAAACTGCTATTCATCATTTTCCTCTATAAGCATGCTTTGAACTGGACCACTAATTTTTTATTTGTCATAATCTCATTAAGATAAAGCAACTTCACAGACTCTTCAAAACTTCCTTTGTAATAATGTGAATACTAAAGGTCACCAAGTCACCAAACGGCAAAGCGTACAGAATGTTCTGGAAGCAACTCATGCCTGGTCACAATTTTGGCTACAGCTGGCTCTGACTGGCATTATATGTAAATTGCACGGAGGTTGCTCCCCAAGTGGGCGTGTTTCAATGAGGGTGCTCTACGCAAAGTTCAGAAGATCTTTATACAAAGTTTTACAGAATGCCCTTCCCAGCAATGTATTGTCCCCAGGAGATGAGGAGCTCCCTGGGGCCACCGGGGAACATAGAAGGAAACTTGGGAAAGTTGAGGCAGAGCCCTGGAGTTCTGCTTGACCAGGTCAGTGTGCTAGCATCATGGCTCATAGAATAGGAAAAAGAACAGCTAAATCCTTTTGGATTTGAAGAAAAACCTACGGTGGATGTCTTGTATGCACTTTCTGAAAAAGAAGTCATTTTTCCACAGCATTTTGTTTACATATTTACAGCACTGCTGGAAATGTTTCTAAGCATAGCCACAGGGAGACTGAAGAAGATGTTTAAATTCTGTAGCATACCAATCTGAATGTTCAGGAAGGAAAAGAGATTAGTTCTGAATGCATGTATTTCTAAATTCCATATTTCACATCTGGATGTTAACCATATTGTGGTTAAGCAAACTATATCTGATTCTTAATAATGTTTTATGTTTACTTTAGGGGCTTTCCCCTTGAGAAAGTACAATTATTATATTTGCAATGTTCACGCATCCTCATAATATTCTGGACAAACAGTATCCATCCAGCTCCCTTCCTACCACCCACTTCACTCCCCCCTCCCCAAACAAGCAACCTGAACCTTCAGGGCACATTACCATCAATAAGAAGAGGAAGTGGGGGTGGAGGTGGAGAATTCTTATGCAGTGGGACAAGCACTGGGCTGGAGCTAATAGAAAATAACATGACACCTTTATTGTCTTCAGCCAGCAAATAAGAATAGTAAGCCAGACTATGTGTATGGTCTCTTCAAGCTCAAATTCTAGGATCAGTGTTGAGAAGGCTGCAGAAAGCCACATAGTGGAGGACTGCAAGGACTCTCTTCTTTTTCTTCTGAGAGACAATGTGCACATACATTGTAACTTGTAATAAAGAACGTTCAATAGGTAGACATTTTGTCTGTACTGTGAATATAGCTTCCACAAGGGAAGAAAAGAGAGAAGAAGCGGGGGGAGACTGAAACAAAAGAGTTTGTAATTTTAAAAAAGGGAAATTGGAAAGCTATGTGCAACAAAATGAACACCGTGGTGTATAGATAGGAGGTGAAGAGGTGAAAGAAGATAAATGATTTTTTTTAAGATTTTATTTATTTGAGAGAGAGAAAGAGAGAGAGGGAACACAAGCACAAGCAGGAGGAGGGGCAGAGGGAGAAGTAGACTCCCTGCTGAGCAGGGAGCCCT
The DNA here is from genome assembly GCF_054177405.1 of Leptonychotes weddellii. Taxonomy (NCBI): domain Eukaryota; kingdom Metazoa; phylum Chordata; class Mammalia; order Carnivora; family Phocidae; genus Leptonychotes; species Leptonychotes weddellii. The sequence goes on from NC_138371.1 coordinate 111,826,152, forward strand.
ATGTGGGGCTAGATCCCAGCCCTCCACCCCCATATCATGACCTGAGCAGAAGGCAGACGCTTAACCAACTGAGCCACCCAGGCACCCCAATCTGCACAGTATTTTAAGTGTTCCACAATCCAGAGCGCTTGGGGAATGAAGAATTTCTGGATGGCCAAGTTTATTCAGATACCTTCAAACCTTTTAAATCTTATATATAGTTCATTTTAATGGGAAAATTTCTAAAATGTGCACTTCCTTATTTTATGAGACAGAGCAGATTCAGTGGATATATAATTTCAATATAATTAATCCTCGGGCATATAAGTATCATTCATTACACAATTTGTGTTCAATTTGTCCGCTGCTCATTTTGCAGCTCCAGACTTAGATGTTGACACAGACCATGGTAAACTGTGGGCTGAAGTGTAGACACTCTTGTGGTCCTGAAATATGGTTTTTGTTATTACTGCTTTGGAAAGTCCCTGGTATCAATATGCAAGATTGGCCCAGGGCTATGACAGCTAAATGAATTCCTGAGGAGTTTCAGCACAGTTGTCCCTCAGAACATTAATGTTCCAATTAAGGCAGTCTTTCTAATTACTACTATCATTTCCTTTCACTTGTAAGTACTGTTCGATCATCATTAATCCTGGACCACAGGCTCCTTGTCAGCATGCGCCTCCCCTTCTTTCTCAGTGTTAGTTGTCATGCCTCTTTATACTCACTTCTGCCAGGGCTTTCCGCTTTGGGGTACAAGACACCACTAATAAAAGCCAGTCATGGTCCCCTTTTCCTTTTGGCTAAGCAAATCAACTGATTGTACTGGATTAGTAAAACCTTCAGGTATTCCACTCAAAAATGCAGTATGTTATTGGTGTTGCCTTTTTGCTAAAGAGAAAATTAAAATAACAAAACACATCAATCTATTAGCCATTACTACAGTTATCCAAAAATCCTGGATTTGTTGGCTGCAACACACATTCCCTCAGCCTCCAAATACAACAAGTTTTTCCCATATCCAATGAGCTCCTAGATCAATTGTCAGGCCAGGCCTCCAAGGTTTGAGGGTGGATATCAGGACAAGAGTGATAGTACTACTCCTATGGAGGGATCTGGCATTGGGGGTAGTGGGGTGGTGGTGGTGTGTGTTTGTTAAACAAAAGGTAACAAGCCTGAAGCCAAATGGTGAGTAGATTTGGTATTATTTTATTAACGTTTGAGATATATATTTGCTTCAAGATAAGCTATGACTTAAAACCAATAGAATCATTATAATAACAAGTTCAAGGTAGTATCTATTAGAATTCATGCTTCCCCTTGTTTACTCACAGTCAGGGAATTATTTGGTTTTGTTGCATGCATACACGATATTGGAATTCTTTCAAATTTATTATGTAGTTTAAAGCTTTCTATCAGTTATTAATATTATTATTTTTTGTTTATGTGCACTTTGGCTCTATGAGTTATTTTCGATTAGTTTGTTGTGTCTTGCCACTTTCTTGAATTTTCCATGATATATTTACTTTGTCCAAAGTGCTAAAAAAATCCACTCACATACATTTTATATTATGGCTGACTTAGGTACTGGCATTCTTTGAAAGGCAAAAATGTTATTTGCACTTACAGTATGACCTGAAAGGTGTAGAATTTTATTCATCAGCAAATTTATTGCATTTTATATTTATCGATGTCAATATACTTATTTTTAATCATACGGTTGTATATCTTTTGCCCAGAATTGTTAGAATATTGCTGCATCTTTAGATTATGATTTTGGCATTGGGTCCAATAAATAATATATGATACTTTCTATGAGCAAAATAATGTTTCTTCTACAAAACCACAATGAAATCACTTTTGATACTTAAGCATGCTAAACAGTACTTCATTTCCCCCAAAAGTTCTTCATAAGATCCAGAGGTATCCAGTTGTTAGGCTCAGCCTGTACAGAGATGGATGCATCTACCTTTACCATCATTTGTTGAACTGTCACTTAGCATCTCCTGAGGGATCGCTCATGAGAGACACCTCTTCACCAAAAGCAGTGGGGTCCAGAATCGTCCAGCACATCTTGAGAACCGACACTTTTAACACATGTATGTGTGGGGTTTTCCAAACCCACGCAGGGCTACTCGTTATATTTTATCTTCTGGACTTCTTCCACTGTTTTTCTCTTAACCAGCTATCTCATTACAGGAATGATTAGCACTGTAACTGTCAGATTTTAAGTAAGTCCATGTGTGCAATGTTATTCAACAGAGTGAAGAGGATCATTTACCCAGGAATTTTTGTCACAGTGTGACCGGAGCTCTAAAGTAGCTGTAATGTGTGATGATGATTACTTTCATTTAGTGATTTAAAAAAAAAAATCCCAGTTTAAATTTGCTTTTCTTTAGCACATTTTTGTGTTTCGCTAAAACCATTCTGACTTCTGGTTCAAATTCAGGTACATTCAGAAGGGGGAAAAAGTGGTTTGTTTTTATGATGTTAGTATAACAGTGCAGAACTGTCTTACATATTTACAGCTTCAAATTTATACCACCATCTAATTCCAAAAGAGATTTGAGGTGGTACATGGAGATGTTGACTTTGCTCTTATCTGCGCACCTTAAAATGTAATTTATGCTGCCTGTTTTGTCCCATATATTTGCCACTTCTTGGCATTTGGTGATTAATGTGTGTAAGTGGAACAAAACTTATACTGAAGGTATAAAACATCCTCTCATCTGCGAGGTCTTGGCAAGCACTGGGAAAACTGCAAGAGGATGTAATTTGAAATTGCACACTAGGCGCAAAAGAGCTGAATGGCTATTTTGATTTTAAAGAGGAACTCAGATTGAAAGATAAAATCATTTTTTAAAAAGCATTTCTGCTAGAAAACTGTTAATGCCTCCTCTTCTGCACTCTCTCTAAGTAAGTAACACTCAATCACCAGCATCCCTTTGAGAAAAGGAAGTGCGAGGAATGCCAAGAAGGCAGGACTATGCTGCTGCATCACTCCTGGTGGACTTTGGAAACTAGGGGACACCTTGACATATTTGCATTTGTATGATGTCACATTTAAAAACTTTTGGACATAGTGTACACAATGCAACATTTGTATTAATTTCTCTCTCCAGATTGGTATTTCACATATACTTCGGGGAGTAAAATAAGGAAGAAGAGGAGGAGGAGGATGGAGAAGGAAGAAGATGAGGCTGGAGGAAAGAAAGGCTTCAGCAGACATTCATGTTGTGTTTCATTAGGTGAGTGGCTGACTACACATTTAGTGGGTTGGCAGGTGGTTGATGGCTCTTTTTCCAGAGTTGACTGGATGCTTTTGGCTCAGTAATTTCCTTCAGCAAAGTGAGGAAACACTTGCAGCTGTCCTCACTGCTTTTCCAATTCTCTTTCTGTGCCACTCTCCTTCATACCCTTGGTTTCTTTTCTTTCCTCCAGGTACACTTCTGGGAGCACAGCCCACCTCTCACTGAGCCAAGGACAGAGTCATGGCCATGTAGAGGCCTGAAATCAAAGTTAGAGATCTCCTCTCTACAGGGCTAGGGAGCCACATCCTACTGCACCTGGGTGGAGGACCAAGAGGTCCTGGCCCTCAGTTTCCTTATTTGCAGCAGCAGGAGGTATGCATATTGAGGGGCTCCAAATTAGAGTCATTTGTGCTTATTAGAAAGTCACTTTCCTGGGCTTTACTATGGACCAAGTAAACCTACTCTCTGTGGGTAGGGCCCCCAAATCTGAATTTTTAATAATCCTCCAAGACGATGTAGATGCTTCTTAAATCTGATGCCCATTGGACTCTTATCTAGATTAACTTTTACTTATCATTCAGGACTAATATTCTATGGTTCTAAGCCCATTTAAGTTTGCCTCACTTTATTCTCCCTTAAGAGAAGCCCTGGGTCACAGATGTCCAGCAAGAACTCTCTGAGAGCCCCATCCTCATCAGCCCTGAAATCTGCAAACATCTTCCTCAGCACATTGTCTTGGCAGGCATGGCATGCAGGCGCAGATGGATCATGTCTCAATCTCTGTGGAGCTGGGGGCTGAGTTGATCCCAGTGTAACCTAGCAACTGATCCCTGCTCATGGCCACCAAGGGGCATCAAGAAACATTTAGGAGGAGCAGAATGATGCAACCTGCTGCTGGATCAGTAAGCAAATTCCATGGCAAGGAGATCAATATTAGACAGAAGCAATGAGATGGAGAATCAGGTCAGGCTGGGGCAAGAACATTCTGGATGACATCAGGATTGTCAGGAAGCTGGAGAAGAAGCACACTGGGTCAGACTATGCAAAGAGTCCAAAAAGATCAGAGACAGACTCAGCCTATTCCCAAGACAGAGCAGATACTTTCAGAATGACTGCATTGCTGGACTTCTGGGGTGTTCTCAAGGGCTGCAGGAAGAGTCTGCCACCCTGAGAAACCCTATTGACGTAAAGTCTGAGAAACATAGCCAGCTCTCTGAGAAGAGCCAGATCCCATGGCTCACTAAAACACACACACACATACACACATACCCACACACCTTATACTTTCTGGGCCTCATCTGTAAGATGTGGGTGCTGAACTAGGTAATTCCTACAGTATCTTCCAGCTCTGTGTTTCTAGGGAAACAAAACAAATAACAGAGACAGGAAAAAATGAAAAGAAATTGTTACACAAGATAGTTATGAGGGGAGGCAGAATTTTCTGGAGGTTAAGAGTTGCTAAAGGGTAGAAAGGAAGTTTGACCAGAGGAGATGAGTGAGCAGACCAGATGTGGGTAGGGACAGGAGAGATGCCTCCAGAGGCCAGCATACACACTTTGGATCTAGCATGGCATTGCAAGGGAGCAGAAGGAGGTAGTGCTCAGGTTGAGACTATGTAAGATCAAGGTACGAGCAAAACTCCTCAGTGCAACCACCACTAAGAGGATGCTCCAAATAAAATGAGTCAAACTCTTTAATCTACTTTCAGGATGCCACCTCTGTTTATGCAGCTTTGTGTAGAAGATGCCTATGCATTAAAGACTCCAGGGAATATTAACTTTACTCAAATCTTCAATAATGGTGAGCAGCAACCCTTCAAATGGCAAGTGCAATGTCCACAGTATTTTTATTTTATTTATGTATTTGACAGAGAGAGACACAGCAAGAGAGGGAACACAAGCAGGGGGAGTGGGAGAGAGAGAAGCAGGCTTCCCGCTGAGCAGGGAGCCCGATGCGGGGCCTGATCCCAAGACCCTAGGATCATGACCTGAGCCAAAGGCAGACGCCTAACAACTGAGCCACCAAGGCGCCCCCACAGTATTTTTAAAAGTTTGAATAAACTGAAAGAAAAGTCAACATACACGTTCTGTTCTGCAGCCTCAGGTCCCACAATGCCCCCCAGTTTCCCAGCATACTTCTATTTTCTGTGCTTCAAACAGAAGGCTCCTTTCAAGGGGAGCCACTATCTCAGGTATGGCATGCCACCTTCAGCTACAAGCCCTCCTAGTCCCCTTGAGCAGGGGCAATAGCTCTAGAATACAGTACCTGATAAGGTGCCTTTTTTGATGCATCTTATCCTCCACACACCTAGTAGCCCAACCAGGAATGGGACCTCCCACAGTCACATACACAACCCTTCTTGTGGAGACTGATTTTGTCCTGGACTACACAAAACCCATGAGCAGCATTTCTCTCTTTAGGCAACAATCTCTCTTTAGGCAATCAACACCTCCTCTAATTCCCAAACTCTTTCCTCTGCAACTCCTGGCAACAGAGATCGATGTTCTCTCATTGAAGAATGTGTCCCTCTCCATCTTGGGGTTGAAGGGCCTTCCAGTTTGGGCCCCTCACATTCTGGACTCTAGTAGAGCACAGAGGTGTGGTCACTGAATCACTCAGGCATGCTCCATCTCTGTCTTTGGTCACCAAAATGGACTTGAAGAGAGTGGAAGAGACAAGTCACTTCTCGTTGCTTCAGGATCCTTATTGTAGCAAAGTGGGGCTACATACACTTTCGTGGTGACTGAATATCCTTAATATACAGAAACAGGATGCATTTACTCCTGGAAAGCTCTCATCAGAGATGATTACTAAACTAAGTCTGGAAGGGCTTAAGTAAACTCAAAGCCACATCTCAGAGATGTTAGATTGCCTTTGGGAAGAAAAGGTCAAGACCTAGTAGGTATTTTCTTTGTGACATGAACTGAAAAGCAGGTTGTGTTCTATCTACTATTGTCCAAATAGCCAGTCTTTCTTCAACTCTGGCCTTTCTGGAATTTATTCTATTTTCATTTTGATATCATAGTTTTCATTTCCAAGTTTATAGTTGGTTCTTTTTCTTTGTTATTGTACCTGTTTCATTTTTCCTTGTTTTTATCTTATGAAGTTTTTCCTTTTTTTGTTAAAAGAAGTAATGCCTCCTTTTCTTTTTCAACACATTTAGCATACTTATTTAAAGGTTTTGCCAAAAATAGTCTATAAAACTGAGTCTATAAAATATTCTATAAGAATGTTTTCATTGTTGATTTTGTTGGCTTTTTAAATATTAGATTCCATAGTATTTTTGTCTCTCCCTCTCAGGCTAGCAGATTTCCAACTGCCTCCTCCTAGCCCTCTGAGCCTCTAAATTAAGAAGAGTAAGAACAGTGTTGGATGTCTGTTCCACTAAGATACAGGAGATAGTAGATCCTCTTGCAGAGCCAGCAGGCAACTTGGCTTACTGTCTCATATTTTGATGAATCGACATGCTGATTTCTCAGATCCTCAGGTCTCTAAAGACCAGAGCTCCAGGAGGACACTTGCCACATTATTTTTCTTTTGTTATTTAGTCTCTTTTTATGATTAAGGAGAGCCCCACCTGAACCCCTGCCTTCATGCTATGAGCCTGGCTCCTGCCCCATGTGTGATGGAAAACTTGCAGTGCCCTTTACCCCACAGAAACTTGCCTCCTGGTAGCCACTGCCTGTGTCCAGACCCAGAGCTTCATGGGCTTTTGGGTTCAGCCAGCTCATCATTTTCCATCTCTATTCCATTTCTGGTCCAGGATGATATTTATCTTGTTTTCATTTCTGGCTAAGGTCTTTCATTTCTCTTTTTAAATATTTCCCCGTCATTGCTATATTTATTTTATATGTGTAAACTTAAAGAGTGAACACTTGACTATAACTCCCAAAATGTGGTATATGCCTTCATTAACCTATGCAAATCCTGTTGTGCCTTCATGCACGTCACAAATATTTGTTAGTTCTTAATATGTGCAGGTCACTGTTCTAAGCTCTACTGGAGTATGTGTTATGGAGTGGTGGGTGGGTATAAAACTTTTTGACTTCCAAGTCCTTTTAATTTAATCTAGGATTGACTCTTATACTCAAGTAACTATAATGTGGACAGTACACATCATCTTCTGATCCCAAAGTCAGGATGGTCTAATTATAAGCAAGCAATTTAATCTTCCTAATCTCTTTCCCCATCTACAAATCCCCATCCAAAGAGGGGATGGTGAGTTCTCACTTTATTTGGAGCAGAGCCCTTTAAAAACCAGCCTGTCTCATGCATAACACAGATGTGTTATTCTACTAGAAAAATCCCTCCTGGGCAGAGGTGAGGATGCACAGGAATAGAGGTGGTGAGAAGTCCATTTTACCATAGAGGAATAAAAAGAATTTAGGGAGAAGAAAATATTTACATAGGAGACCCCCACTGATACAAATTTTAAAATCATGGTGATTGAAGTTGGCACATTGCCTATCAAGATAATGGTAGCTAATATCACTGAATACTTTCTTTATGATAGATACTGAGCTAAGTGCTTTGCTTGGATTATATTATTTAACCCTCAAAATGTCTTTGCTCCAAATAAAATGAGAACTCACCATCCCCTCTTTGGATGAAACCAGGGATGGGTTTCCCAGAGCTTATACACAGGGTCAGTGACAAAGGGGTAGACAAAGGTGGACAGATGGTAGGAAAGGAAGAAAGGATATCAAGAAAGAAGGGACTTCTGGAGGCCCATATGAGAAATAATTTGCTTAGTTTGGAAACAGTAAAGAAATATTTTAGACCATCCTCTCCACTCTGAGAACATTTGTGATTGGCTGTATGATGGGATTCTTTCTGCTAAATAGTCTATCCTTTGATCCACTGCAGAAATGGCTGGCCTACAACAGCTTTTATCAAGATAAAAGCTTGGTGCCCTTGGGATAGCAGAACCTAGATTGCTGTAGGATAACTGTGAAGACACTGAGAAAGTAGAGCCTGTACCAAACATTGCCATAACTCATGTGTGGATATTTTGATTCAGGAAGTGTCCTGGGATGGCCCTTCACATTCAATGTCTTAAGACAACAGAAGAACACAATATTTAAAGCTAAGATGCTTCTGGAAAATCTAAGATGAGTGGACATCACAGTATCCAAACAAACTACTGGACAGGAGCAAGGCTTGAGGGCTATTCCTTCCCATCAGAAAGAGCTGACAGGTGCTGCGCTCAGGAAGTCCATCTGAGTGAATTCAGCAATATAAAATTGGAATTATGGTGCACAAGCACTGAGAGGTATGTTTTATTTATTTTTCCCTATGAAAAGGGAAACAGAATCTTGGCCTATTTTGGTGATTTAAATGAGAAGGCTCTAAAGGAGGTAAAACAAACAAAACTTCCACACATGGCTGATGCCCCTGGTCAAGTTCATTTGGGTGAACACGGGAAAAAAAAAAAGTAAACCTTTGAACACAGTCCAAGATTTAGGATGGATTTAAAGAAAAAAAGTCAACCAGCCACCTTAATTTTTCATAACCTTGGTATCAAAGCAAGAATATTTTTGACATACTGGAACTCCTGTAAGTTAAAACAACTTGAATAGCCACCTTATTTCAGCAGAATCAGGCAGTGTTGAGATTTGTTTTTAAATGTTCTCTTAGATTTGGTGTGGGATAGACAGAAGGTAATAAGCTCTGTGTTGTGCTGAATCCCCTTCTGAGAGTGTTTACTGAGCACGCTCAATCTCCAGGTATTGAGCCATGTCCCAAGGCTTCCCAGATGTGGAGTAATTTCCTTTGCCTCCAAATGCCAGAGGCTGAGGTTGGGACTTCATTAATATATTCATGTCAGGAGCTGGAAAACATTTTTATTTCCTCCAAAATTTATCTTCTCCTCCACACTGCAAATTAGAAAATACAGAAGGAGTTACTGCTTTCTGGGATTTTGAAGGAGTAATGCTTGGAACACGCATCAGTGGCCAAGCTGGGCTCAGGCCTGTAAGACTCCTCAGGGATATGGTGGCCCTGCATATATGACTTCAATATTTGGGGTTCAGTTTTATGTCTCTCTCCAGGAGATTTAAAAATGAGTTAAGACCTATTCAAAATAAAGGATGGCCATTTCAGTCAGTCTAAAATGAAGGAGGGAAATTGGAATGGCATGAACAGTAAGGTTCAGAGAAACAGATCTGAGGTCACAAAACACCTGGCTCTGCCAAACCAAAACCTAAAGCAGAGCAACGTCAAGATGCTTCTGGCTAAAGCCAGGCCTAGAACATCCACCTGGGGTGGCTCAGAATTTATCTCAAATTTGGTCTGTTTTTTCTACATTACCTAAAACATTGATACAATGCCAAAATAGAACAAAGTTCTTAAATTGGATGACCAAGGGTTCCTGTTGGAAAGAAGGTAATTTTCCACTTGATCAGTTTAACTGAATGGTTTTGTGTAGCATCTGGTTCATGTTACAGAATAGAATCAGAAATTAAAACAAGCTTGTTTTTGATGTTACTGGTGCTTATCTAAATGCCACAATCTACTAAAAACTACAATTTGTTAATTTTCTTAATTTCTTCAATTTTCCTCTTCACAGCTCCATTTTACTTACATCCACAATTATCACTCCTGTTTTTATTTTCAGTAATGCCTTAATTTGTTGTTACTGCTTGCCACTTTTTGAATATTATGGCATTTTGATGATCTTGCTCTCATTGGTTTGATGTATTTCTTTGTTCTCGTATCTTGTCCTTGTATTGAATGCTCCATGTCCTTCTTTCATAATACTGTTTGGAAAATTTGGCTTTAACATTTTCCAACATTTTTTTCTTTAACATTGCTTGCTACCTCATGTTTTTAGGATGATACTTTTACCAGTTCTCAATTATTGCCAGAAGGAATCAATTAACATTTTATCTAGACTTTATCTTGGAAATAAAAAGATAATAAATAATTTTCCTCACACTAAAAAATGGAACACAAAACTGTCCTTGTGTTCATCATGGTCAATTCAGATTTTGGATTTGAAAATAATGTCTAAACAACAAAGGAAATTTGTGGAAAAAAGAAGGCTATTAAAAATATCTCAAAAATTACTTTTTTAAAATTAGGTAAGTAATGTAGAAAAACAATCATGTGGTAGCCAGATTATTAGAAAAATACTTTTTTTATTGGGTTAGACCATATAAAAACTATGACATTTAAAATAATACTGTCTTGTCTGAATGGGTGAAAACAGAATGTTCTTGGATGCATTAAAACATGCATTTTTTAGCAGAAAAAGAAATTACAAATGAATAAAAAGAATAAAATACCTAGGAATAAATTTAACCAAGAAGGTGAAAGACCCATATTCTGAAAACTATGAGAGAAATTGAAGACAAAACATATAAATTGAAAGATTATTCTCATGGATTGGAAGAATTAAAATTGTTACAACATCCATACTACCTAAAGCAATCTACAGATTCAATGCAATTCCTGTCAAAATGCCAAAAGCATTTTTCATAGAAACAGGACAAATAATCCTGAAATTTGTACAGAACCACAAAAGACCACAAATATCCAAAGCAATCTTGAGAACAAAGCTGGAGGTATCACTATCCCAGATTTCAAGATACACTACAAAGTTATGTAATCAAAACAGTATGATATTGGAACAAAAAAAGATCCGTAGATCAATAGAACAGAGTAGAGAGCCTAGAACTAAACCCATGTATATATGGTCCATTAATGTACAATTAAAGAGGCAAGAATATATAATGGGGAAAGGACAGTCTTTTCAATAAGTAGTGCTGGGAAAACTGGACAACTACATGCAAAAGAATGAAACTGGACCACTTTCTTACACATAAACAAAAATAAATTCAAAATGGATTAAATACCTAAATGTAAGACTTGAAACTATAAAACTCCTAAAAGAAAACATAGGTGGTAATCTCTTAGACATTGGCTTTAGCAACATATTTCTGAATATGTTTCCTCAGGCAAGAAAAACAAAAGCCAAATTAACTATTGGCACTACACCAAACTAAAAAACTTTTGCATAGTGAAGGAAGCCATCTACCAAAAAAAGGCAACCTACTGAATAAGAGAAGATATTTGCAAATAATATATCTGATAAGGGATTATTTTCCAAAATACATAAAGAACTCATACAGCTCAACACCAAAAAAAAAGCCAAATAATCCAGTTAAAATGGGCAGAGAACCTAAATAGACATTTTTTCAAAGAAGAATTTAAATGGCCAACAGACATGAAAAGATACTCAATATCACTAATCATTAGGGAAATGCAAATCAGAACCACAATGAGATATCAGCTCATACCAGTCAGAATGGCTAGAATAAAAAAGACAAGAAATAACAAGTCTTGGCAAAGATTTAGAGAAAAGGGAACCATTATGCACTGCTGGTGGGAATATAAATTGGTACAGCCACTGTGATAAACAGTATGGAGTTTTCTCAAAAAACTAAAACTAAAAATACCACACAATTCAGTAATTCCATTGCTGGGTATTTACCCAAAGAAAATGAAAACACTAATTCACTCCTATGTTTAATACAGCATTACTTACAATAGCCAAGATATGGAAGCAACATACAGTGTTCAATGATAGATAAATGGATAAAGATGTGGTAAATGCATACAATGAAATACTCAGCCATAAAAAAGAATGAAATCTTGCCATTTGCAACAATATGGATGGACCTAGAGGATATCATGCTAAGTGAAATAAGTCTTAGACAGAAAAAGACAAATACCATATGACTTATATGCAGAATCCAAACAACTTAGAACAAAGCAAACAGAAAAAGACTCATAAATACAACGAACAAACTGGTGACTGCCAGAGGTACCCAGGGACACAGGTGGGGGTTGGGGGACTGGCAAAATAGCTGAAGGGGATTAAGAGTACAAAATTCCACTTATAAAATAAATTAGTCATGGGGATGAAAAGTACAGCAGAGGGAATATAGTCAGTAATAACATTGTATGGTGACAGATGATAACTACACTTACCATAGTGAGCACCGTATAATGTATAGAGTTGTCAAATCACTATGTTGTACACCTGAAAGTAATATAATGTATGTTAACTGAACTTCAATTAAAAAAAAAAATAAAGTACAGGGGTGCTTGTGTGGCTCAGTCGGTTAAACATCCAACTCTTGATTTTGGGTCAGGTCATGATCTCAGGGTTTTAGGATCAAGCCCCACATCAGGCTCCACACTCAGTGCTGAGCTGTCTTGGGATTTTCCCTCTCCCTCTGCCCCTCCCCTTGCTCATGCTCTCTTTTTCTAAAAAAAATTAGGGGTGCTTGGGTGGCTCAGTTGGTTAAGCATCTGCTCTCGGCTCAGGTCATGATCCCAGAGTCCATGGGTCTCCCATGTGGAGCTTCCTGCTCAGTGGGGAGCCTGCTTCTCCCTCTCCCTTGCCCCTCACCCCGACTCATGCTCTCTCTCTCACTCTGCTCTCTCTCTCAAATAAATAAATAAAATCTTAAAAAAATAAAAATAAACAAAGTACTGTAAGAAAAAAACCAAATATGCACTTTTTATGCTTATATTTTAATACCCCATGTTTGTTTGCAAATGTCAGCAAAAGTAATCGTTAAAATATATGTTGAAAGAATGGGGTCCTGTTACATGAAATTTCCACACCTTCCTCTGTGGTTACATACCTTTTGGTTTAGTGTCCTTAGAAAAACCTTTGCAACTGACTCAGGTCTTGGAATAAATGCTGAGGTGAAACCAAACTACTGCAAAGTAACGTGAAACATGGTCCACTTATTTTTACCTGTGGAGTATCATCACTTTAATATCAGAAGTTTCATATCAATTTTTTTCCATTATATGTATCTAGAAGCTACAAAATCAGATATTAACAATGGGGAAGATTTATTACAAAAGTTATGTATTGAATTATCCATTCCAAGAGTACCTGATATAGTCAGATACTACAGTGAAGTTCTTGGACAATTATCTTGGAGACTTTTTTCTTGTTTTGTAAAAAATCAGCACTATTTCATCTGCCCAAATATGATACAGCCTGGTAAAAATAGGTTTAGAAATATTTCCATCATTAAAAATTACCCACCTCTACTTGAAAATCCCTAGTGCCTATGACATCTCTCACTCTAGTCTTCTCATTATACTTAATTAAAAAAATATTAAGTCCCCTTTCAAGTTGCATTTTCAAAGTAATATAGGAACATATTCTCTGTGCAAAATTTAGGCATTATGAATTAAGCCAGTGTTCCTCAACCCTCCACTTCCAATCATAATTCCCTTCCTAGAACGAACCACTGTTAGTTCGTTGTATATAATTCCAGAACTTTTATTTCTTCTGTGTGTTTCCATCTACATTTGAACCTATAGCCATACAGCCATTTGATCCATTGGGCATGATAAGCATAATAACTAATGCTTACTCACTTTTCAGGGACCTTTAAAATATTTACGTCCTAAAATTTTTTTTCCCACATATACACAGATTTATTTCAATAAATACAGTATAGTACTATAAGTCCATTTGCTATTTTTAAAAA
>NC_138371.1:111840404-111852360 GCF_054177405.1 Leptonychotes weddellii
GCAAGACTGTTGAATCTCAGATCTGTACCTCTGAAACAAATAATGCAATATATGTTAAGAAAAAAAAAAAGAAGAAGAAGAAGGTAGCAGGAGGGGAAGAATGAAGCGGGGGAAATCGGAGGGGTGGATGAACCATGAGAGACGATGGACTCTGAAAAACAAACTGAGGGTTCTAGAGGGGAGGGGAGTGGGAGGATGGGTTGGCCTGGTGGTGGGTATTGAGGAGGGCGCGTTCTGCATGGAGCACTGGGTGTTATGCACGAACAATGAATCATGGAACACTTCATCTAGAACTAATGATGTAATGTATGGGGATTAACATAAGAATAAAAAAAAAATTTCATAACCATTAAAAAAAAAAGATTAAAAAACAAAAGTAGTAAAATCAGCTATAAATATAATAGTTAAGAGATAAAATAAAAAGATGTAAAATATGGTGTCAAAAACAAAACTTGGAAGGGGGTAAAAATGTACTGCTTTTGGAATGCATATAAACATAAGTGACTATCAAGTTAAATAGAAGTATATATATAACAAGACTCATTTATATGCTACCTACAAGAGACTCACTTCAGATTTAAGACACACAGGAACTGAAAGTGAAGGGATGGAAAAAGATATTCCATGCAAATGGAAATGAAAAGAAAGCTGAGATAGCTATACTCATATCAGACAAAATAGACTTTAAAACAAAAATTATAACAAAAGACAAAGAAGGGCATTACATAATGATAAAAGGATTAATTCAAGAAGAGGACATAACACTTATAAATATTTATCTACCCAACATAGGAGCACCTAAATATATACAACAAGTATTAACAGACCTAAAAGGAGAAATTGACAGTGATACAATAATAGTAAAGGACTTAACACCCCACTCACATCAATGGATAGATCATCCAGAAAGAAAATTACTTAGACCAGATGGACTTAATGGATATATACAGAACATTTCATCCAAAAATTGTAGAATATACATTCCTTTTAAGTGCACATGGAACATTCTCCAAGATAAATCACATGTTAGGGGGATGCCTGGGTGGCTCAGTCGTTAAGCGTCTGCCTTCAGCTCAGGTCATGATCCCAGGGTCCCGGGATCAAGTCCCACATCGGGCTCCCTGCTCAGTGGGGAGCCTGCTTCTCCCTCTCCCTCTGCTGCTCCCCCCACTTGTGCTCTCTCTCTCTCTCTCTGACAAATAAATAAATAAAAATCTTTAAAAAAAATAAATCACATGTTAGGTTGCAACACAAGTCTCAATAAATTCAAGAAGACTGAAGTCATATCAAGCATCTTCTCTGACCACAAGAGTACGAAACTAGAAATCATCAAGAGAAGAAAACTGGGAAAAACACAAACATGTGGAGACTAAACAACATACTAAACAATCATGTGTCAATGAAGAAATCAATGAGGAAATTCAAAAATACCTTGAAACAAATGAAAATGAAAACACAATTTTCCAAAATCTATGAAACATCACAAAATCGGTTCTAAGAGAAAAGTTGATAGCAATACAGACTTCCCTCAAGAAACAAGAAAAATCCCAAATAATACAACTTTACATCTAAAGGAGCTAGAAAAAGAAAAACAAAGTCCAAAGTCAGTAGAAGAAAGGAAATAATAAAGATCAAAGTGAAAATAAATGAAATACTCAAAAGCAATCGAAAAGGTCAATGAAACTAAACTGCTTCACTGAAAAAATGAAGCACTGAACCTCTAGCCAGACTCACCAAGAAAGAGAGAGGGACCAATAGATAAAATCAGAGATGAAAGGGAAGTTACAATTGACACCAGAGAAACACAAAGGATCATAAAAGACTACCATGAACAATTACATGCCAAGAAATTGGAAAATTTAGAAGAAATGCATAAATTCCTATAAACAAGCAACCTTTGAAGACTGAATCATGAAGAAACAGAAAATCTAAATAGACCAATTACAAGCAATAAAATGAAATTACTAATTAAAAACTCTCCAAAACAAAAATCTAGGACCAGATGGTTTCACAGGTGAATTGTACCAAATATTTAAAGAAGAGTTAGTTCCTATTTTTCTCAAATTATTCCAAAAAAATGAAGAGGATGAAATGCTTCCAAACTTATTTTATGAGGCTAGCATTACCCTAATATCAAAAACAGACAAAGGCACCACATACACAAAACTACAGGCCAAGATCTCTGATGAACATAGATGCAAATACCCTCAACAAAATATTAGCAAACCAATTTCAAAAATACATTAATGGGATCATACACCATGATCAAATGGGATTTATTCCAGGGATGCAAGGATGGTTCATCATTCATACATCAATCAGTGTGATACACCACATTAACAAAATGAAAGATAAAAATTATATAATCATCTCAATAGATGCAGAAAAAGCATTTGCCAAAATTCAACATGCATTTATGATATAAAAACTCTCAACAATGTGGCTATAATAAAGGCCATATATGACAAACCACAGCTAATATCATACTCAATGGTGAAAAGCTAAAAGCTTTCTTTTAAAAAAAAATTTATTTATTTTATTTATTTGAGAGAGAGAGCAAGCACGAGTGGGGGGAGGAAGGGCAGAGACAGAGGGAAAAGCAGACTCCCTGCTGAGCAGGGAGCCTGATATGGGGCTCGATCCCAGGACCCTGAGATCATGACCTGAGCTGAAGGCAGACATTTAAAGGACTGAGCCACCCAGGTGCCCCTAAAAGCTTTCTTTCTAGTAAGAGGAACAAAACAAGGATGCTCACTCTCATCACTTTTATTCTACATAGTACTAGAAGTCCTAGCCACAGCAATCAGACAAGAAAAAGAAAAGAGGGCAACCAAATTGAAAAGGAAGAAATAAAATCATCACTATTTGCAAATGACATGACACTATATATAGAAAACCCTAAAGACTACCAAAAAACTATTAGGACTAATAAGTGAATTCAGTAAAGTTGCAGGATACAAAATTAACATCTAGAAATCAGTTGCATTTCTGAACACTAATAAAGAGCTATCAGAAAGAAGAACTAAGAAAACCATTCCATTTTCAATGCACCAAAAAGAATAAAATACCCAGGAATGAAATTTGACCAAGGAGGTGAAAGATTTGTACTTTGAAAACTGTAACATTGATAAAAGAAACTGAAGACAACACAAATAAATTGAAAGATATATTATGCTCATGGATTGGAAGAATGAATGTTGTTAAAATTTCCATACTAGCCAAAGCAACCTATAGATTCAGTACAATCCCTAGCAAAATTTCAATGGCATTTTTTCAATAGAACTAGAACAAAGAATCCTAAATTTTTTATGGAACCACAAAAGACCCCAAATAGCCAAAGCAATCTTGAGAAAGAACAAAGCTGGAAGTATCACACTCCCTGATTTCAAACTATGCTACAAAGCTACAAAGATCAAAACAGTGTGTTACTGGCATGAATACAGACACATAGATCAATGCATGAGAATAGAAAGCCCTGAAATAAACCCACACATATATGATCAGTTAATCAATGATTAGAAAGGAAAGAATATACAATGGGGAAAAGATGGTCTCTTCAATAAATGGTTTTGGGAAAACTGGGCATGCAAAAGAGTGAAACTGGACCATTATCTTATATCATATACAAAAACAAATTCAAAATGGATTAAAGACTTAAATGTAAGACCTGAAACTTCTGAAAGAAAACAGACAGTAAGCTCTGATATTAGTCTTAGCAATAGTTTTTTTTTTTTTTTTGGACCAGTCTCTTTAGGCAAGGGCAAAAAAAGCTAAAATAAATAAATGGGATTATATTATCCTAAAAAAGCCTCTGCACAGTGAAGAAAATCATTTAAAAAATGAAAAAGCAACCTACTGAATGAAGGAAAATATTTGCAAATTACACCTCTGATAAGGGGTTAATATCTAAAATATATAAAGAACTTACATATCTTAATATCAAAAACCAAACAACCTGTTTAAAATCGGACAAAAGACTTGAATAGACATTTTTTTCCAAAAAAGACATACAGATGGCCAATAAACATATGAAGAGATGCTTAACATCACTAATCATCAGAGAAGTGCAAATCAAAACCACAATGAGATTTCACCTCACACCCGTCATAATGGCTAGAACAAAAAAGATAGGAAATAACAAGCGTCGTTGAGGATGTGAAGAAAAGGGAACCTCCTTCTATTGTTTGTGGGAATGTGAACCAGTACGGCATCTGTGGAAAACAGTATGGAGGTTCCTCAAAACATTAAAAATAGAACTACTATAGAATCCATCATGCGAGTGGGAATACCCACTTCTGGGTATCTATCCAAAGAAAATGGAAACAGCAATTTGAAGAAATATAAGCACCTCTGTGTTCAATGCAGAATTACTTACAATAACCAAGATATGGAAGCAATCTAAGCACCCACGGATGGATGAAGAGATAAAGATAATGTGATATATGTGTATACACACATGCACATGCATGCACACACATGCAATGGAACATTACTCAGCCATAAAAAATAATGAAATATAGGGCGCCTGGGTGGCTCGGTTGGTTGGGCGGCTGCCTTCGGCTCAGGTCATGATCCTGGAGTCCCGGGATCGAGTCCCGCATCGGGCTCCCTGCTCGGCGGGGAGTCTGCTTCGTCCTCTGACCCTATCCCCTCTCATGTGTTCTCTCTCTCTCATTCTCTCTCTCTCAAATAAATAAATAAAATCTTTAAAAAAAAATAATGAAATATATATTTTTTAAGATTATTTATTTATTTATTTATTTGACAGAGAGAGAGAGAGAGACGGCAAGAGAGGGAACAGAAGTAGGGGGAGTGGGAGAGGGAGAAGCAGGCTTCCCCCAGAGCAGGGAGCCTGATGCAGGGCTCGATCCCAGGACCCCGGGACCATGACCTGAGCTGAAGGCAGTGGCTTAACCAACTGAGCCACCCAGGCGCCCAAAAACAATGAAATCTTGACATTTGTGACAACATAGGTGGATCTAAAAAGTATTGTGCTAAGGGAAATAAATCAGACAAAGAAAGAAAAATACCATATGTTTTCACTTATATGTAGCCTCTAAAAAACAAAACAAACAAAATAGAAACAAACTCATTATAGGAAACAAACTGTTGATTATCAGAGGGGGCAGGTAAAACAGGTGAAGAAGATTAAGACAAACTTCCAGTTATAAAACAAATAAGTAATGGGGATGTAATGTACAACATAGGAAATATAGGAAAATACTATTATAAGTTTGTATGCTGACAGATGGTAACTAGACTTATTGTGGGGATCATATCATAACGTATACAAGTTTCAAATCACTATGATATATGCCTGAAAGTAATAGGATATAATAGTATGTCAGTTATACTTAAAAAAAAAAAAATCAACACACTGGGGCACCTGGGTGGCTCAGTCAGTTAAGCATCTGCCTTAGGCTCAGGTCGTGATCCTGGAGTCCTAGGATCGAGCCCTGCATCGGGCTCCCTGCTCAGTGGGGAGTCTGTTTCTCCCTCTGCCCCTCACCTTGCTCGTGCTCTCTCTCCCTCTCAAATAAATAAATAAAATCTTTTAAAAAAATCAACACATTGATTTTAAAAAATACTTGCTTCTCTTTCTGTTTTGCAACAGCTAACAAGTAAGATCTACTGTGGACACCTAGATAGAACTCAGTGGCTGCAGAAATCTCTTCCAGCTAATCATTCTGCATCCTAAGTGAAATGCAGAAAAATAAATTATTATACCTAATATTTAATGAATACTTAGGATGTGCCTGGCACTTCACGTGTACTCATTCATCTAATCCTCACAACCACCCTGTGTGGACATGTAATTATTTTTTTTTTTAAATATTTTATTTATTTATTTGACAGAGAAAGACACAGCGAGAGAGGGAACACACACGGGGAGTGGGAGAGGGAGAAGCAGACTCCCTGCGGAGCAGGGAGCCCGATGCGGGACTCGATCCCGGGACTCCAGGATCATGACCTGAGCCGAAGGCAGTCGCTTAACCAACTGAGCCACCCAGGCGCCCCTGGACATGTAATTATTTTGCCCCATGTTACATAGGAGGAAATTGAAGCCCAAGTGCATGACAGGAAAAAGGAATAAGAATACAATCCTAGGCAACTTGGTGTCAGCCAGGGCCCTTTACTACCAAATCTGAGCTCCCATTTCTCTGTGAACCACCTTTAGCATAGCATTGATGTAAATTATTTTCTTCAGTGTCTTTAAACCTATTCCACCAATGGGAATAGCTAGTTGCATTTATCGCAATAGTTATTTCCATTTCTACCCTTGGCTTTACAGCAGGAAGACTTAGTGAAAAATTCTGCTTATTAAGAGAGGATGCTAATTGGTTTCTATTAATGGCTCAGATATTCATCCTCATCATCTAATCTTAATTTAGACTATTATTTCTATATGGTAATTGCAAGATTCCCCTGAACTTGATATAGAGCAGGGTAGTGTTTTCTCCAAAACTGTTGAAATAAACAGTATAATACAACCTTATTGCCTAAAGTGAACTCTTCCTGCTTTTTACTATCTGTACAATGTTTCTGTCTCTGATCCTAAACAAAGTTTTCTTACTTGGACTTTGATTTTTTACATTATTGTGAATTTCCTACAAATAGAACTTCACTTTTTTTTTTTTCTTTAGCTGCCAGACCAAGAGAAGAATGAAGTAAACATAAAGTGCTCAGGAGACTGGGAAGGAGGGTCTTGGTGGGGATTTAGGAGGGAGGTTTGGTTTTTAATGAATCATGGTTTACTGAGTAGAGATACTGAGGAGTGTGGAATGGAGATAATTTTTATGGCAGAGCAGAAGTTATGAAAGGCTAAGCCATAGTTCAGTTCTACCAAGGAAACAGCTGAGAAAAACTGCATAAACCGACCTCATAGAGATCCATTTCATTTTATTAACTGCTACAGGGGAGGGATTCTGTTATGCAGAACTGTTTATTGTCATGGTATCTTATGCCCTGCTTGGAACTTCTCTATATAAAATGGAAGGAATTGGGAAGGGTGGGGCAAAAGGAAACCTGAGGTAAAATCCAATCCATCTTCTTCGTTGTGGAAGAATTCCCCAGACATCTTTCTTAATGCATACCAGTGAAAACATTTTCCTGATATGCATTTCCTGGATGTATATGTAAAGCAAGTTGCATGGACTCTTTCCGCAAGTAGCCGTAGTTCAAAATGTTGATTTGATCTGTGACCTATCAGCCTGCACTGCAGCAGGCAAGCCAGAGTAGGGTTCTATTCTTTGGGTATTAAAGAGGGCACGTATTGAACGGAGCACTGGGTGTTATACGCAAACAATGAATCATGGAACACTGCATCAAATACTAATGATGTAATGTATGGTGATTAACATAATAAAATAAAATTTTAAAAAATTGCCTCTTCTAGATAATTTCTGCTCCCTCTTTTCTCTCTTTTAACAACCTCATTTTAGAGTTACAAAAGCCCTTCAGTTATTTTTAGAAGTAAACAATTATATAAATAATCCACAAATACTCAGTCCAAATCTTACGCCATAAGATTTTTCTCTCTTGGTTTAGGCTCTGAGTTTCAGAAATACTTGATTAGTTGTAAGTGCTAAATGAACAAAGGAAGTAAGAAGTAGTAAAAGCATGGGTAAAAATGAATGCTCTAATTTGAGTCTTTCTGGTCAGTCAGGGACAAAGCAATTTAAGTAGTAATTTAGCTAGAAGTTATACATTATGAAACTACATAAAGATGAATTTTCAAAACATTTCCAGTTATAGAAGAGGTTTTCATACTGTGAATGTTATATTTGTAACTTATTTTCATTTTTATTTTATTTAGCTTTTCCATTTTTAATGTTTCTTATAATATATTCACAATGTTAAAGTAAAATAATAAATGAGGGTTAGCACAGTTGGTACTCAGTAAATTTCTGTTGATTGAATGCATGAATTAAACAATTATAAGCCCTTCCTCAGCCCTAGCCCTAATTTTCGTTTCCAAAGACATGCACTTTAAAAAAAAAATCTGTTCTTTATGACTTAAGTTTATTAGAAAAGTTTTAGGTTCACAGCAAAGTTGAAAAGGCACAGAGATTTCCCCTACTCCTACCCATGTGTAGCCTTCGCACCAGGATGGTACATTTATTACAATTAATGAAATTACATTGACGTATCATAAATACCCAAAGTTTATAGTTCACATCACTTTTTGTGTTGTACATTCTATAGGTTTGGACAAAAGTAGAATGACATATGTCCATCATTATGGTATCATATAGAATATTTTCACTGCCCCCCAAATCCTCTGTGCACTACCTATGCGCTCCTCCCCCTTTCTACTCCTAGCTCCTAACCACTGGCAGCCACTTTTTTTTTTTAACTGTGTCCATAGTTTAGCATTTTCTAGAATGTCATGTAGCTGGAAACAGAAAGTCTGTGGCCTCCTCAGATTGGTTTCTTTCATTTAGTAATATGCATTTAAGTTTCCTCCATGTCTTTTCATGGCTTGCTAGCTCATTTCCTTTTAGTGCTAATATTTTACTGTCTGGATGTACCAGTTTATCTATTCACTTACTGAAGAATATTGTGGTTGCTTCCAAGTTTTGGCAATTATTAGTAAAGGCGCTATAAACATCTATGTGCAGATTTTTGTGTGGACATAAAGTTTTCAACTCCTTTTGGGTAATCTCAAGGACCGCAATGGTTGTTTTTTATGGTAGCAGTATTAGTTCTGTGAGGAATCACCAAAATGTCTTCCAAAGTGGCTGTTCCATTTTGCATTCCCACTGGCAGTCAGTGAAAGTTCCTGTTGCTCCACATCCTCACCAATATTTGGCACTGTCAGTGTTCTGGATTTGGCCATTATAGTAGGTTTGTAGTGGTATCTTATTAGTTGTTTTAATTTGCATTTCTCTGATGACATATGATGTGGAGGTTTTTTCATATGCTTACCAGCAATCTGTATGTCTACTTTGGTGAGGTGTCTGTTAAGGTCTTTGGCTCATTTTTAAATTAGGTTTTTATTTTTTTTATTGTTGAGTTTTTAAGAGTCCTTTGTATATTTTGGACGATGGTTCTTTATTAGATGTGTCTTTTGCAGTATTTTCTGCCAGGCTGTAGCTTGCGTTCTCATTCTCTTTACATTGTCTTTCACAGAACTTTTAAATTTTAATGAAGTCCAGTTTATCAATTATTTCTTGCATGGATCAGACCTTTGGTGTTGTATCTAAAAAGTCATTGCTTTGTTCAAAATCACCTAGGTTTTCTCCTATGTTATTTTCTAGGAGTCATACTTCTGCATTTTGCATTTAGGTTTACAATCCAATTTGAGTTAATTTTTGTGACGGGTGTAAGGTATGTGTCTAGATTTATTTATTTTTTGCACATGGATGTCTAGTTGTTCTAGCACCATTCGCTGAAAAGATGTTTGCCTCACTGTATTGCCTTTACTCCTTTGTCAAAGTTCAATGGAATATATTTATCTGGGTTCATTTCTGGGCTCTCTGTTGTGTTCCATTAATCTATTTGTCTATTCTTTTGTGAATACCATACTGTCTTGATCACTGTAGTTTATCGTAAGTCTTACTGTTGGGTAGGGTCAGGCCTCCCACTTTGTTGTTCTTCAATACTGTGTTGACTATTCTGTGTCTTTTGCCTCTCCATACAAACCTTAGAATCAATTTGTCGATATCCCCTAAATAACTTTCTGGGATTTTAACTGGGATTGCATTGAATCAAGAGAAACACTTTTTAACATTCTAAGGGGGTTATCTTCCTATATTCTGAATAACATGTTTATATCGCTATTGCTTGGTTTTACATTTAACACATAACTCCTCACTGTGAAAGATGAGGATTTGCCTCCATAACTTACCCAAGTTTCTATCTCCTTGTTCTAATTTTTGATAGACTTTAGTTCTGTTGCTTGTCTTTGTAACTTTATATGTCATGTTTAAACTTCTATTTGTTGTTTCACCAACTTTAAATACTGTACCACAGCTTCCCACAATGTTAGATGAGGATATTCATATCTACTTACTTCCTCCTTTCTTTTACTCTTTATGATAATGGTATTTATATTGTTTCATACCTACATTGAAGACTTGGAGATTATTTTTCAATCAATTATCTCTTAAAGTTGAAAAAATAATAGTATTTTCAAAAGTAGAACCATATGCAAAATAGAGTGCTAGGATTATATTTCATTCTCAATGGGTACAATATTCTAACTGCTGTGTCACTTGAAAGAGACAATTCAAAGAATCCAAACTAAGTGGAATTTCTTTCCTTCACTTCTATTGTTCAAAATCATGCCATACTTTACTTTGAAATGTATTTTGACACATCTTTCTTACATATTTTATAGCTTTCTTAGCTGTTTTAATTATTATACTTTCCTCTTGTTGAGAATAGAAACATATTTTCATCTGTTTTTATTTTCATCATTTTTTTCCTAATAGCTCTGCAGTCATTGTATATTGCTTGGAATCCACCCTACTGCCTTTTCTTCTTTGAGTCTAGTGGCTTCCTACTTTTATTTGAATCAGTTGCTTATTAGATATTCTATATAACTGTCATATGCTGGGAAACATGTTCACTGAGTTGCTCAGTGATGTTCATTATTTCTTGTATCCCATGATTTCCTTCCTCTTCCCCCTTGTTCTTTGCAGAAAGGATATATGGGAGGTAATGTACTTACCCTTTTGATAGCTAAAAAGGTTTTGTGTGTCCTTTCACTGAAAATTTGGGTATAATGGTCTAGGTTTGAAATAATTTTCTCTTAGAACTTAAATGTCATTTCATTGTCTTATGGCATTTAGTGTTGATGAGACAACCAATGCCCATCTGTTTCTCATTTTCTGTGTTTTGCATTGTGGAAATTTTAATACCCTTTCCTTAATATTATGAAATTTCATGGCAATTTGTCTAGGGAGAGTTGTTTGTTTTTGCATTCCTTCTTCTTGGGTCTCTGTAGACTTAAAATGTGAAGGACTCCTGCTTCTTTTCAGCCCTGGAAAATTTGCTCTTATTTATTTTACAGTTTCCCCTATTTTTTCCCTCTGTATCTGGAACACATACTGGTCAGAAGTTGTAATTCCTGGATTAGGTTCTTTTATCTTTTATGTCTCAGCCTTTCAGTTCCATATTTTGGGAGATTACTGGACTTTAATTTCAAATTTCTATTACATTTTAAAAATTATTTTCAAAATCATGTTTACTTAGGTGTTCTTTCTTATTGTTTCTATTTCACATCATCCTGTTCTTATTTAATGAATATGTTTTTTCTCTAAATAATTTTATCAAGGTACAATTTACATACTGTAAAATTCACCCAATTTAAGTGTACAATTCAATGATTTTTAGCAAATTTATAGAGTTGTACAATCACCACCACAATCCAGCTTTAGAACATTACCATCACCCCAAAAGGATCCCTTCTGCCCATTTTTAGACAATCTCTGTTCTCATCCTCATTGCCAATTAATCTACTGTCTCTAAAGATTTGCATTTTTATAGACATTTCATATAATGGAATCATACAATATGTAATCTTTTGCATTAGGTTTCTTTCACTAGCATGTTTTTGAGGTTAATTCATGTTGTGGCAAGTATTCTTTTTCCCTTTTATAACATTTATTTTTGGGGGCGCCTGGGTGGCTCAGTCAGTTAAGCATCTGCCTTCCGCTCAGGTCATGATCCCAGCGTTCTGGGATCGAGCCCCACATGGGGCTCCCTGCTCAGCAGGGAGACTTCTTTCCCTCTCCCTCTGTTCTTTTTTAAAATTTTTTTTTATTAACATATAATGTATTACTTGTTTCAGGGGTACAGGTCTGTGATTCATCAGTCTTAGACAATTCACAGCACTCACCATAGTACATACCCTCCCCAATGTCCATCACCCAGCCACCCCATCCTTCCCACACCCCTCCACTGCAGCATAGATGTCTATCAACAGATGAATGGATAAAGAAGAGGTGGT
>NC_138371.1:111852460-111862348 GCF_054177405.1 Leptonychotes weddellii
AATCTGTGGCAAGTTTTAGTAGTTGATTCCTTTTTATTCCTGAATAGTATTCTACTGGATGGATATATACTATATTTTGTTTAATCATTCATCAGTTGATGGACATTTGGTTTGCTTTCAGTTTTTGGCTCTTATGAATAATAATACTGTATGAACATTTTCATTTAAGTCTTTGAGTGGATGTACGTTTTCATTTGTCTTAACTAGATATTTAGGAGTGAAATTGCTGAGTCCCATGAAAAGTTTAACATTTTAAGAAACTGTTAAACTGTTTACCAAGTGACTTCCTGCTCCTTGTTTACGGGCAGGGACATTGAGAGTGGTGAGCTGAAAGTTTCCCTTAGGGGACCATTCAAGTATCTGAAGTATCAGTTATTAGTAGGTCTATTTTCTTGGTCAATTTCCCCTGAAAGTAGATCTTTAACTTCCTGCCTGAAAGTGGGCCTGGGTGAGGGAACTGAGGGCTTTCCTGTTTAATATATAAACTTTGCTTTTCCTCTTACTGTCACATAGTATGTCTGCACTCACTGGGTCTAATGTCCCCAGGGTTATTGTACCTCTGGTTCAGTATCTTCAGAGAGTAAATCTCTAGTTTTCTGCCAGACTAAGGAAAGGTAGTTACATAGCTGTGGGGGAGAAAGAAGAGGAAATGGGGTCTAACTGCTTCTGATGCAGATTTATGATCAAGTCTCCACTTTTAGCTCCTTCTGAACCCCCATTTCCAGAGATGACTGGTGCTTCTATTTCCTCTGTACCTGGGATTCTATGACATATTCAAACTTCTATCTTTCTCCCAAACAGTGCAAGACTCTTGACTGTTTTAGCTCAGATACTGTCTCACATTACTGATGTTCTGATTTTAATTCTATCTTGTTTGTAATGCCCATTCATCAGTATTATGATTATTTTTAGAGGCAATATTTATTTAGAATTATCTGTAAACTGACCATGTTGACCACTGCTTCTTACATTCTAGTCTTTGTTTTCTTTTCTTTCTTCTTCTATTTCTTATTTAAAAATTTCCCCTTTTTGAAAAGTGTTTAAGCTGACAGGGCCCACTTGACCTTATATAGCAACTATTTTTAAAATCACTTTTGGAAAATATTTTCCCCTTCAGGAACATTCCAGACACAATAAATTTCACTTTTTTTTTTTTTTTACATCTTATATTTTACTGTGTTGGATTTCTCCCTCCATCACCAAAGATGAATGTGTAACTGCCATACTTCATTTGGTAGTTGATTAAAAAATAAGTATAAATTTTAGGAAGTAAAAAAGAGGGAGTGAGGAAGAGAAGGAGGAGGAGGAGAAAAGGAAAGGAGGGAGTGAGGAAGAAAGTGAGGGAGGGATAGAAGAAAGGAAGAAAGGAAGGAAGGGGGAAAATATCATTTTAGGATGTAATTAAGTTTCTTTATAAATCTCATTCTGGTACTGTATTCAAGAAATCTTAGGGGGATGTCTGGGTGGCTCAGTCGATTGAGCATCTGATTCTTGATTCCTGATCTCAGGGTAGTGGGATTGAGCCCTCTACTGGGCTCTGCACTCAGAGCAAAGTCTGCTTGATTCTCTCTCTGCCTCTGCTCCTCCCCACCATAAATAAATAAATAAATAAATAAATAAATAAATAAATAAATAAATACTTTACAAAAAGGAGAGATCCTAGGAAAATTTCTAGTTCCCTAAGGTAAATAGAGGGACACATGAGATTTTCTTGAAAGATCTAAAGGACAGAAAGGAAAGGGATATCTCTAGAGTACTACTCCTATGGTTATTTCATAAATAACTATTTAAATTTCTTATCCTCTCTTTTGTTTCACTCCAGCTATTCTTGAATAATGGAAGAATAGGTACATAGAATAACTGTTTAACAACTTCTTAGACCTAACACAAAAGAAGTTCTTTATTAATGCATTCAACTGAATTCTAACTGAATAATTCAAATTCATTTATCTCAACAAACGTTTACTGACTGGTGATATACTTGCTCCTCAAGGAGAAACACCTTGACCAAAAAACAGGTTCTGTAGTTTTTAAAAATAGGAGATACATACTCTAAGAATTTTTTTGTGTGTGTGCTATAGTCAAAAGAGATGTGCCCTTGAATGCGCTGTGTGTGTGCTTCAATACAGTAGGCATAAAGAAAAATACCTCAAAAAAACCTCTGAAATTTGGGAAAGACTGTAAGATCCAAGAGTCATGGCCAAGCTGCTGGCAGCCAAAAGCGAATTAAGATGAACAGATGAACAGTAACAGATGAACTTCTGCTTTAGAGGTTATTTTCAGCAGTACCCTGTTTTATCTTAAGTGACCCAGGCATGGAAAAAATGTAGAATAAATATTTCAACCCCAAAGGGTGCCTGTGTTCTAGGTTCACAACATTTAGGATGAATAACACTGGTCAGGATACATGCATCTCTGAGCCTCAGTTTCCGTGTTTGTTAACAAAACAAAGTATGACTTTGCTATGAACATGAGCTTTGAGGTCAGGCATAAAGTCTGGCTCTGCCATATACTAGCGCTTTAAATATGGACACATTACTTAACCTAAGCATTTTTAAATGTTTGTTTTTATTTTTGTTCTCAAGCTGTGAAATGAGAATTACAATAATATATACCTCATAGAGTTGTGAGATTGGAATAATTTAGTTCATTTAAAGCACTTAGTTTTAATGCCTGGACAAAGTAAGCGCCCATAAATGTTATTGTTATTATTATTACTTCAATTTTTAGTGTATTGGCATAATGTCTAAAGATTGGCTGTGATGATGATGATGATGGTGATAAATAATCATCAGAAGTAACTGATTAAAAAAGCCTGCATAATTACTGAGGCTATTTTCCCTTACCCATTTATAAAATGTTGGAATCAAATGGTCCTAACCAAGTATCCTCAAGGCTGTACACCTCATGCACTTAAAGAAAAGAGGGAATTTGTAATGGGCCTTCCTAGAGCTAGTCCTATAAAACCTAGTTTTTACTTCTTGAACATATAGGAGACTTGATTTTCTAACTACCTTGAAGTTAGGTGGGGCCATGTGACTTGTTTTACCCAATGACAGGTGAATAGAAATGAGATGTTACTATGGTTAGAGGTGGTAAAAAGCTTCTGGAGATTCTCTTCCTCATGTTGAAAGGGTAGAACCAGAGGATTGGATTACTGAATCACTACATATATAACACCTGATCTGGAGAGTCATCCAGATCCATAGTGGATTTTGTATGAGAGAAAAACTTGTTTGTGTAAGGCACTGAGATAATGGGGTTGTTATAACTGCACAGTCTAAGTGATCCTCATTGCTATACTGTTAAGGCCTGAAGTTACTCTTCATTCTGCAGACCTTAAATTCAGAGTTAAGTAGTTATATAAGATGGAGATCAACCAATTACTGGTACAGCTTGGACTAAAATTCTGTTTCCATAAAATTCATAAATTCAATTTACATAGAAGGAAATTCTATGATATTGTTCTAGTGATATCCTAGACTCCACACCTAATTTTTAGGACTAGTGTAAAGAACAGAGACAAGGTAAGTAAGATGCCTAAGACAAGCTTTATCCCATAATGGGTAATTAAAAAAATAACTAATGTTTAGGTTCTCTATTTTTTGAAACCAATTACTATTGCTTTATACTTCTGCTTGTGCCAAACATGATTAATGACCTTTAATTCTGAATCACTATTAAACTAGGGATTGATAATGTAGCTCAATTTGGGAGCAATTACATTTTTATAGCTTAGGCTGCTGGCACAGAATCTATACTTCACTCCATTTTCATCCATTTAATAAAAATGCCTACCCATTTTTCAAACAATGACAGGAAATTCATTCATATTTTCTGCATCTAGAAACTTTGAGAATTTTAAAAAGCTGAAGTCAAACCCCTGGGAATTATTTTGTCATCATCCTTTCTTGGTCCTAATTACTGTATCCGTACATCTCTCTAATCTTCCCTATCCTTACCTGTGTCCTTTATGCTGTTCCCCCTGTCTTTTGAAAGAAGTATTATCACATATTGTAAATTCTTTTTTGTCATACCTAAGATAACATCTGGCTCCAGCATAATTCAAGGACATCAGGAGGCATTCAAACTATTAGTACAAATACAGTACCTTCAGCTTAGAAGGGGCCTTAGAAGTCACCCAACTCAGAGTCCTAAATTCTCATCCAAACAAATGCCTCAAAATTGCTTGAGGTGCTTCTTAAAAATATTGATTCTTAACTGCATCCTTAACTTACTGAATTGTAATCCCCATGATTATAATGGAGTATAGTAAGTTTTAATTTTTTAAAACATCGTTTTCTTACATCTCTCTACCTCGCTCATGTTATTTATCCAACCAGGTTATTCCGATCCCTGCAGTCCAGTTTGTGAACTACTGATCAAATTTCAGTTCCTATCTCATTCTGGAATCACCTCCACAAACCCCTCTGCCAGATTTACATATTGTCTATTATACATATTGTCCCCAATTTGATGGTATTACCCACTATGTTAACTATCTGCTCCTCTATCCACAGCTTTGTATCATCTATAGAGATAATAAAGGAGTGTTTTGTTTTGTTTCTAAAATGTTGAACACAATCTCTGACAGAATCAAGAATGAATGAATGAATACACACACACACACACACACACACACCATGGATATCTCCTCAGGTTGTCATTATTAATGCTTACTGAGTAAATAATACTTTTTCTACAAACATATTTTCCACTTTTAACAGGCATTAAATTCTACTTTTGAAATTGATAGTAGCAATGTTTTAAAATTAATGGTCAATGCTAAGGCATTTTGAAAAATTTTATTCCATTTTTTTTAAGACTGAAAGATTTTCTAGGGCAGTTGTTCCATAGAAATTCAACAGAAGCAAGTAGACTAACATGGAAATATGTATTGGAGCCTTATTCATACTAGCATCAAACTGGAAACAAATCAAATGTTATCAAAAGGAGAATGAATAAACAAATTGTGGTATATTTGAATACCAGAAAACTACTTAGCCATAAAAAGGAACAAACTAATGATACATGCAATGACATGAATGAATCTCAAAAGCATTATGTTGAGGGACAGAGCCTGATTCCATTTGTATAACTTGAAAGAAGTAGCAAAATAATTTCTGGTGATAGAAGTCAAAAGGTTTTTACCGTAAGGAAGATTGATTGTATGGAAGGAGGTACAAAGGAATTTCCTTATATAACGGAAAAGTTCTGTATGTTGATTTTGGGTGATATTTACATGAATATGAATACTTAAAACTCATTGAAATGGGGCACCTGGGTGGCTCAGTTGGTTAAGCGACTGCCTTCGGCTCAGGTCATGATCCTGGAGTCCCAGAATCAAGTCCCGCATCGGGCTCCCTGCTCAGCAGGGAGTCTGCTTCTCCCTCTGACCTTCCTCTCTCTCAGGCTCTCTGTCTCTCATTCTCTCTCTCTCAAATAAATAAATAAAATCTTTAAAAAAAAACTCATTGAAATGAACACTAAAGATCTATGGATTGTTTGTAAACTACACCTCAACAACAGCCACAACTACAGTGGAACATGCAAATTTGGAAAAACCTGCATCAGAGATAGAAATGAAAAATAACAACACTGACATATCTCACAACCTTTATGGAATTTTTGTCCCAATATATAATTTGAATGAGACAACATATAGGTCATAAAGCCACCATTCTCTTCTCTAGAAAGAAAGTAATTTTGCATAGGGTGGGGTGGGGGTACAGGTAGGCCTCTACTGTTACTTGGTTAGTACTAGAAATATTGGTAAGAACAGACTGTAAAGCCTTCATAGATTTAACATTTACCTTGCTAAGTCAAGCAACTCTAGCAGTACCAGAGTTCAGTTCATGTATGGATACCATATTGTGTAGACATTCAGAAAGACTGAGTCATGGGGAGGCAAGGTAGAAGCAAGAGAAAATATCTTGACTATAGCTATCTGTACCTCTTTACCCACAGAAAGTGGTTAGGCCTCAAGTTTCTTCTGTGAAGACCTGCATGGGTCTCAATTAACCTTTTACTGGCTTTAGCTCAATAATTTCATACATACGGGTCAATAGTTAGTACACTGATTACACTGATGGTCTCAAATAATATTTCTCTCTATATATACATTCTTGTCCTGTAACTCTGTTGTCCTTTTCCACTCTGACATTGAGCTTAGCCATCTGATTTGCTCTGATTAATGAGGGGGTAGAAAACTTGATGCAAGTAGAGATTTAATAAGATGTTTTCTTTTTTCTACTTGCCATCTTGGACCCCTTATCCTGACATGAGAACAGTCTCAGGCTACCTTGCTGGAAAATGAGAGGTCATTTGATGATGGATGAGGTACTCTAGCTAATAGCCAGTCAACTTCCAGGATCAGAGCCATGAAGCTGCCCTGAAGTTGCCTGCAGATGCATGAGGGACACAAATAAAAATCAGAGAAAACTGTCCAGTAGAGTCCAACCTAAATTGTTGTTCCATAGAATGATGAACTTAATATGGCTATTGTTTTAAGTCAATATATTTGGAGTGGCCTGTTATACAGCGATTGCTAGCTGATACACAATACCAAATAAGTCTTCACTTCCGTAAGGAAGAGAAAAATCATGGTGTCACTGAAGAGATGCTGTGGTTCAAAGGGATCACAAGGTCTACCTCCCTTTGAAATATATTTAACAAAAGATAGAAATCTTAGAAAACATTTGAGTTACATTTTTCAACATGATTTGAGAGAATTTTTCAACAATAAAGTTGAAACAGTCATAATTAAAGGATAATCCACAATTTGGAAGGATAAGGCAAATACAATTAACAAATTAAAAACTGATTTAAGACATGAATAAGAGATTTGATATTGAAACTATTAAGCTTTTCTTTTTTTAAAGATTTGATTGATTGATTGATCAGAGCGAGCACAAGCAGGGGGAGCAACAGGCAGAGGGAGAAGCAGGCTTGCCCACTGAGCAAGTAGCCCATTGCAGGACTTGATCAGTGGCTCAGTCAGTTAAGCTTCTTCCTTTGGCTCAGGTCATGATCTCAGGGTCCTGGGATGGAGCCTGGCATTGGGCTCCCTGCTCAGCAGAGAATTTGCTTCTCCTTCTCCCTCTGCCCCTCCCCCTACTCGTGCTCTCTATCACACACTCTCTCTCTCTCAAATAAATAAAATCTTAAAAAAAAATTCTAAAAGACGAAATATAAGACAGAAACAATACTCAAATAAATAGAAGCATGCTTTACAGATCTAAATAAATAAAATCATAATCTAAATTTTGAGACTATACTTCTTGTTATGAGAAAAAACAATGATAAAAAGACATTCTGGTGGAATTTTCAAGGATTAAAGATCCTAAAAGCAATTAGGAGAATACGTGCAGGTTACCTACAAAGAGAAGCAAGTCAAGTTGGCCTCAGAGTGCTCTTCAAAAACAATAAATGCTAGAAATAATGGCACAACACCCCAAGTTTCCAGTAGAAAAAGACTGTGACCAAAGTTTACATGTGAGGACCACAGAACACTGTCCTGGAATGTTCTATGGCAGAAACTACAAATTTAAACAATGATTTAAAGAGCGTGAAAATGAAAAACAAAAGTGGCTGGAAAGGATTAGCAGGAAAATTTGAACTCAGTTGAAGATACAGAGGTAGATATGGCAATTGTTTTCTTTTATCTCTTCCCCTCCAGTTTTGTTTAGATATAATTTACATATATTATTGTGTAACTTACTGACATACAAAGTGATAACTCAATATACATATATATATATCACAAAATGATTACCACAATCAGGTTAGTTAAAACACTGGTCACCTCATATAGTTACTTTTTGTGTGTGTGCATAGTGAGAACTTCTAAGATTTACTCTCAGCAACTTTCAAGTATGCAATACTGTATAGTTAGCTTTATTCACCATGCTGCACGTGAAATTCCCAGAACTCATTTATCTTACAACTGGACTTTTGTCATTCTTGACCACTTTTACCATTTCTTCTCTCTCCCTGTATCTCCCCTGGCAACCACCAATCTCTTCTCTGTTTCTGTGAACTCAGGTTTTTTAGGACCATGTTTAAGTGAAATCATGAAGTATTTGTCTCTCCCTGTCTGGCCTATTTCACTCAGCAAAATGCTCTCAAAGTTCATCCATGTTGTAGCAAATAGTAGGATTTCCTTGTTTTTCATGACTGGAAAGTCAGTCATGAATGTTATATGATATATAATATATATCTCACATTGTCTTCATTCAACTGCCCATCTTAGGTGGTTTTTTACATCTTGGCTAATATAAATATGCTATAATAAACATGGGGGTGCAGATAAATATCTAGAAGTGGAATTGCTGGTTCAATTTTTAATTTTTTGAGGAAACTCCATATTGTTTTCCAGAGTGGCTGCACCAATTTACGTTCCTACCAACAGTGTACAGGGGTTTCCTTTTTTCCACATCTGTGCCAGTGCTTATCTCTTTTCTTTTTTTATAATAGCCATTCTTTTTTTATTATTATTATGTTTGTTAGCCAACATATAGTACATCATTAGTTTTTGATGTAGTGTTCAACGATTCATTAGTTGTGTATAACACCCAGTGCTCATCACAAAATGCACCCTCCTTAATACCCATCACCCGGTTATCCCATCCTCCCCTCCCCTCCATTCTGTAACCCTCAGTTTGTTTCCTGGAGTCCAGAGTCTCTCACGGTTTGTCTCTTTCTCTGATTTCTTCCCATTCAGTTTTCCCTCCCTTCCCCTGTGGTCCTCCATACTATTCCTCATATTCCACATATGAGTGAAACCATATGATAATTGTCTTTCTCTGCTTGACTTATTTCACTTAGCATAATTCACTCCAGTTCCATCCATGTTGATATAAATGGTAGGTATTCATCCTTTCTGATGGCTGAATAATATTCCATTGTATATATGAACCACATCTTCTTTATCCATTCATCTGTTAAAGGACATCTCAGCTCCTTCCACAGTTTTGCTATTGTGGACATTGCTGCTATGAACATTGGGGTGAACGTGCCCCTTCTTTTCCCTACATCTGTATCTTTGGGGTAAATACCCAGTAGTGCAGTTGCTGAGTTATAGGGTAGCTGTATTTTTAACATCTTGAGGAACCTCTATAATATATTTTCCAGAGTGGCTGCACCAGCTGGCATTCCCATCAACAGTGTAAGTGGGCTCCCCTTTCTCCACATCTTCGCCAACATTTGTTGCTTCCTGTCTTGTTAATTTTTGTGATTCTAACTGATATAAGATGGTATCTCATTGTGGTTTTGATTTGTATTTCCCTGATGGCTAGTGATGTGGAACACTTTTTCATGTGTCTGTTAGTCATTAGGATGTCTTCTTTGGAGAAGTGTCTGTTCATGTCTTCTGCCCATTTCTTGACTGGATTATTTGTTTTTTGGGTGTTGAGTTTGATAAGTTCTTTATAGATCTTGGATACCAGCCCTTTATCTGATATGTCATTTGCAAATATCTTCTCCCATTCCGTGGGTTGCCTCTTAGTTTTGTTGGCTCTTTCCTTTGCTGTGCAGATGCTTTTTATCTTGATGGAGTCCCAAAAGTTCATTTTTGCTTTTGTTTCCCTTGCCTTTAGAGATGTATCTTGGAAGAAGTTGCTATGCCCGATGTCAAAGAGGCTACTGCCTATGTTTTCCTCTAGAATTTTAATGGATTCCCATCTCACATTGAGGTCTTTCATCCATTTTGAGTATCTTTGTGTGTGGTGTAAGAGAACGGTCCAGTTTCATTCTTCTGCATGTGGCTGTCCAATTTTCCCAGCACCATTTATTGAAGAGACTGCCTTTTTTTCCACTGGATATTCTTTTCTGATTTGTTGAAGATTAGTTGAGGGTCCATTTCTGGGGTCTCTATTCTGTTCCATTGAT
>NC_138371.1:111862848-111891861 GCF_054177405.1 Leptonychotes weddellii
ATCTTTAAAATTTAAGCTGAGTAGTTTTAATTCTTAGAGGTATAATTATTAACAAATAATGAATAATTTTTATTTCAAAATGAATTATATTTTATAAAGCAATTTAGTATCTATTTAGTATCTATGTGAACTGCATCTCAAGTCTGTGAAGGAGGCAGGGATTATTATATCCTCATGAGCGTTTAAAAATGGGATCTTCTATTTAGAGTTTCTGATTTCTTCAATATTCTTTTCATTAAAACTTTCTGCATGGCAAAAAAATTTTAAATATATATTTGTGGGAGACAATATATCTTTCCTAACTTCTTTTAATCATTAAGAAAAAGCCTGTCTTTTGAATGACTTAAACTTTTTGATTCACAATTTTAATGCTTTACCAATTAAAGTCCACTTAGGAAAACAGAAACTGTACAAGTTATTTTAACAAAGATAATTTAATATAGGGGATTAGAGAACAAAAAGTAATACAGAAATAACTGCAGGAAGCAACGACTATCCTGGGACTAGGAGAATAAAGGGAAGTTGGAAGTTGGACTGGCATGCATGAAAATACTAAATGGCTGCTATGAACTGAATTGTGTCCCCCCCGCCAAATTCATATGTTGAAGGCCTAATCCCCAATGAGATGGTATTTGGAGGTGGAGCCTTTGGAGATAATTAGGGTTAGATGGTCATGAGGGTAGGGTCCTTAAGATGAGGTTAGCATCCTTATAAGAAAGGCATCAGATAGCTCTCTTTCTTTTTTTCTTAAAGTATAATTAACATGTAGTATTATATTAGTTTCAAGTGTACATTATAGTGATTCAACAATTCTATACATTACTCAGTGCTCATCATGATAAGTGTACTCTTAATCCCTTTTATCTATTTCACCCAGCCCCTACCCACAAAAAACTCTTTTTCTCTGCCACGTGAGGATATGGCAAGAAGGTAGCTATCTATAAGCCGGGAAGAGAGCTCTGACCAGCACCTGGACCATACTGGCACACTGATCTTGGGCTTCCAGCTTCCAGAATTGTGAGAATAAATTTCTGTTGTTTAAGCAACCCAGTCTAAGCTACTTTGGTATGGCAATCTGAATGTTCTAAGACAATGGCTAAGGGGATATTGGCATGACACTGGCAATGTCTGCGAGGTATTTGGAGAGAACAATTTATTAGTTTGTTTTAGTTTGTTTTATCAAATGCCACTAAAAGTTAACTTCGTCTTTCCGGGGGTTTGAGCTATTCTGAAAAAACAGTTGTGCAGAATCCAGTGATATTCAGATAAGTCAGTGGCACACAAAGGCTGGGCTATTGGGATCAGGGCTCCCTGGTATAGGGAGATAATTGATTGTATATAACTAAAAATCAATAATAAAACTGATTAAAAGTCTGTCTGCTTTTATTATCACAATGCACTGGCAATTCTAAACAATGTCAGTGATAAAATATTCTTCCTTCATGAGCGAACTCCTCTTTCCCCCACTGCCATTCACTGTGTATGCTGCTGAAATAAACTGTTATAGCTTCTAGGAAAATATATTTAGAGGTAAAATCATTTTAAAAGACACTTTTCCCCACTGCTCTGGATTCTGCAAATAAATGAATGAAGAACAGCTGCACCTTAACATATGAAATCATTTACACGAGTAGCCCTGATATCAAATGTAGCCATACTGAAGAAAACTACTACGACTGTGTTCAGGTGACCCTTCAGCATGAGCAGAGAGTTGTAGCTGACCAAACAAGAGAACACTTTCTACATCTTCTGTGATAGTCACTAGTCCTTGTGCCAGGTGAAGCCCTTATCTACTCTATTGCTGGAGAGAAATGGATACACACAAATGCCCATTAATTGTAATTATCCACTAATGTCCCTCAAAGATTCTTGCTATTGCAGTGACTGTTCCACATGGTTGTTCAGAAACCCAGGCTATTATTCAGAGCTTCCATTTTATTGTTTCACAAACCCCAAGGATACTGATCTCATCAGTTTCAGGGAATTAGGGTACTTCCCTGTTCCTGGGATGTGGAGGGCAAGTGATTTTTTCTTTTTAAAGCAAGTAACATGGAAGTAGCATATATCACTTTCTTTTATACGCTAAAACTTAAAATGTTCTTTAGGGGAACTGAATATAGTATAGTATCATGACACTGGCTTAAAAGAGATTACACACATATTCTGGGATCTAGCAAGTAAAAGGACACAAATATCATTTCCATGAAGCCTTGTCTACTCTTTATATCCTAAGTGCCAAGGATGAAAAAACTACCTGCTTAAACAATTCATCAGTGAGAAACCAGCCCTACAGAACTTAACTCACTTGCTACATTTAACAACAAGTGAAGCTGGGAAATATAGTCTACAGGTAGATGACCATGGGCCCAGTTTAAATTGAATTACTATGGTGAAAAAGATCAAATTTTGGGGAACAGGTAGCTGTATGCCACAAACAAAATGCATTATCTCTCAGCTAAAAAGATTTTTAAAAAAAGACTCAGTCCATAGTCAAAATAGCAGGTTTTAGTCCCAGCTTCTAGAGACTGTGAAATTGACAGATTAGTAAATATATATTCATGCAGACAAATGAGGTCAAAATGTTCTGATAAAATCAGAACTCTGTATTTGCATTTTATTTCAGCACAACCTTTTTCTTGCCAAATAGAGAAAACCTCATTTATTCTTCCAGGTGTAAGAATAATGCAACTTGCTTAACACTTAGAAAACCTTTATCTAAACAACATAAACATAATTCATTTATACATTTACATTTCCTTGGAGGCTTTTTTAAAACCTATTTTATGTATGTATGTATGTATGTATGTATGCATGTATTTGTTTATTTAGAGCATGAGCAGGGGGAGGGTCAGAGAGAGAAGGAGAGAGAGCATCCCAAGCAGACTTTGTGCAGAGCACGGAGCCCAACGCAGGGCTTGCTCTCACAACATTGAGATCATGACCCCAGCTGTAATCAAGAGTTGGATGCCTAACTGACTGAGCCACCCAGGTGCCCCTCCTTGGAGGCTTTTAACCCAAGGTCTACACAGATAAAAAAAATTTTTTTAGATGGAACAACATTATATAAAAAAACAGGAACAAGTCTTCCTGTCTTAATGCTACTCAGTCAAATGTACAATGATTCACAGAATTACTGAGAAGCCACAATCTACAGCGAAAGCCAGTATTTCCGTCATTAAGGTCAAATCAGTAATCAATAACTCAACCTCAGTTGTCTACTTTATCTTATATTTAGGAACACAGTAGTTCACTACTAGCCATGATACTAAATATATTGTAAGATACAAGTTGTCAGAATTTTCTGTGGGGTAATTCCTATTATTTTGGCATCACTCTGTTTTCACTATATTACTGCCCAGAAGTGAAGTTGGTATTACAATTGTCTGCATATGCTAGTTCACAGAAGAATAAAGAACTTATTTTTTCTTAATAAGAGATTATTTAAAGATAGGATTACAATATTTACTTCTATGTGAAAATGTTGATACAATATTTACATTAATGCAACAAAAGCATGAACTCTGAGCCTTATTATTTATTAGAAGTTTTCTTACTACATTGCAGGGGTCCAGTTGACTACTATATAATAAGGGATCAGTATGTTAAAGCATGGGTACAAGAAGCAAAATCTGTGTATTACATAACATTGGAAATAAAATGATTTATTTTGTATAAATGTCAAAAAAAAAAGACGGATTTTTTCTCATTAAAATATATGGCTGCTTCTAGGGTAAAAATTAACTTCTAAGCCTGGGACTTACTCATAACTGTTGGAGGAAATTTTAGAGGGCATCTAGTTAAATATTTCCCTAAGGCACATGATACTTCTTTATCATCCCTGACCAATTATCCTTCATTTATCTCTATTTGAATGCTTCTGGTGAGGCATTTCCAATTCCATTTCATCATTCCATTGACAGACAGCTCTAAACTGTCTCTTGAAATGTCTTTCTTATTCTCAATGGCCTTCTATTAAACAGCAGAGCATAAATCTCTCCCCACTCCTATGTGATTATATATTAAATATTTAGGAGTATTATGCTCATTCTGAGGCCTTTCCAGGCTAAATATTCCCAAATGTTTCAGTATTCCTTGATTGAAATGGTTTCCTGTCCCATTACTATCCTGATGACTTTCCTCTGGACACACTTCTGTTTTTCAATGTCCTTCAGAAAATTGATACAAATGTGTTATGGCTATTTCAGAGAACAGAGTATAGCAAATAACCTTTAATGAACTAGGTATTAAGCATTTGTTGGTGAAAGGAATATGACATTAACTTTTTCATTAGCTGTGTCACATTATATAGTCTTATTTGATGGCATAGAGAAGGTTTCTCATTCCCAAACACGGCTTTTCAAGGGGTCTGTACCTCAATCATTAGAGATATTGTTTATTCTTTCAGTCAATGAGATTTCAATTTATTTATGTTAAGGGTTTTAATTTTTTTCCTTCAAAATATTTCTAGAGTCCTCTAGTGAAATATAAGTCAGTTGGTGTAGGTAATATCTTAAACTTTTTTCAACTGACACTTTATTCAGAATTAACTTACAACTGGATAAAAGCAAGAGGAGAAGAAAAGCTGGGAGTAAGATAGTTCTTAAAATGAGAGATATCAACAATACCATTCCCATGAAGACACTAAGAAAGAACTGTGAAGATACCAAAGAATAAATTTTGCCTTCCACACAACTTTCCTGGCTCTTAAGGTATTGTATTATATTTACTGATCTTTATGTAATGTTTGCACTTGTAAGTTACTTTGTATCTCAAACACCTAAAACTACAAAGGGTCTAAAGATAACTGAAAAGAGCAGGGCATAGTAGAAACTATATAATCTTTGGTTTCACATCTGAAATACAGACCTGCCTCTACTACCATGCATTTCCCTCTTTTTTAAAATTTAAGGTTGGGTTCTTACACACAGCATATAGTTGGGTTTTACTTTTTATCCCATCTGACAATCCTTGCCTTTTAACTGAATTATACCAAAGCTGTCAGAAAGAAATGTTAGCTACATATGTATTTTTAAATGTTCTAATATCCACATTAAAAAAGTAAAAAGAGGGGAAATTCATTTAAGTGTTTTGTTTATTTAACCCAATACATACAAATTATTTCAATACATACAAAATATTAATTCAATAATAAGTACTTATTTCAGTAAGTAATAAATACAATTTATTAACTACATATTTAATATTCTTTGTTTGCACTAAGTCCTCAAAGTCCAGCAATTCATTCCAGCTACACAGCAAATGCTCAATAACCACACGTAGATAGTAGTACCATATTGGATAATACAGTCTTAAGCAATTTATATTTAATTATCATTATGTTAGATTTATCATTTTGTTAGTTGTTTTATTTAATTTAATCTTCTTTTTGTTCCTCTTCTTCCCTTTTGCTGACTTACTTTTTCTTAGTTGAGTGTTTGCTGTTTTTGTTGTTTGTGAATCCATTTATCTCCACCATTGGCTTATTAGTTATACCTCTTTGTTTTATTTTAAAATTATTGTTCAAGAGTTAATAATATACAGCTTTCACTTAACCACTGTCTACTTTCAAATAACATTATAAATTTTTTCCTGTACAGTTTAAGATGACTTTTCCCCTGCCTTGGTGCTATTGTTTTTGTACATTTTAATCTATCTATCTATCTATC
Organism: Leptonychotes weddellii; assembly: GCF_054177405.1. Taxonomy (NCBI): domain Eukaryota; kingdom Metazoa; phylum Chordata; class Mammalia; order Carnivora; family Phocidae; genus Leptonychotes; species Leptonychotes weddellii. The sequence goes on from NC_138371.1 coordinate 111,868,515, forward strand.
TATCTATCTATCTAGCTATCTATCTATCTAGCTATCATCTATCTATATATTATAGGCTTATTATAATACATTGCTATTAGTTTTCTTTTAAATGGTACATTACCTTTGAAAAAATATTAACAAATGAGAAAGATATTTACTCATGATATGTATCAGCTCTAATCATCCTTACTCTTCTGTGTAGTCCAAATTTCCATATAGTTATTTTCTTTTGTCTTAAAAATTGTTTTTAAAAACATTTCTTGTAGTTCATTCTTATGATCATAAATTCTCTCACTTTTGCTTGTCAAAAAAGTCTTTGTTTCCTCCTTTTTGCTAGCTGTAGAGTTATAGCTTGACTTTTTTTCTTTATATTTCAACATTTTGAACATGTTGTTCCATTGTCTTCTGTCATTCTTTTTTTCTTTTTTTTATTCTTACCTTTGTGTATGTAATGTTTTCTTTGGCTGCCTTTAAGGTTTTCTTTTTATCATGGATTTTTAGCGACTGGATTATAATGAGCCCTGCTGTGCTTTTCTTTGTGTTTCTTTTGCTTGGGATCCACTGAGTTTATTGTATTTATAGGTGTAGAATATTCATCAATTTTGGAAAATGTTCAGATATTATTTCTTTAATTTTCTATTTCCCCCAAAGAGCTTACCTTTATTTCTGTTAGTAACTACTCATGCTAAAGTAGCTGAATGGACCCCTAAAAGTATCCAGGAGACTGATTTAAACTGCTACTTAACACTGTGTAAAAGAAGTAATTTAGGAAGAAAGAAATATGGTCTTTTAGTTTCTTTTTTTTATATTGATGAATTTGGGCTGTGCCTTTAACTTATATAGAGAATAGGAACATGATTTTTTGGACTTTATTCCTCCAAAGAAATAAAATAATAAAATGGAATCAATATTATGCAATTTTCAGACTTTTTATATTATTGACCTTGTATTATCATGGTATCTTTATTGTATCATTTGAGCTTATTATGTGACTGGGAAAAATTGGAGTTGAAAAGTAAAAGTGAATGCATTTCAGTCTAGGTTATGGAATAAACTTGGAGTTAATCCAATTGAGGACAAAAGTTGAACTGCCTGCCAGTGTTAAGGAAGATATAGAAAACTGCAGTGGTTGGTATTGGGGGAACCATACTAACAAAGGTGTTAGCATAACTGTACTAATAAATGACTGATCTTGCTCTTGCAAGGATAGCCAGAATCCCTATTAACTTTATTTTTTTTCAAATTTTTATTTAAATTCTAGTTAGGTAACATTAGTGTAATATTGGTTTCAAGAGTATAATTTAGTGATTCACCATTTACATATAATATCTAGTGCTTAAGCTCAATGACTCCATAAAGCATAATAACATTTGTATCATAGGAGTCCCCGAAGAAAAAGAGGGGGGGGGAAAGGGCAGAAGGTTTATCTGAGGAAAATGTAGCTGAAAACTTCCCTAATCTGAGGAAAGAGACAGACATCCAAATTCCAGGAGGTACAGAGAACTCCCATCAAAATCAACAAAAGCTAGTCAATACCAAGACATATTGTAGTAAAATTTGCAAAATACAGATAAGGAAAGAATCCTGAAAGCAGTGAAGGAAAAGAAATCCCTAACATACAAGGGAAGACAAATCTGGTTAGCAGATCTTTCCACAGAAACCTAACAGGCCAGAAGAGAGTGGCATGATATATTGAATGTGCTGAATGGGAAAAAATACACAGCCAAGAATACTTTATCTAGCAAGGGTGTCATTTAGAATAGAAGGAGAGATAAAGAGTTTCCAAGACAAATAAAAATGAAAGGAGTTCATGACCACTAAACAAGCCCTACAAGAAATATTAAAGGGGACTCTTTGAGTGGGAAAGAAAGACCAAAAGCAACAAATACTAGAAGGGAACAGAGAAAATCTCCAGAAACGACTTTATGGGTAATACAATGGCACTAAATTCATATTTACCCTATTAACTTTACTTGATTGGTAAACAAAAAGGTTTATTTTTATTTATTTTTTAAGTTTATTTTTTTAGTAATCTCTACACCCAATATGGGGCTTGAACTCATGACCCCAAGATCAAGAGTCACATGTTCTTCTGACTGAGCTAAGTAGGCACCTCAAACAAACAGGTTTAAAAGACAAAAATGCTGGATCCCTATGTTCAAAGAAAAGTTAATAGCTATTCTTCTCAAACTCTTCCAAAAAAAACAGAAGAGAAAGGAGAACTTGCAAATTCATTTTATGTGTCCAGCATTATGCTGATATAAAACCAGGCAAAGACTCTACAAAAAAAAGAAAGAAAAAAAGAAAATTATAAGCCTAAGGAACTATATCCCTGAGGAACATAAATGTAAAACTCCTCCACAAAATATTAGCAAACCTAATTCAACAATGAAAATAAAAGGATCAATCACTACAGTCAAGGGTTTTTTTCCCCAAGGATGCAAGGGTGGTCCAATATCCATAAATCAATGAATGTCGCATATCACATTTACAAAATGAAGGTTAAAAGCCATATCATCTCAATAAATGCAGAAAAAACATCTGACAAGTTCAATGTTGATAAAAACTCTCAACAAAATGGGTTTAGGAAGAGCAAAGCTCAACATAATAAAGGCTTTGTACAGCAAACCCACAACTAAGATGATCCTCACTGGTGAAAAACTGAAAGCTTTTCCTCTAATATCAGGAACAAGACAAGAAACATAATTCTAGAAGTCATAGCTTCATCAGTCAGACAAGAAAAACAAATAACAGGCATCCAAATTTGAAAGAAACAGTAAAACTCTCTATTTGCAAATGACATGATACTATATATAGAAAACCCACCAAAAAACTGAAAGAACTAATAAATGAATTCAGTAAAGTTTCAGGATAAAAATTAATACACAGGAATGTGTTGTATTTCTCTACAGTAATAATTAAGTAGCAAAAAATATAAATTAAGAAAATGATGCTATTTGCAATTGCATCAAAAAGAATAAAATACCTAGGAATATATTTAATCAAGCAGGTGAGAGACCTATACTCTGAAAACTGTAAGACATTGATAAAAGAAATTGAAGATGACACAAACAAATGGAAAAAATACTTCATGCTCATGGACTGGAAGAACTAATGCTGTTAAAATGTTCATACTAACTAAAGCAATCTACAGATTCAATGTAATCCCTACAAAAATTATCAATAGTATTTTCACAGAACTAGAACATATAGTGCTAAAATTTGTACAGAACCACAAAAAAACCCTGAATAGCCAAAGCAACCTTAAGAAAGGAGGAAAAAAACTGCAAGTATCACAATCCCACATTTCAGATATACTACAAAGCCATAGTAATCAGAAGTGGCCTGATATATTCAAAGTGCTAAATTGGAAAAACCTGCAGCCAAGAATACTCTATCCAGCAAGGCTATTATTCAGAATAGAAGGAGAGATAAGAGTTTCCTAGACAAACAAAAACTAAAGGAGTTCATGACCACTAAACCACCCCTGCAAGAAATATTAAAGTGGACTCTAAAAGGAAAGGCAAGGCCAAAAATGACAGTATGAAGGAAGGAAACACAAAAGCAGTAAAAATGAATATTTTGGAAAAAAACAGTCAAGGAACTCACAAAATAAAAGAATGTAAAATATGACACCATATACCTAAAATGTGGGGAGGAGAGGAGTAAAAAATGGTTTCCAAGTTAAATGAACACCAACTTAATATAGACTGCTATATGCAGAAGATGTTACATACAAACTTAATGGTAACTACAAATCAAAAACCACTGATAGATATGCAAAGAATAAAGAGAAATATATCCAAATATATCACTAAAGGAAATGAGCAAACCATGAAAGACAGCAAGACAAGACAGGATCAGAGAAAATATTCAAAAACAACCACAAAACTAGTAATAAAATGGCAATAAATACACATCTATCAATAACTACTTTCAATGTAAATGGACTAAACAAACCAATCAAAAGACACAGGGTGACAGAATGGATAAAAAAAACAAGACTCATCTATATGCTGCTTACAAGATATTCATTTTAGACCTAAAGACAACCTGCAGATTGAAAGGGAGGGAATGGAGAAACATTCATCACACAAACGGATGTCAAAAGAAAGTCAGAGTAGCAATACTTAGACAAAATAGACTTTAAAACAAAGACTATAACAAGGGACAATGAAGGACACTATATAATAATAAAGGGGACAATCCAACAAGGAGAAATAACAATTGTAAATATTTATGGACCCAACATGGGAGCACCCAAACACATAAACCAGTTAATAACAAACATAAAGGAACTAATCAATAATAATACAATAATAGTAGGGGATTTTAATACCCCACTTACATCATCTAAACAGAGTATCAATAAGGAAACAATGGCTTTGAATAACACACAGGACCAGATGGATTTAACAGATACATTCAGAACATTCCATCCTAAAACAGACTACACATTCTTTTCAAGTGCATATGGAACATTCTCCAGAAGAGATCATATATTAGCCCACAAAACAATCCTTGACAAATTCAAGATCAAAGTGCTGCCATGCATCTTTTCTGACCACAATGTTATGAAACTAGAAGTCATCCACAAGGAAAAATCTGGAAAGACCGTAAGTATATGGAAGTTAAATAACATGCTGCTGAATGATGAGTGAGTCAACCAGGAAATAAAATAAGAAATAAAAAAGTACATGGAAACAAATAAAAATGAAAACACAACAGTCCAAAAGCTTTGGGATGCAGCAAAAGTGGTCTAAGAGAGAAGTTTATAGCAATATAGGCCAACCTCAAGAAGCAAGAAAAATCTCAAATAAACAACTTAAACTTATCCTAAAGAAACTAGAAAAAGAACAATAAACAAAACTTAAAATCAGCAGGAGGAAGGAAATAATAAAGACTAGAGCAGAAACAAATGATATAGAAACCAGAAGAATAATAGAACAGATCAATGAAACCAGAAACTACTTCTTTGAAAAAAAGCAATAAAGTTGATAAACCTCTAGCCAGACTTACCAAGAACAAAAGAGAATGGACCCAAATGAATAAAATCACAAATGAGAGAGGAGAAATAAAAAATACCACATAAATACAAACATTTTTGAGAGATTATAAAAAACTATATGCCTAACAAATTGGACAACTTAGAAGAAATGGATAAATTCCTAGAAACATATAACCTACTAAAATTGAAACAGGAAGAAATAGAAAATTTGAACAGACCAAAAACCAGCAAAGAAATTGAATCAGTAATCAAAAAACTCCCAATTAACAAAAGTCTAGGACCAGATGGCTTCACAGGCAAATTCTACCAAACATTTAAAAGTTAATATCTTTTCTTGAACTCAAACTATTCCAAAAAATAGAAAAGGAAGGAAAACTTCCAATTTCATTCTATGATACCAGCATTATCTTGATACCAAAACCCGATAAAGATACTACAAGAAAAAGAGAACTATGGACAATATCTCTGATGAACACAGATGCAAAAATCCTCAACAAAATACTAGCAAAATGAATCCAACAATACATTTAAAAAATCATTCACCATGACCAAGTGGGATTTATTCCTGGGCTGCAAGGGTGGCTCAATATCCACAAATCAATCAATGTAATATATCACATAAATAAGAAAAAGGAGAACCATATGATCATTTCAATAGACTCAGAAAAAGCATTTGACAAAGTACAACACCCATTCATGATAAAAGCCATCAACAAAGTAGGTAGAGGGAACATACCTCAACATAATAAAGTCCATATATGAAAACCCCACAGCTAACATCATCCTTAATGGGGAAAAACCAAGAGCCTTTCCCCTAAGGTTAAGAACAATACAAGGATGTCTACTCTCACTTTTATTCAACATAGTACTAGAAGTCCGAGCATGGCAAACAAATAAGAAAAAGAAGGCATCTAAATCGGTATGGAAGAAGTAAAACTTTCACTATTTGCAAATGACATGATAATATATATAGAAAACCTGAAAGATTCCACCAAAAAAGCTGCTAGAACTGATAAATAAATTCATTAAAGTTTCAGGAAATAAAATCAGTGACAGAAATTTGTTGTATTTCTATACACCAGTAATGAAACAGCAGGAAGAGAAATTAAGAAAACAACCCCATTTATAATTGCACCAAAAATAATGAGATGCCTGGGAATAAACCTAGCCAAAGAGATGAATGACCTGTACTCTGAGAAGTATAGAACACTGATGAAGGGGAATTGAAGAAGACACAAAGAAATGTAAAGATATTCCATGCTCATGGATTGCAAGAACAAATATAGTTAAAATTTCTATACTACCCAAAGAAATCTACATATTTAATACAATCCTTATCAAAATACCAACAGCATTTCTCACAGAACTAGAGCAGATAGTCCTAAGATTTGAATTGAACCACAAAAGACCCTGAATAGCCAAAGCATCTGGAAAAAGAAAACAAAGCTGGAAGCATCACAATTCTGGACTTCAAGTTATATTACAAAGCTGTAGTAATCAAAACAGTATGGTACTGGCACAAAAAATAGATCAATGGAACAGAACAGAAAACCCAGAAATAAACCCACAATTATATGGTCAATTAATCTTTGACAAAGCAGGAAAGAATATCCAATGGGAAAAATACAGTCTCTTCAACAAATGGTGCTGGGAAAACTGGACAGCAATATGCAAAAGAATGAAACTGGACCCCTTTTTTATACCATTCACAAAAATAAATTTAAAATGGATGAAAGACCTCAACGTGAGACAGGAAACCATCCAAATCCTAGAGGAGAACACAGACAGTAACTTCTCTGACATCAGCCATAGTAACTTTTTTTCTAGATAGGTCTCCCAAGACAAGGGAAACAAAAGCAAAAATGCACTATAGGGACTACATCAAAATAAAAAGCTTCTTCACAGTGAAGGAAATAATGAACAAAACTAAAAAGTAACCTAGGGAATGGGAGAAGATATTTGCAAATGACATATCTGATAAAGAGTTAGTATCCAAAATCTATAAAGAACATATAAAACTGAACACCCAAAAAGCAAATAATCCAATTTAAAAATGGGCAGAAGACACGAACAGACATGTCTCCAAAGAAGACATACAGATGACGAACAGACACATGAGAAGATGCTCATTATCACTTACCATCAGGGAAATGCAAATCAAAACTACACGAGGTATCATCTCACACCTGTCAGAATGGCAGAGACCCACTCTCATCCTTGCCCACAAAGGCAGAGTAAGGAACCTAGACTTCCATCCTTGCCATGCTGTAATGAGGTGCCCCAAAACACCCTTCCTGTGGGGTGCCATCAGAGAAAGCTAAATATGAAGCTGGGATTTTCATCTCCAGTATATGGTATGAAGGCCCCCCTCAGCCCCATAGCGTGTGGAAAACACTGTGGGGAGACTGGAATTCCATTTTCACACAGAAGTAAGGAAGCTCCTCCTCTCCTACACACAGGGATAATGTTAGAGGAGGCCTAGTAGAGACTGAGGATTTTCACCAAAACCCATTCCTGTGATGTAAGTGGAGGCCAAGTGGGGAGCAGAAATGAGACGCTTAACCTTCTCAGCGAGAGCGACATCAGTGAAGACTTCAGGGAGTACAAGTTCCCACCCTTTGCCAGCAGTAATTAGAAGATTCTCACCTCTTTGTGTCAACAGAAGCCAAGTAGGGAACCTAGACTTCTACCCCACCTGGCAGTAATGCAGCAGGATCACCTTTCCCCTCTTTTCTTGCCAGAATTTTACAGAGAGAGCCAGCTAAAATGGAAGGTTTAAAAATACCTAAAATATCATAATATTAAAATATCCAGATTTCAATTGAAACATCACTAGTCTGTCATACAAAGAATTAGGAAATCTAAACTTGAATTAGGAAAACAAAAAACAAAAACACCCAACTAATACATGCAAACAAGATGACAGGAATTTTAGAATTATCTTCCAAAGATTTCTAAAGCTGTTATTATAGAAATGTTTCCATGACCAATTGTGAATATTCTTGAAACAAAAGAAAAAAAAAAGTCTTACCAAAGAAATAAAAGATACTAAATATAACCAAATAAAAATTTTAAAACTGAAAAATATAAGTTAAGAAAAAACACAGTGGATGGGCTCAAAAGCAGAATAAAGGGAATGAAAGAATCAGTGAACATAAAGGTAGAACAATATTAGAAATATCAGAAATTACCCAATGTTAACAACAGAAATAAAATACACTAAAAAGAAAAAAAAAAAAAAGATGAATTGAGCTTCACCTGTTGGATTATAGCACAAGATCAAACTTTTTTTTTTTTTTTTGTGAGAGGACTCCCAGAAGAAGCAGAAGAAGAGGGAGAAATTTAAAAAAAAGTATTCAAAGAAACACCAGATGAAAATTTCCCAAATTGGCAGAACACATAAAACTACAGATTCAAGAAACTGAGCAAATCCGAAACAGGATATACCCAAAGAATCATAGATCAAAATACATCACAGTTAATCTTGAAGAAATGACTTCTACTTTTATAGAAAAACTATTTGAATGACTGCAAGTTCTTGTTAACCATCATGGCGAACAGAAGGAAGTGATACAACACTTCTCAAATGCTGAGAGAAGAGTGGCTAAAGGAAGTTCTCTAAACAGAAAGGAAATGATAATAGAAGGACTCTTACCATACCAGAAAGGATGAAAGAATAATAGAAAGAGTAAATATATGGGTAATTTTCCTACTGAGTTTTCTAAATGATATTTGATGGTTAAAACCAAAATTACAGTAATGTCTGGGTGGTTTTAAATGTATGTAGAGGAAATACTTGAGACACTTTATATTAATGGGAACAGTTAAAGGGATGTAAAAAGAGATAGGGATTCTAACTGCATTCTAACTGGTAAATGTCAACACTAGCAGACTGTTGTTTTAAAGGTAACCAGGATTTGTTTGAATCAGGTATGGTAAGACACATACATAGGCATGAACATGACTGTCATGAAAGAAGTTTTTATACTTACAGATCCCTAGAAACAGGAGGCTTGGCACATCATGAAGGGCCACATGGGAAATACCCATCATTGGTCAAGAGGCAAATGTGGGCAAGAGCCTTTATCATGGCTTCTGTGGGAAAAGCAAGGCGAAGAAGATTAAGTTTGGAGTGTAGAAGTATAAGAGTTAGATAAAGGAAGTGATGGGAGGTTTGGCTCTGGAATGATTCGTTTGCATATGAAAGGCACATTTGCAGGTGAATCATTTGCTTTCTTTAGGAATTAGCAAGCCCTGGAGAGGACAGTCCATCCAGGAACAGCAAGGCCCCAAGATGTCAAAGCATCAAACACAGAAACTGGGAAACTAGAAAATATGGGTATTATGCATTACATATGTTAGTATATATAACTGAATAACATGAGCAAGAAATTAAAAAAAAGGTACAAATAGATTTACTCAAAATCATTATAAGATATCAAAATATTTTCAAGTTACCAAAAGGAAGACAGAGAATAGAAAACAGAGAAATAAAAAATGGAGGGACTAAAAAGGAACAAAATAGAATGGGAAGAAACTTCTAGTTTTGGCTCCAACATGCAAATTGCTTAGAAGTCATCATATCCAGGCTTACAAACAAAAAAAAAGTCAGCAAACTGAAAATCAACAACTTTGCAAAGAACTGATACCTTGAAATCTGGAGAGATAGGTCAATCTAGAGTCACAGATAGGATTTGCTCAATAGGAGATAGGTCCCTATGGAAGCAGAAACAGTACTCTTGATAGACAAAGACTTTAAGGCAACTGTTTTAAATGTATTCAAATAACTAAAGGAAGCCACAAAGAGCTAATGGAATCCAGAGGAGCAATGTACAAATAAGTAGAAATTATCAATGAAGAGACAGAAATTATAAATAGGAACCAACCAAAAATTCTTGAGCCGAAAAGTATAATTACTGATATGAAAAACTCACTAGAGGGTTTCAACAGCAGATATGAGCAGGCAGAAAAACGAATCAGCAAACTTGAAGATAAGTCAATTTAAATCTCCCAGTCTAGGAGAATTCTGGTCCAAGATGGCTACTTATCTGAACTCATCTCCTCCACGGACACACCAAATCGACACCTATTTACAGATAAATTCCTCCTGAAGAACTGAGGGCTGACTGAACAGATTCTGCACAACAAAAGATAAAGGCAAGAAAAACGGACACTGCAACAAAGAGAATGCCAGCCCCTACCCCCCACCCCGCCCCGATGCAGTGAACTGCAGTGAGGAGGGACAGTACTGAGAAACCCTAAGCAGATTTGTCTGCCCTGGAGCACAGAAAAAAAAAAAAAGCCTCAGTTCAAAAGAGCAACTAGAATACAAAGGAACTAGCCCTAGAACCTTGCCAAACAGTGGAGGAACTCCTGGAACTCTCTCTCTGGGTCAGAAGGGCTGGCAAGTATCACGATTTTTGTTCACTCTCCATCTTGATGGCTTGGACTTGAGCAGAATCTGAGCACCCTAACTGGCATACCACATCAGTGAGTCCTAGGACTCTAGAACACACCAGCCCCAGACATCCCACCAAGGCGGTCCCAGGGTGGTATGCACTAAGAAACCCATGGTCAGCACTCACTACAGCTCCAGCTGCCATGCTACATTGAGACAAACACAAAGCGCCCTGGAACATTCTAGTTCCTGTACCACTTTGGCTCCAAATGGCTTGCTAGAGCACCCCTAGGTAAAGAGTGCTTCAGGACTTCCCAGCTGATTCCTGCTTCAGCTGTTAGCCACACCCCACCAGAGTGTCCCCTGCACAGAGCACCATGGGAACCTCTGGCCCATGCCTTCCTTGGCTCCAGACACCCCACCAGGAGACTCCCTGTACTGAGCATCTTGGGACATTCCAACTTGCTCCTTCCTCAGCTTCAGCTGTCCTGTCCTTCTCCCCTCTGTGTGGAGAGCCCCAGGACATTCCAACCTGCATGAACTTCAGCTTTAGCTGTCCTTCCAGGGCATCCTCTCTGCAAAGAGCCCTGGAATTACCCCAGGTTATGCCCACTTCAGCTACAACTGTCCTGCCAGGGTGATCCCTGATCAGAGCACCCCAGGACCCCCCAGCCTGTGCCCCACCTTATCTCCAGCCACCTGCAAAGACACCATCTGTGTAGAGAGTCCCAGAACATCCCAGATTATACCCGCTTCAGCTTCAGCACTTCAGCTTCAGCAGTCCTTCAGGGTGCCCTCTGCACATACAGCCCTGAAAACCCCTAGCTTATACTTACTTTGGCTGTCCTGCCAGGACATCTTCTGCATGAAGAGCCATAGGATTGCCTGGCCAATGCACACTTCAGCTCCAGCCATCTGACCAGGGCAGCTCCAGGTCAGAGTACCCCATAACCCATGCCACCCACAATTCCAGCTAGCCAGAGAAAGTAAACAGGCACACACAGTCCACACAAGGGATGACCATACACAAGACCATTGTTTCAAGTTTAGAAGTGAACTATTACTCAGCCATCAAAAACAATGAAATCTTTCCATTTGCAATGATGTGGATGGAATTAGAGTGTATTATGCTAAGTGAAATAAGTCTGTCAGAGAAAGTCAAATACCACATGATTTCACTCATATGTGGAATTTAAGGAACAAAACAGATGACATAGGGGAAGCAAAGGAAAAATAAAATAAGATAAAGACAGAGAGGGAGGCAAACCATAAAAGACTCTTAACTATAGAGAACAAACTGAGGGTTTCTGGAGGGCAGGTGGGTGGGAGGATGGGCTAAATGGGTGATGGGCATTAAGGAAGGAGGGCACTTCTTGTGATGAGCACTGGGTGTTATATGTAAGTGATGAATCACTAAATTCTACCCCTGAACCCAATTCTACACTGTATGTTAACTAACTTGAATTTAAATAAAATCCTGGAAGAAAAAAAAAAGAAAAACAAAAAAAGAAAAAAACCTACAACCATGATTACTTTACCAGGCAAGGTTATCATTCAGAATTGAAGAAGAGATAAAAAGTTTACCAAACAAACAAAAGTTAAAGGAATCACAGACCTGTACCTCAGAAACAAATAATACATTACATGTTAAAAAAAAAAAAGAAGAAGAAGAAGATAGCAGGAAGGGAAAAATGAAGGGGGTGGAAATCGGAGAGGGAGATGAACCATGAGAGACTATGGACTCTGAGAAACAAACTGAGGGTTCTAGAGGAGAGGGGGGTGGGAGGATGGGTTAGCCTGGTGATGGGTATTAAAGAGAGCACGTTCTGCATGGAGCACTGGGTGTTATATGCAAAGGATGAATCATGGAACACTACATCAAAAACTAATGATGTAATGTATGGTGAGTAACATAACATAATTAAAAAAAAGTTAAAAGGATCCATTACTACTAAGCCAGCCTTACAAGAAATGTTAAACAGACTTCTTTAAGTGGAAAGGAAAAGGCCATTATTAGACATAAAAAATTATGAATAAAAAGATGTAAACTATGATCATAATACATAAAATATGGAAGGGGAAGTACTGAGGGTTCTAGAGGGGAGGGGGAGGGGGATGGGTTAGCCTGGTGATGGGTATTAAAGAGGACACGTTCTGCATGGAGCACTGGGTGTTATACACAAACAATGAATCATGGAACACTACATCAAAAACTAATGATGTAATGTATGGTGATTAACATAACATAATAAAAAAAAAAAAAAACCAGAAGTTCTTTTAGAATGTGTTCAAACTAAAATGATCATCAACTTAATATAGACTGCTATACTTAGGATGTTATATATGAGCCTCATGATAACCCCAAACCTAAAACCCATACAGATACACAAAAAATAAAGAGAAAGCCAAACATAACACTACAGAAAGTTACCAATTACAATGAAAAAGAGCAAGAGAAGAATAAAGGAACAGAGATGAACTATAAAAACAATCAGAAACAATTAACAAAATGGCAGTAAATAGTACCTATCAATTACTTTACATGTAAATGGTCTAAGTCGCCCCATCAAAAGACATAGGGTGACTGAATAGATTTACCAAAAAAAAAAAAAAAAAAAAGGCCCATCAGTATGCTGCCTACAAGAGGCTCACTTCAGACCTAAAGACACATACAGACTGAAAGTGAAGGGATGGAAAAAGATATTCTATGTAGATGGAAGTGAAAAAAAGCCAGCACAGTAGTATTTATATCAGAAAAAAGTACTTTAAAACAAAGACGGTGACAAGAGACCAGGAAGGGTATTACATAATGATAAAGGGATCAATCCAACAAGAGGATTGTAAATTACTTGCACCCCACATCAGAGTACCTAAATATATATATAACAAATATTAACAAATATAAAGGAAGAAAATGACAGTAATATTAGGGGACTTTAACACTCCACTTACATCAATGGATAGATTAGGCAGAAAATCAATAAGGAGTGTTTTTGAGTGACATATTTGACAAATGGACATGACAGATATATATAGAACATTCCATACAAAAACAACAGAATATGCATTCTTTTCAAGTGCCCATAAAACATTCCCAAGGATAGATCACATGTTAGGTCACAAAATAAATCTCAATAAATTTAAGAAGCCTGAAATATCAAGTATCTTTTCCAATGACAACAGTATGTAACCAGAAATCAATCATTAGAAAAAACCCCACAAACATATGAAGGTTAAACAACATGCTACTAAATAACCAATGGGTAAACAAAGATATCAAAGAAGAAATTAAAAAATACATTGAGACAAATGAAAATGAAAATATAACACTCTAAAATATTTGGAATACAGCAAAAGCAGTTCTAAAAGGGAAATTTAGAGCAACAGGCCTACCTCAAGAAACAAGAAAAATCTCAAATAAACATCTTAATCTTATATCTAAAGGAACTAGAAAAAGAAGAAAAAACAAAATCCAAGGTGAGTACAAGGAAGGAAATAATAAAGATATAAATGAAATAACTGAAATAGAGAGCAAAAACAATAGAAAAGATCAATGAAACTAAGAGCTGATTCTTTGAAAAAATAAAGAAAATTAATAAACCTTTAGCCAGACTCATTAAGATTAAAAAAAGAGAGGACCCAAATAAATAAAACCAGAAACAAAAAAGAAGTAACAGTTGACACCACAGAAACATAAAAGATTATGAGGATACTATGAAAAACTATATGCCAACATATTAGAAAACCAAGAAAAAATGGATAAATTCCTATAAACATATAATCTTCCAAAACTGAATCTAGAAGAAATGGAAAATCTGAACAGTTACTAGTAATGAAATTGAATTGATAATCAAAAAACTCCAAACACACAAAAGACTAGAACCAGATGTATTCACAGGTGAATTCTACCAAACATTTAAGGAAGAGTTAATATCTATTCTCCTCAAGCTATTCCAAAAAATAGGAGAGGAAGGAATGCTTCTAAATATATTCTATTAGGCCAGCATTACCTTGAAACAAAAACCAGACAAAGACACTACAAAAAGAGAAAACTACAGGCCAATATCCCTGATGAACAAAGATGCAAAATCCTCAACAAGATATTAGCAAACCACATTCAACAAAACATTAATAGGATCATTCATCACGACCAAGTGGGATTTATTCTGGGGAAGCAAGGATGGTTCAATATACAAAATCAACATGACACATAACATTAACAAAACAAATAATAAAAGTCATATGATCATCTCAATAGATGCAGAAAAATCATTTGACAAAATTCAATTAATGTTTACAATAAAAACTCTCAACAACATGAGTTTAGAGGGAACATACTTCAACATAATTAAGATCAATATATGAAAAATTAAGGGCTAACATCATACTCGTAAAAAACTGAGAGCTTCTCCTCTAGGATCAGGAGCAAGACAAGTACGTCAATTCTTGCCACTTTTATTCAATATAGTACTGGAAGTCCTAGCCACAGCAATTAGATAAGAAAAAGAAATAGAAGACATCCATATTGGTAAGAATGAAGTTAAATTGTCACTATTTGCAGATGACATGAGACTATACATAGAAAATCCTAAAGACTCCATCAAAAGACTATCAGAAATAATAAGTGAATTCAGTAGAGTTCCAGGATACAAAATTAATACACAGAAATTTGTTGTGTTTCTACATACTAACAACAAAGTAATAGAAGGAGAAATTAAGAATACAATTCAACTGTACCAAAAAGAATAAAATACCTAGGAATAAATCTAACCAAGAGGTGAAAGATCTGCATTCTGAAAACTACAAAACACTGATGCAAGAAATTGAGGAAGACACAAACAGATGGAAAGGTAATTCTATGCCCATGAATTGGAAGAATTAAGACTGTTAAAATTTCCATACTACCCATTGCAAACCCTATCAAAATACCAACAACATTTTTCATAGAAATAGAACAAACAATATTAAAATTGGTGTGGAACCACAAATGACCTGAATAGTCAAAGCCATCTTGAGAAAGAAGAACAAAACTGGAGGTATCACAATTCCAGATTTCAAGATATACTACAAAGCTGGAGTAATCAAAACAGCATGGTATTGGCATAAAGACAGACACATAGATAAATGGAACAGAATAGAGAGCTCAGAAATAAACCCATGTGCATATGGTCAGTTAATCTGTGACAAAGGAGGCAAGGCATATACAATGTGGGAAAGACAGTCTCCTCAATAAATGGTATTGGGAAAACAGAACAACTACATGTAAAAGAATGAAACTGGACCACTTCCTCGCACCATACAAAACAACAAACTCAAAATGAATTAAAGACCTACATGTGAGACCTGAAACCATAAAAATTATAGAAAACATAAGCAATAATTTTTTTATCATCAACTGCAGAAACATTTTTCTCAGGCAAGGGAAATAGAAAAAAAAAATACTGGGACTGTATCAAAATAAAAACTTTTGCACAGTGAAGAAAACCATCAACAAAATGAACAGGCAATCCACTGAATGGGAGAAGATATTTGCAAGTGTTATATCTGATAAAGGGTTAATGTCCAAAATATAAAGAGAACTTATACAACTCAACATCAAAAAAACTCCCAAACAATCCAATTAAAAAATGGGCAGAATACATAAATAGATGTTTTCCCAAAGACAACAAACAGATGACCAACAGATACATGAAAAGATGCTTAATGTCACTAATCACCAGGGAAATGCAAATAAAAATCACAATGAGATATCACTTTACACCTAACAGAATGGCTAGAATCAAAAAGACAAGAAATAACAAGCGTGGGTAAGAATGTGGAGAAAAAGGAACCCTTATGCCCTGTTGGTGGGAATGTAAATTGATGCAGCCACCGTGGAAACAGTATGGAGTTTCCTCAAAAAACATAAAAATAGAAATGCTATATGATCCAGGAATTCCACCCAAAGAAAACAAAAACAACAATTCGGAAAGATAGAAGCACCTCAATGCTTATTGCATCATTATTTATAATAGCTAAGACATAAAAGCAACCCAAGTGTCCATTGATAGATGAAGATAAAGAAGAGGTGGCATATATATATATATACACACATACACACACACACTTCTACACACATAGTGGAATACTACTCAGCCATGAAAAAGAATGAGATCTTGCCATTTACAACAATGTGGATGGACCTAGAGGGTATTATGCTAAGTGAAATAATCCAGACAGTGAACAAAAAATACTATATCATTTCACTTACATGTGAAATCTAAAAAATGAAACAAACACATAAACAAAAACCAAACTTCATTATTTCAAGTTTTCATAACAAGGTAGTGTTGTTTAGGTACCTGGAAAATCAAATTACAGAGAACACATGGTGGAGAAATAAGATACTACACAAATTACATCTCCCGTGGCATGAAATGATGGTTTCCATAAAATAGTACAAGGAACTCACAAATTTACCTGGATTTCTTCAACCACAAATGAATATGTTGCTGAAGCTTAAAAAAAAACCCAAACAACTCCCAGTGTGAGGAGCAGAAAAAGAATGAAGAAAAAGAAACAGAACCTAAGAGACCTGTGGGACACCATCACTTATACCACCATAAGCATAATAGGAACTCCAGAAGAAGAGAGAAGAGAGGGCAGAAAGAACATTTGAAGAAATACTGACTGAAAATAAAATATAGCAATCTACATATTTAAGAACCAGGACAAATTACAGAAGGACAAATGTAAAGACCGCCACACTGAGACACATTATAATCCAACTGTTGAAAGACAAAGACAATGACTATTCCAAACCATGTGACAGACTTGTCATAGGCAAGCAGTCCTCAATGCAGCAAATTTCTCATCAGAAACCGTGGAGGCCAGAAAGGAATGAGAGGACATTGTTGAAGTGCTGAAAGAAAACAAAAACAAAAACAAAAAACCTCCAAACTAAGAATCCTCTGTCAAAACTGTCCTTTAAAAGTGAAAGAGAAACTAAGACATTCTTGGGGGCGCCTGGGTGGCTCAGTCGTTAAGCGTCTGCCTTCGGCTCCGGTCAGGATCCCAGGGTCCTGGGATCGAGTCCCACATCAGGCTCCCTGTTCCACGGGAAGCCTGCTTCTCCCTCTCCCACTCCCCCTGCTTGTGTTCCCTCTCTCGCTGTGTCTCTCTGTCAAATAAATAAATAAAATCTTAAAAAAAAAAAAAAAGAACTAAGACATTCTTGGACAAACAAAAGCTGAGGAACTTCATTGCTACTAGATTGGCTCTACAAGAAATGCTAAAGGAAATCCTTCAGTAAAATGAAAGGAACTTGAAGCCTTACAAAGAAATGAAGAACTCCAGTAAAGGTAACTACACAATTAAATATAAAAGCTAGTCATTTTGTAACTCCTCTTTTTATTTCCCATATGATTTTAAAAATAAATGTAAAACCAATCATTATAAAAGTGGGACCTGAGAATCTGCATTTCTATCAAGTTCCCAGGGGATGCTGATGCTGCTGGTCCAGGGACCACACTTTGAGAACAGCTATTCTATAGGATGCTTCTTTGGCAGAATGGAAGTAGTTCTAGTTCAGATTAGTGATTTGCCCTTCAATTTTGGAACCTGATATCTGTGTAATTATAGTCATCCCAGGGGTGCTTGGGTGGCTCAGTTGGTTAAGCATCTGCCTTTGGCTCATGTTGTGACCCCAGAGTCCTGGGATCAAGCCCCACATCAGGCTCCCTGCTCAGTAGGGAGACTGCTTCTCCCATCCCCTCTGCCTGTTCCCCCTGCTTGTGCTCTCTCTCTGTCAAATAAATATTAAAAAAAAAGAAAATCATCCCAGACATCCATCTAGATGCAAATCTGGCAAAAAAAAAAAAAAATCACATTTCACCTTCAACTTACGATCAGCCACCCCACAGCTCTTATTTTCTGTTTCCAAATATGATTGAAAATTAATAGTTAAATTATGACTTGTTAATACTCCTTAACTGCATACGGCAGGGCAGTACTCCTTGTTTTCACCACAAACAGTTCTTTTGCCCCCTTTTAAATCCTTGTAATGCTACTCCCACCCAATCTCTTTACCAATATACCCCTAAAATATAAGCACTTGAGGAGTATCTGATACAAAGGAAGGAAAGCTTTCCTGCTTTTCTGCTATCCCTTTCCTGTAAAGCCAGTTGCTTCTCTTCTTCCTCAGTGACATTGACAGGGGCCACTGTGTTACTTTGTGATAATTTATTTCAGGTTTCCTAGTCACTATACTTTTGTTAACTCCACCACTCACTCTGACACTTTGCCCCCCACTCTCGTTAGTTCTTCCTCTCTTTCCTGAGAAATAGATAAGTAGTATCAAAAAGATTTACTGACCTAAACTCTGTATGTTGCAACTCCCTCCTCTGGAAATTGTAGAGGTGCTGCTTGCTTGAGTACTTTATTAAAGGAGAATATTCCTTTTGTTGAGTGAATGCTTGTATTATGAACAGATTGACTACAGAGTAACTTCAGTTTAAAACCCAATGAAAACATAAATACGTTTTACTCCAGAACACTCAACTGCTTCCCATTTATTTGCTGGCCTGGTCATGAGCAAATTCATACAGTCACTAACTACACACTGACTCCAAAACCCAGAGTTTGTTAAATCTGCCTTCTCTTTCCATTTTTATTTCTATTCCTCTGTTTAGGGAAAGGACTTTCACATGCACAGACAAGGATGTGGATGGGGAACACAATTTGACATATTATGGCTCTCCTGGGACCATTAAAATTCTGTCTCCTCCTTTTCCCTGATACTCTCCAAAGGGTCTCCTTTGGCCATGACAACAGAATTGCCAATTTCAGTTTTCTGCCTTCAGAATTTCTTCCAGTCTCCATGGGCCAATGGCCTTTGATTTTCTACTCTTGGAGATTTCTGTCAGACAAGGCTGTTTGCTGATGCATTTCTATAGGGGGGAGAAAGGAAATCCATCCTGACTTCAGAAGAGCCTTTAATGAGTTTCAAATCCAAGTTGAAGTTGTTCATTTTTCCTTGGCAAAATTCCACATTACTGGGAGGCAGGTATAGGAGGAAGCAGCCTGGGCCTCCCATTTTTGTTGTTTGTTCTGTTTCCCAGAGATCCACTTTCATGTTTTGAAAACTTTAACAGTAAAATCAAATTTACTGGGAAAGACAACACTCTGAAAACAAAAGAGCCAGAGGAAAGCAGATAGCTTTCTTTGCGATGGGGTTTTACCAAATTTTCCTGATTATGTTTGATTTTGACTTTAAAAGCCACCAGAGATTGCTGTGTTTATTTTCCATGTTTCCATTTCTAACACATGACCCTCATTTGGGTGGAAAAAATCAGAATCATTTCTTGCTCCTTGGAGCAAACTCCTCTTCTACTACTACGGAAGTGAGGTAAAACAGGCCACATTCATGATCAAAACCGAGAATGTGCATGGAATAATGCTATTTTGTATAAGCTTGTATTCCTCAATTTTTTTAACTCTTTACTGAAGCATAATACACATAGAAAAAGGCATAAAATATAAACCTACATCTTAATGAATTATCACACAGGGAACACCTGTGTGCTCACCAAGAAATCGAGCGTAGCCAATCATTCTTATATCCCCCCCACTTGCCATTCCTCCCCTCCTTCCCAAAGGTAATCACTAGCCTGACCTCTGCTTATATAACTCAGTTTTATCTGTTTTTGAACTATATATACATTGAATCTTATAATGTGTTCTTTTGTGTCTGATTTCTTTCACTCAGTAGCATATTTCTGAGATATACCCATGTATTGTGTTGTAGTAATTCATTAATTTTCATAACTGCATACAATTTTGTTGATAATTATGCATGCTTTACTTATCCGACCTAATGTTGAATGATATTAGGGTTGTTTCCTGTTCAAGGCTCACACTAGTAATACTACTATGACATTCTTATACATGTTCTTGGTGCACACATGTGTGCATTCCTGCAGGATATATACCACAGTGGAATGGCTGGGTTACTGAGAATCTGTGCATACAACTTTATTAAATAATACAAAAGATTTCCAAAATGGCCACAACCAATTTATACCCCCACCAGTAGGGTATGAGGTTTGAGGGTTCCTGTTATTCTACATCTTTGTCAACAACTTAGTATTTTTGTCCCCAGATGAAGGGATCCTTCCCCTTAATGCCAAACTAACAACTATTGAGGTTCCATTTTGTATAACTACAGGAAGATCAGACTTTTTATGAGTTCTCCCCAATAATTTCAGAGACTCTCCAGAGATTGTTAACATGTCTTATAGATCTTTCATGGTTGTCAACTTGGCCAACACTACCTTCTTTTAGGCCATTCCTTCACCTCCTGCACATCACCTCTTGCCATCATGTGTCCCTCAAGGTCCCTTTGAGGAAATACAGGGAAAGACACTATTCCAGTGGGGGAATTTGGTGAGGACCTTGCAAGAAAGAGTGGTTTAGAGGATAAGGAATGAGTGATGGATTCTAAAAGTGGTGATACTTGTCCATATTAAAAAGTAACTGGAGGATAGGTGAGCGGAACCAATTTTAGGTAGACACTAGAGGTTTAAGAATCTTCCAGTTGATTTACCTGGGACCTCTGCCTTACACCTTGATATTTAGTTCCTGCGACCCCACTAGACTTTCCTAGTTCTTCTGGTTGAGGGTGGGCATTCCTCTTTTCAATGTTGCCATTAAATTTGGGCAAGAGGGACCCCAGTCCTGGGCCTACTACTCCTGTTCTGGACTTCCTCAGGCTATACTTCATCCCATAGGGCAAGGAGTGCTCAGGGTCAAGAAAACAAAAACTCCTTCTATAATATGCCCCAGGCACACAGCATCTCAGAATCACTTGTCCAAACAGATTAAAGCCCACTTTCAAAGAATGTGTGTGCTTCATCACTGGGCCTATCTTTCTGAGGCAGACACTACCTGGTTGTAGAACCACAGGCCCAGATGGCTGAGGAATGGCTGACTACGAGGGTGTGGATGGCATCTGGATATGAAAGCTGGGTTGACCCCAGGCATGTGTCCAAGTCCTTTCACCCTTCTGAATTGAGCTGGGGGTAAGGAGAGAGAGGGAAAGAGCTGAGGAGCCAAGAGCTGGACCAACTCTCGGTCTGTGCCATCATACGGTAGTATAGAACTTTGAGGAGTTTGAGAATTTTGAATTCAAATCTGGCCTTCCAAGTTTTTAGGAAGGTATATTTGTCAAGGCAGGAGGATAAAGCATCTTTAATAGTTTTTTCAAGGAATTTATTACAACTTTTAAGTATTTAGACACATGTGAGGGCCTACATTTACCCTGGTTCTGGGCCCTATAAATGTTAGTGAGGTCTTGCTTCTTATTTCAACCTCTACACCTCTGTTGCCTGCTCCAGCTTGATTCTGGCTTCTAGCTCTGGAATCTTCCACTTAATGCCTAGCTGATATTAATTAATTCCTGGTAACATTCTCAAGCCCCTCTATGATTGATTTGGCTTCTCAACTCTTTCTAAAGCATATGGTGGCTGAGATTGTCACCCTGCACCTCAAGCTTCAAGGGTTCTAATATGTCTCTTGATTAATACTGAAGAATATCTTTCCCTTTTTTCCCCTCCATCTAATCACTAAGAAAAATCTTCAGGCTTTCCAATTAGTCAAAGAAACATCTGTAAGATGAAGCATTGTAAGATGAAGAGCTACCCTTCTCTCTAATGACTTGGACGGATCAAGAGAAAACAAACCCCATTATCAAGAGTCTTTCCCAGATAACACATCACAATAAATACTCCAAAGTTAAGTTTTCATTACTTGGTGTATCTGAAAGTTGGAGAAAATCCCTGGGTTGATTTTCAGGAAGACTGAAGCTTAAGGGAAAATGTTGAACATCAT
This sequence comes from Leptonychotes weddellii, assembly GCF_054177405.1. Classification (NCBI taxonomy): domain Eukaryota; kingdom Metazoa; phylum Chordata; class Mammalia; order Carnivora; family Phocidae; genus Leptonychotes; species Leptonychotes weddellii. The sequence continues at coordinate 111,890,768 of NC_138371.1, forward strand.
ATAAAAGAAATTTTGGCACAACAATCTAATCTCACTGCAAATAAGTAATTGCACTAGCTCTGGGCACCTAAAATAATAGAAAATAGAGAAGAAAGAATCAGCAAAATGACTTGACATATATATTAATTTTCCCCTTTAAAATTATGAAGGATTGGATTATTTACATATTAAGATAAAACTATTTTCATGCTAGCGGCAGGATTCATTTTCATGAGAGAACAGTGTTAAACACCTTTAACTTTCTCCACTGTGGAAGAGAAAGGTGATCTGAATAGGTTAGGAAAAAAAAAAAGGTGGAGAGGTGGTCTGGGATTTTTTAAGTTCCAGGAGCAGTCTGAGAAGGAAGAAAGAAATGGAAAAATGGAAAACAAGCTGGAGGGTGGACAGAGGACTGAGGATGAAAGTCAGCCAGCAAGAACTCCTCTGAGGTGGGAATGGTGAGAATGTTGGCAATGGCTGAGAGGTATCTCAGACGAAGATTCAACTGCAAATTTTCTCCTATCCTTTGCAATACTCTTCTCCTGTTTTCCCTCTACAAATTTTTGAATGAAATATTTCTACAGAGAACTGTTTTGTATAAGGCGTAATTGGGGGAATCAAGAATGAAAAACTATGCTTCTTTATATTAATATAAGATGAAAGCAAATATCAATCATGAGAGAGAAACACAAATGAAATGGAAAATTCTACAGAGGCAAGAAATAAGGTATGACTCAGAGAAACGTAATCTCCTTTAGGATCCCTGGAAACACTGCTGGCAATGCTCTGTTTCCCATCATTTGTGGGACAAGTGCCAAGCTATCTGAATATAAATGACGAAGGGAAGGTGGTTCTGCAAGGCTGGAGGATTTGGGGACAGCGCATGATGGTGCCTGCGCCATCCTTACAAATTCAGGCTGTCTTTAATCTGGAGAAAGATTTTTATAGAGACAGTACATATAGAATTAATTAGAAATTACTGACTTAGTGATAGAACATAAAGTTTCAAAACTAATAGGCTCACTGAGTAAAGGAAATGATGTATTTATATGGGCATGAGTCAACAGGTGTTGTACATTTTCTCTGTTCTCAGCATTGCACCTGTACTGTGAGAA
>NC_138371.1:111891961-111900484 GCF_054177405.1 Leptonychotes weddellii
ATTCTGCATGGAGCACTGGGTGTTATGCACAAACAATGAATCATGGAACACTACATCTAAAACTAATGATGTAATGTATGGGGATTAACATAACAATAAAAAATTTTTAAAAAAAGAAGGTAATGAATGACGAAGTCACAGGAAGCATTAAGAGGATAGGGTGCTCAAGCGTGGGCTGTAAAGGTCATGGGAGTTCAGAGAAAGAAAAGATCAGCTGAGACACAAGCATCCAGAGAGAATGAGCTGTGGCTGAGGGAGGGCTAGGCCCAAAAAAAGGACTGGGGGATGGTGTGACCTTGCAGGTTGAGGAAACAGCACACACACAGGCACAGATGCAGGCATTCGGTATGGCCAGGAGCACCATATTCACTACAAAATGAATGAGTTGACCTGAGTAGATGGTTGTTCCCCAAGGGGAGAGTTCTGAGCTGCTGCTTTTTGTGGAGACAGGGAAGATAATGGAGAACTTTGAAAAACCAGGCTGGGGACAATGTATATCATTGAGCCACATGAAGGAAACTAAATAAATGTCATTTTATTTAAGTAAACTCTATGCCCAACGTGGGGCTCAAACTCACAACCCTGAGATCAAGAGTCGCAGGCTCTTTGAACTGAGCCAGCCAGGCGCCCCAACAAATGGCATTTTAGAAATATTTGCCTGAAAGCAGGCAACAGGATGGCTATATAAATGAGAAACTGGGGGCAGGAAGAAATAATGGCCCCAATTGGACATGAGTAATGTGTGACCAGACAAAATTGTGGGATCACAGTGTAGTCAAAGGATCTTAAGATTTTTTCCACATTTTAAGCCCCAGCTCAATGTAGCATTATACCTTTGAAAGCCTTCCCCACATAAAAATACACCATTTAATAGATTCTGCTCTAGTTTAAGCTGTTTTCAGTCTGACACAAGTGTCCATCCCACTTTGTAACAGAAAACCCTTTAAAGAAATTCACTTCCCATTTTGTTAACTTTCAGGCTCATGCATTCTTATAAGCTTGAGAGAACCAACCTATTTCCTACAGGACTCGTGCATTATATTACCTTCCATAAGAAAAGTGAAGATTACAATTCATTATTATTTTGTGGTTTCTACAGTCACAGAGTGTATGAGATGATGACAACGTGTGATGTCAGGTGTCTTGATGCAAACAGGCTCTTATTGGTGGCCAGGATGGTGACAGCTGTGGTGGGTTTGCAGTGTTATGGGAAGCTTGATGAATGAATACAAAACGTATAACTGGTATTGTCTAAGTGATTGTGACATAATTTACGCCCCAACTGTGAAACTGCAATTAACCAATAAATCTGGGCCAAAGGAAGGAAATCCCAGATGTCAGACCATTCTGCAAACCAAGTACACAGGCCTCAGTGAATTTATGATCTCTCTGTCTCTGACTCCTATCTCCCATTTTGAAGATTAGTTCCTCTCTTTAATTCTATCCCACAAAATGTGCAAGCTCAAACTGCCTCAAACCTTCTTCATCATTAATCCTCAGATTAATTTCAGCATTTGAAAATGCTAAGATGCCAGAACTTTAAAAAAATACGACTTTGCTGTCTGTTTTATTAATCACTAGTACTTTGTCTCCAGAGATAAGTGCAACATTAATCAGAAATTCAGGGAAGCATTTACCATGTTGATTTAAGTGGGTTTCTGGGGTCACTTACAAAAAAACATAAAACATTCACTCATTATTCTATATATATTAAGTTGCTAAAAGGTTATTTCTCATTTTATGATCTTATAATTCAAGCTATAGTTTTAGTCCTTAATTAAAGTAGGATTAGGAAACACAGCAGCTTCTCATTTATAGGAAAAAATAGGCTTTACTTATATTTACCTGAAATTGTTTTAAAAGTGCAAATAGTAGAAGGTAAAGGAAAATTTGAAAATGTATCCAGTGCACCACAGTCTCATAGAACAAATATTTAACAAATAAATGAATGAAAGAAAAATTTCATGGAGATATTAGCTGTAGACTTCTGTTTTAAGTTTAGCAAAGCTAAGCCTCAGGATGCTAGTTTTTTTCTCTTCAGCTGCCAAATGTAACTTGGGTATCACTGGTGATTTATCTAAAGCAGCAGGGTATCCAACAGGTATAGTTGTTGGAATAAAGATAATTTAATGAGTACAACTGCACTAATAAAATAGTTAAGTATAAGCATTCATCACCAGAAGAGTTTCTGTTTCTGTTTCATTTCTAATGAAGAGTACAGAGGGAGGATTATTTATCTCTAGGCATCAATTTAGTTAAAAGTTAATGGGAATACTTTTAGGTTCCCGCCTAGAAGAAATTTGGTGACTTTTCATTTTATCCAACTTCAGTTCCAGCACCATCTTTCTCATGAGCCTCATTGAGTCCTCATTGGGAGGGTGTTCTATCCTGTCTTACTGTTTATAAAACCAAGCAGCTCAGAGTTGCCAGCAATCAGCGATAAGTGCCTCACCCTGTTGTTTTGTGCAAGACACTGAGACAGTGCTTCTGTAGACTTTGAGTCATTGTTCAGATCAATTAGGATTTCAGAGTATCGCTATCAGAGATGTTTCCCACGTGTTTGTGTTCCTGGAAATACCTATCATGACACCAGTAGTTAGTACTGAATAAATGCTTATGGAATGAAGGGGTCATTACAGGTTTTTATGTCTATTTGGCTTTGGGTCTTTCTTTTTTTTTTTTCTCTACACATAGAAGGAAGGGACTGCAATAAGTGATTAGAATAATTTGATACTTAAAAAATTCAAAGGTTGAAGCAATGACATATAATACTGTCTACTGGGTAAACCTTCAACACCAAAGTTATCTCTGGTTATGGTGTAGGATTGTTAGAAGTTTTGAGGGACTTCTAATCTTTGCCAAAGGCCCAAGTGATGCACAACTAGCTTCTTTCTCTAGCTGTGTGACTTTAATCTTAACTTGTTTGCCTACATATGGGAAAAGAACAAGCCATGTTACAGTTTGTTTACAAGCCAAGAAGACTAGACATACTTTCATTCTATCTTCATTAGTGAAGATTTTTATTCTGCTGTATTTTATGCTTTGAAAAAATTTAAAGACATAAAATATGAAGCAGGAGAGGCAGAATAACATAGCAGATAAGAACTGGAAAACTTAGGCCCAAATATGGCTCTGCTGCATGACCTTGGGTAAATTACTTAATTTCCCTATAGCCTGAGTTTCTCATTTGAAAAGGGGGATGATGATAATATTACTTAACTCAGAGGATATTGTGAGGATTGAATGAGATATATAAAATATCTAGATAGGATAGCGCACATAATAAATTATATGTAAGTACCAGCCATTTGGTATTGAGCTTTATAGTAAGTGTAGATGTTGGAGAGAATAACTCACTTACTAAAAACTGCAACAACTTTATGAATATGAGCATATTGTATACCAGAACATTATACAGGAGAGGTAAATTCCAACAACACTCATAAAAGAAAAAATATTTTACAAATCTATACTTATTTAACTTTACTATTCTAAAATCAGAGATATTGGTGGCATGTTAATTGGGAAAAAATTACAGGGAGAGTTCCAATAGACAATGACTTAGAACAGTGATTTTCTTTTCTTCCTTTTTTTTTTTTAAGATTTTATTTATTTATTTGTCAGAGAGAGAGAGAGCCTAAGCGGGGGGGGGGGGGAGCGGCAGGCAGAGGGAGAAGCAGGCTCCCCACTGAGCAAGGAGCCCAATGCAGAACTTGATCCCAGGATGCTGGGATCATGACCTAAGCTGAAGGCAGATCCTTAACTGACTGAGCCACTCAAGCATCCCTAAACAGTGATTTTCAACCCTGGTTCACATTAGAATCTCTTGGGGAAGCCTGTTAGCTTCATACTGGGGGCCCAGGCTTCTGCATTTTTGAGGAAATCCCTACGTGACTCTAATGTAAAATGAAGACAGAAAGACAGAGAATGAAAGGGGAGCCAAGATCTGGGTCTGGGGTGAAAATGGGAGTTGGATAAACTGTTCAGGCATCTGGAATCACAGTGAATTTCACTCAGCATTACCAAGCCACAAAATTAGAATAGTCCATTCAAGTTAGATCAATCCATAAACTTGTTACTGTATATTTCTGTTTGGGGTTCACATTTAAAAGTATTTTCAAAACTATAATCTTTTGGTTTGACACAGGGTGAGAGGTTTCTATAAAGGAAGGGAAAGCCCTAAGCAGGAACTCTTTCCTCATGATGCATGTTACTTTCAAGACCACTAACATGTCCCATTTTCTTATGGTTAGATGCTATGTACACACACACACACACACACACGTGCACTTTTTCCAAGTCCTTTGGCAGTAGATGCTTCAAAGTGCTGAGAAAAAAAATCAATCAAAATAAACCAAAATTTAGTCCATTCCCAGCACCTACCCCTCTCTTGTTAAACCACGTTGGTAAGATGAGGCAGAGACAAAACAAGGAAAAGGTTTAATGTGGTGAGCGAGCATATTCAAACTCTGCAAAAGTCTGAAAGCCTGAACTGGATTTCTGGACCTTTACAAGTGATGCTGATGAGATTAAAACAACTTGTTTCATTTACTGGCATCAGGCCCCATCCAAAAGATAAAGAGTTTTCCTGAAAACTTGATCAAAATTAAAGTTGCTTCATAAGGAGAGATTTTGAAAATAGTGGAGAAAACCTGACACCAGGCATATTCACTTTCCATTTATTTGAAAGAGTGGGTCAGTGTACTATATGTTGGCTAACTGAACATAACAAAAAAGAAAAAGAAAGAAAAGAAATAGTGGGTCAGAATTTGGAAAGATGGAAAGTGGAGATGTATCTTTTGAAATTTGGTCTTACCCAAGTCCCAGAATGGAGCTATTTCATTCCCAGTACTCAGTGTTCCCCATTTCAGCTCAATTGTACACATCTGTAACCAATTAACCCAGTACAGTGTCCCCCCTTATCCACAGGGGTACATTCTAAGACCCACCCCAGTGGATGCCTGAAAAAGTGGATTAGGACCAAACCCTAGATATACTCTGTTTTTCCCTATGTATACATACTTGTGATGAAATTTAATTTATAAATGAGGTACAGTAAGAGATTAACTAATAATAAAATAGACAATTGTAATATACTGTAATAACGGTTATGTGAATATGGTCTCTCTCTCTCTCAAAATATCTAACTGTGCTGTACTCACCCTTCTTGGGAAGTTATAAGATGATAAAATGCCCACATGATGGGAGGAAGTGAGGTGAATGATGTGGGCATTGTAGCATAGCATTAAGGCTACTACTGACCTTTTTTTTACCCTAAAGATTTATTTAATTATTTAAGAGAGAGAAAGAGAGAGAGGGAGAACACACATGAGTAGGGGGGAGGGGCAGAAGGAGAGAGAGAAAGAATCCTTAAGCAGATTCCCTGCTGAGCACAGAGCCCAATTAGGTGGGGCTCGATCCCAGGACGCTGAGATCATTACTTGAGCTGAAATCAAAAGCTGGCAACTTAACAAACTGAGCCACCCACGTGCCCCTGCTACTGACCTTCTGAGGAGATGTCAGGAAGAGGATCTTCTGCTTCTAGACTGCAATTGACCATGGTAACTGAAACTATGGAGAGAAAACCATGGATAAGGGAGGACTTCTGTATCATATTTTTAACAAGCTTTTGTTTCCTCTCCAATTGTGATACTATTACACTAGAAGTTACACTGGAAATTTAAATTATTAAGTTCATCTGTGTCAGACTATTCCTGGACTACTTATTTTATGACATTGATTTATATCTTTATTTTGCATTAGTATCAAGCTTGGTAATCATATTTCTCAGATGTATTTTAATATCTGACAGGATGACTTCCCTAACCTTCCTCTTCCTTTTCAATATATACCCGGCTAAGCCCAGATGTCCACTGACTGAATGGATGTGGTATATATGTATATATACAATGGAATATTACTCAGCCATCAAAAAGAATGAAATCTTGCCATTTGCAATGATGTGGGTGGAACCAGAGTGTATTATGCTCAGTGAAACAAGTCAGTCAGAGAAAGACAAATACCATATGATTTCACTCATATGTGGAATTTAAGAAACAAAACTGATGAACATAAGGGAAGGGAGAAAAAAAAAAAGAGGGAGGCAAACCATAAGAGACTCTTAACTATAGAGAACAAACTGAGGGTTGATGGATGGGAGGTGGGCGGGGGATGGGCTAAATGGATGATGGGGATTAAAGAGGCCATTTGTGATGAGCACTGGGTGTTATATGTAAGTGATGAATCGCCAAATTCTACTCCTGAAACCAATATTATACTATACAATAACTAACTCGAATTTAAATAAAAGCTTGAAATAACAAAAAAAAATAAAGCTCATAAATATACACATACACACACACACACATAGCTATTTTACCTATTTGTTAACTAGTATTACTTAAAATTGATCAATAATGCTTAAAAACCTTGTTAGGATGCCTCCCAAAATAGACTAATAAATTTTTTGAAACGATGAATGTTTTCATTATTACATCTGCCTATCAGAGAACATGGTACACTTCTATAGTTTTTAGTTGCTCATGCCTCTCAGTAAAGTGTAGTTTTCTTATTGTTTAGGAGATTTCTGGCTGCTTGATGATTTTTGGTGCTATGGTAAAAGTCATTTTCTAGTTAGTTATTGTTGGCATAAATGAGTTTTCTCTTTAGATAACCACATGATTTGAGAATAATTGAAAAGTATCTTCTTTCAATAAATTTACCTCTTATTTCTGTTATGTGTCTTACATTACCTAAAACTTCTGGTACATGCTAGACAATAAGACTCTAGAAGGCACCTTGGTTTTCTTCTGAGTTTTATTGGAACAATTTCTAGCATTTCCATTTTAACTTTGATGTTGTCTATGGTTTAAAGTAGATATTCTTTATGTTATCTTATGTAAAACTATCTGGGACAACCAGTCTCCAAGACTCCCCTAATGGTTCTTGCCTTCTGGTATTCACACCTCTGCATAGTCTCCTCCCATTGTGAAGAAGACTGACCTACGTAACTAAGAGGGATATTATAAAAAATGATGTCTTGTGACTTCTGGGTTCCCAAAAGGCTTTGAGGCTTCTGCCTGGTAATTTTTCCCTGATCACTCACTCTGAGGGAAACCAGCTGCTGTGTAGTGAGAACACTCAAGCAGTGCTAGAGTGGTGAGAAGCTGAGGCCTCCTGTCAACAGCCAGCATGTTGCTTGCGAGGCATGTGAGTAAGCCGCCACAGAAGCAGATACTCTGGCCCCAATCTAGCCTTCAGATGACTGCAGCCCTGGCTGATATCTGGACTGTGACCTCATGAAAAACCCTGAGCCAGAGTCATCCAACTTAGCCACACCTGAATTCCTGACCTGCAAAAACTTTGTGAGATAATAAATGTTTATTGTTTTAAACTGTTAATTTTGGGGTAAATTTGTTTTGCAGCAATAGATAGCTCACATACTTCCAAAATTAAATTTAAAAGAACTTCTTTCAGTCAGTAATGGTAACAATGATATTAAATGCCTTTTCAATATCTACTATGACAGTTCATTTTTTTCTTCTTATTTGATTATCAAAGTTGATGTTTCATTTCATTAGCTTGCCTAATATTAATCCATTCTTTTCTTCCCTTATAAGACCTTCTTAATTATGGCAGATTATTTTCTAGTGATTTATTTGGAATTTTCTTTATGAATTTTAACAAATGAGATTGGCCTATACCTTTCTATTTTTTTAAAATTTTATTTTATTATGTTAGTCACCATACAATACATCATTAGCTTTTGATGTAGTGATCCATGATTCACCCAGGGCTCCATGCAGTATGTGCCCTCCTTAATACCCATCATCGGGTTAACCCATTCCCCCCACCACCCTCCCCTCTAAAAACCCTCAGTTTGTTTCTCAGAGTCCATAGTCTCATGGTTTGTCTCTCCCTCTGATTCCCCCCCCTTCATTTTTCCCTTCCTTCTCCTAATGTCCTCCATGCTATTCCTTATGTTCCATAAATAAGTGAAACCATATGATAATTGACTTTCTCTGCTTGACTTATTTCACTTAGCATAATCTCCTCCAGTCCCATCCATGTTGATGTAAAAGTTGGGTATTCATCCTTTCTAATGACTGAGTAATATTCCATTTTATATATGGACCACATCTTTTTTATCCATTCATCTGTTGAAGAGCATCTCGGCTCTTTCCACAGTTTGGCTATTGCGGACATCGCTGCTATGAACATTGGGGTGCTTATGGCCCTTCTTTTCACTACATCTGTGTCTTTGGGGTAAATACCCAGGAGGGCAATTGCTGGGTCATAGGGTAGCTCTATTTTTAATTTTTAGGAAGCTCCACACTGTTTTCCAAAGTGGCTGTACCAACTTGCATTCCCACCAACAGTGTAAGAGGGGTCCCCTTTCTCCACAACCTCTCCAACATTTGTTGTTTCTTGCTTTGTCAATTTTTGCCATTCTAACTAGTGTAAGGTGGTATCACAGCGTGGTTTTGATTTGAATTTCCCTGATGGCTAATGATGACGAACATT